>NC_062544.1:154670054-154985580 GCF_016906955.1 Phacochoerus africanus | reverse complement strand
AACCTCCATATGCCGTTGGTGCGGCCCTAAAAAGAAAAAAAAGAAAATTACTAAAGTCTAATTGGTAAAGGTAAACATATAGTCAAGGTAGATCAACTGCTTATGAAGCTACTAGGAAGATTAAATGACAAAAGTAGTAAAATCATCTATATTCATAAGTAGTTAAGGGATACATAAAATAAAAAGACGTAAAATATGTTGTCAGAAGTTCCCGCTGTTGCTCAGCTGTAAAGAATCTGACTTGGATCTATGAGGATGTGGGTTTTTTTTTGGCTTTTCTAGGGCTGCACCTGTGGCATATGGAGGTTCCAGGCCAGGGATCTATTTTTTTCCTTTCTTTTTTTTTTTTTTTTCCATCTTTTTGCCTTTTCTAGGGCCACTCCCATGGCATATGGAGGTTCCCAGGCTAGGGGTCTAATTGGAGCTGTAGCTGCTGGCCTATGCCAGAGCCACAGCAACACGGAATCCGAGCAGCGTCTGTGACCTACACCACAGCTCACAACAACGCTGGATCCTTAACCCACTGAGTGAGGCCAGGGATCAAACCCGAAACCTCATGGTTCCTAGTCGGATTTGTTAACCACTGCGCCACGACGGGAACTCCCAGGCTAGGGATCTAATAGGAGCTGCAGATGCCGGCCTATACCACAGCCACAGCAACACCAGATCTGAACTATGTCTGCGACCTATACCACAGCTCAAGGCAACTCCGGATCCTTAACCCACTGAGCAAGACCAGGGGTCTAACTGGCAACTTCATGGTTCCTAGTTGGATTTGTCAACCACTGAGCCATGACGGGAACTCCAGGATGTGGGTTTGATCCCTGGCCCTGGTTAGGGGTTAAGGATCAGGGATTGCTGTGGCTGGCAGCTGCAGCTCTGATTCGACCCCTAGCCTGAGAACTTCCATATGCCACACATATGGCCCTAAAAAAAGCAAAAAAAGATGTCAAAAACATTAAACATGGGTGAGGGAGAGGGGAGTAAAACAGCAGGTTTTTTTTGTTGGTTTGTTTTTTCTTTGGCCTTTTTGTGCTTTTAGGGCTGCACCCATGGCATAAGGAGGTTCCCAGGCTAGGGGTCTAATTGGAGCTGTGGCACCAGCCTATGCCACAGCCACTGCAATGTGGGATCTGAGCTGCATCTGCAACATAAACACAGCTCACAGCAACACCAGATCCTTAACTCACTGAGTGAGGCCAGGAATCGAACCTGCGTCCTCATGGATGTATGTTGGATTCCTTAACTGCTAAGCCACGACAGGAACTCCTGCAGAGTTGTTAAAATGCATTGAAACATAAGAGATCATTAACTTAATGAGGTATGTGTATGTGTATATATATATATATATATATATATATTACAGCTATATATTAACTATAGACAAATGAAAAGACAATGATCCAGGAGTTCCCATTGTGGCTCTGGGGTTTAAGGACCCAACTTGTCTCTGTGAGGATGCAGTTTCGATCCCTGGCCTCGCTCAGTTGGTTAAGGATCAAGCATTGCTGCAAAGTGCAGTGTAGGTTGTAGATGCAGCTCGGATCCAGTGTTGCCAGGGCTGTGACGTAGACCTCAGATGTAGCTCCAATTCGACCCCTGGCTTAGGAACTTCCATATGTTGCAAGTGCGGCCGTAAAAAGAAAACAAACACGATGATCCAAAACATACAGGACTGGAGTTCCATAGGACACACCAAAAGCTGTTCTAGGAGTTCCCATCATGGCTAAGCTGAAACAAATCTGACTAGCATCCATGAGGACGCAGGTTCGATCCCTGGCCTCGCTCAGTGGGTTAAGGATCAGGCGTTGCCATGAGCTGTGGTGTAGGTTACAGATAAGGCTCTGATCTGAGTTGCTGTGGCTGTGGCTGTGGCCAACGGCTACAGCTCCAATTTGACCCGAGCCTGGGAACCTCCCTATGCCGCAAGCTCCAAATGTGGCCCTAAAAAGCAAAAAAAAAAAAAAGCTCTTCTAGGAGGAAATTTTATAAATTTTATAGTTGATACAAGCCTATCTCAGAAAACAGGAAAAATTTCAAACAATTTTACACCTAATAGAAAGTAAAAAAAGAACAAAATCCAAGGTTATTAGAAGGAAAGAAATAATAAAGATCAGACTAGAAATAAATGAAACAGAGATTAAAAATACATTAGAAAAGCAATCATGAAACCAAGAGCTGGTTCTTTGAAAAGATAAAAAAAATTGATAAACCTTTAGCTAGATTCATCATTTCATTTGTTTCAGAAATGAAAACAGAGAAGTTACAACCAATACAAGAGAAATACAAGACCATAGGTGAATACTTATGAACAATTATATGCCAATAAACTGGAAAACCTAGAAGAAATGGATAAATTCCTGGAAATGTGCAATCTCCCAAGATAAAATCAGGAAGGAATAGAAAATACAAACAGGCCAATTAATAGTAATGAAACTGAATCGGTAGTAAAAATCTCCCAATGAAAGATCACAGTTGAATTCTATCAAACATTTAAAGAATTCACAACTATTCTTTTCAAACTGTTCCAAAAAGTTGCAGAGGAAGTAACACTTCCAAACTCATTCTACAAGACCGGTGTCACTCAAATACCAAAAGCATGTATTACAAAAACAGGAAAATTACAGGGCAGTATCACCGTTAAACACAGATACAGGACTTCCCTTATGATGTAGCAGGTTAAGGAACTGGTGGTGTCACTACAGCAGCTCAGGTTGCTCTTGTGGCATGGGTTCAATCCCTGGCCCAAGAAATTTCACATGCTATGGATACAGCCAACCCCCCCCCCCCAAAAAAAAACACACATAGACGAAAAATCTTCAACAAAACATTAGCAAACCGAATTCAACAATACATTAAAAGGATCTTACATCATGATCAAGTGAATTTTATCTCAGGGATGCAAGGATGGTTCAATATCCTCCAAACAATGTGATATACCATATTAACAAACTGAAGAATAAAAATCATGATCATCAATAGATGCAAAAAAGCTTTTGACAAAATTCAAAATCCACTTATAATAATTTTTTTTTTTTGTATTTTCTAGGGCCACACCCATGGCATATGGAGGTTCCCTGGCTAGGGGTCTAATCAGAACTGTAGCTGCTGGCCTTCACCAGAGCCACAGCAACACCAGATCCCACCAGGTCTGGGACCTACACCACAGCTCATGGCAATGCCGGATCCTTAACCCACTGGGCGAGGCCTGGGATTGAACCCGCAACCTCATGGTTCCTAGTCGATTCATTAACCACTGAGCCATGACAGGAACTCCTATAATAAAATTCTGAACAAAGTGGCTAGAGAAGAAACATGGCTCAGTATAACAAACCCATAGCTAACATCATACAGTGAAAAGATTAAAGCATTTCCTCTAAGATTATGAACAAGACAAGGAAACCCACTCCCACAGCTTTTATTCAGCATAGTATTGGAAGTCCTAGCCACAGCAATCAGACAAGAAAAAGAAATAAAAGGAATCCAAATTTCTGAGAATGAAGTAATGCTGTTACTATCTGCATATAACATGGTACTCACAAAACTATTAAGACACCGATGAAAGAAACTGATGACACTAACAAATGGAAAGATATACTATGCTCATGGATTGAAGAATACTGTTAAAATGACCATACTGCCCAAGGCAATCTAGTGTCAATGCAATGCCCATCAAAATACCAATATTTTTCACAGAACTAAAACAAATAATTCTCAAATTTGTACAGAAACAGAAATAACCCCAATAGCCAAAACACTCTTGAGAAAGAACCAACCTGGAGGTAACATGCTCCTTGATGCCAAAGTATATAAAGAGGTAATCAAATCAGTATGGCACTGGCACAAAAACCAGATATAGATCAATGGAAAATAGCCCAGAAACAAATCCACACTTATACTATCAATTAATCTCTGATAAAAGACAAACAATGGGAAAATGACCCTTTTAATGAGTGAATTGGGAAACTGAACAGTTAAATGGCTCAAACTAGAATACTTTCCCACACCATATACAAAAATAAACTAAAAATGGCTTAAAAGACTTAAATGTAAGACCTGGAACCATAAAATTTCAAGAAAAAAAACAAAAACAAAAACAATGGCAGTATGCTCTTTACCACTGTTCATTTTTACATATATGTGTGTGTATGTTCTATGTATAGATACACACACACACACACACACACACACACACACAGAGATATATCTGCTGTCTCCTCAGGCGAGAGAAAGCAAAGCAAAAATAAATAGGACCTCAACCTGAAAAGTGTTTACATAGTGAAGGGAACTACCAACAAAATGAAAAGGCCTCCTATTGAAAGGGAGAAGATATTATGATGGACATAATAAGTGGTAAGAAAAATGACTCATCAAAAACACCCAAACAATCTGATTTAAAAACGGATAGAGCATCTAAGACACTTTTCAGAAGCCATACGCATGGCCAACAGATAAAAGGGTGCTCAATATTGCTATCATCAGGGAAATGCAAACCAAAACCAAAATACCACCTCATACCTGTCAGAATAGCTATTATCAAAGACTACAAATAAGTGTTGTCACGCTCATGCACTGTTGGTGGGAATGTAAATTAGTGCAGCCACTATGGAAAATAGTATGGTGATTCTTCATAGAATCTACAAATTCCACTCCTGGGTATTTATCTGAGGAAAACAAAATCACTAATTTGAAAATATGTATATCACTATGTTCAACGCAGCATTATTCACCACAGTGAAGACATGGAAGCAACCCACGTGTGCATCAATAGACAGACTGACACTGCTGTGGCTTAGGTCATTGCTGTGGTGCAGGTTTGATCCCTGGCCAGGGATCTTCTGCATGCCACAGGTGCAGTCCCCTCCCTACGAAAAGAAAAAAAAGTTACATAGGTAAAATGGAATACCACTCAGCCACCAAGAATGAAAATTTGCCACTTGCCGCATGGATGGACTTGGGAGGGTATTATGCATAGTGAAGTAAGTCAAATAATGTATGACTTCATTTTTATGTGGAATTTAAAAAAACAAAACAAAAAAACATAACAGAAACAGTCACAGAAACAGAACATGGTTGCTAAAGGGGGTTGAGTGAAACAGATTAACAGGTACATACTTCCAGGTACAAAATAAATGAGTCATAGGTATAAAATATATATATATATATATATATATATATATATATATATATATATATTTTCATTCCAAAATGAAAAGTTCAGTTTAAAACCACTTGAAGGAGTTCCCATCATGGCTCAGTGGAAATGAACCTGACTGGTACCCACAATGCAAGTTTGATCGTCGACCTTGCTCACTTGGTTAAGGATCTGGCATTGCTGTGAGCTGTGTTGTAGGTTGCAGATGTGGCCCAGATCTGGCGTTGCTGTGGCTGTGGCGTAGGCCAGCGGCTACAGCTCAGATTGGACCCCAAGCCTGGGAACCTCCATATGCTATGGGTGTGGCCCCAAAGACAAAAACAAAAAAACAAAAAACTTGTATAAAACTTGACATTTCAAACTCCAAAACAAAAATGACTTTAGTAGTAGCTCAGTGGTAATGAACCAGACTAGTATCCATGAGGACATGGGTTTGATCCCTGGCCTTGATCAGTGGGCTAAGGATCTGGTGTTGCCATAAACTGTGGTGTAGGTCCCAGATGCAGCTTGGATTTGGTTTTGCTGTGGCCATGGTGTAGTATGGCAGCTGCAGCTGATTTGATCCCTAGCCTGGGAACCTCCATATGCTACAGGTGCAGCCCTGAAAAAAAAAACAAAAACCAAAAAACCCTTAAAATAAGAGTTCCCTTGTAGTACAGTGGGTTAAGGATCCAGTGTTGTTACTGCAGCAGCTCAAGTCACCACTGTGGTACAGGTTTGATCCTTGTCCTGGTAACTTTCACATGCCACAGGTGATGCCAAAAGAAAAAAAAAAACAAACTTAAAATATACTTAATTTAGAAATTTAGGGACTACAATACAGATTTAATCTGAAACTATAATGGTTCTCATTTCTTCCCAGAGGAGAAAAACTCAAATCTTTAGAGACTATACATTCCCTTGCCATAGCTTAAGGCAACAAATTTAATATAGTCTGAAGACGAGATCATTTCAGCGTTTATCTTTAGAAAGGAATACTCATCACAGCTTCACAGCCTTTTTCATTCCAGGCCTGGTTTTATGTAAAATGAAAAAGTTCATTCCTGAGATGGCCATTCTCCTAAGCAAAGGAGGCATGACATCAATATGCCACTTTCACAGTTCGAGGGTAAGTTATCCGTTAAGAGTAAAAACCACCAGACTCAGATCCATATATTTACTTTTTATTGAATTTGTTAATGTTACAGAGTTCTTGCACTGCCAAACCATGCCTGAGAATTCAAAGAAAGAAATGGTATAATGGACAGCCTCATCCACCCATCATACAGCATATTAAAACTTGATTCATGTGCATTTTGATAATTTCACAATCTTTTAAAAATTTATAACAAGGGCTGGAATTTTTCAATCTCCTGCAGGTCTCCAGGTTTCTAGGACAGTATGCCATTAATAACAGTTCCACATATTCATCTCAGTTCATTCTTCAAAAACATAACCCCAGCAAAATCTTGCTGGAAAAAATGCATACTTTTCAGGGAAAACATGTAGCTCAAGATCCAGGAGATTTTCTGTTAAAAGACTATTGGTTCCCAAACGAAATCTTCAGATTAACCAAGAATCCTTTGTTTTTCAATCATCCAACCTCTCCTTAGCTGGCTCAACTACTCAACCAAATCTATTAGAATATAGGCATCCTGCCTACCACCTCAAATAATGCCAACATTATTGCCCAGATATGGCTGGCAGGTCCTGTCAGGTGAAACTGTAACCCTCCTAGAAGTGCGATTCCTGCATTGTCACCTTTATCAAGATAACTCCTAGAGAAAAAATGTTCCCACATCAGGATAGTTTTACTCACCCATTTGCTTCACTCTTGCCAGTAGCAAGTCTGCAACTCCTGCATTTGGCAAAGGGATTTATTATAGAGAAACCCAGACTCTGCATCAAGTGGTCACATGCCACTTTGAAATATTTCTACTCAACCAAAGATACAAAACTAGGAAATTACCAGACTATCTCATCAAATGGAAAGACTTTTGTCAGTAATCCCGGGTAACTTCCTGATGTCCCTTTTTAGGACTAAAAATTACTGGATAGTTTAAGCTGTAATTATTAAAAACAGAAGTGCTACGTCACCTGTCTTTCGCCCCTGACTCTCCAAATAAACAATATAAAGACACAAGAAGGTTGATAACAGAACTACATTGGGACAATCACTGTTCAATACCTTTGGGCACAAGTATATCTGGAATCCTTGTCAAAGATCATGTGAGATCCATGAAATGTTAAAATGGGTTTTGGGTTGAGGTTCTGCTCACACTGTTCTGAATTTGTAAGGACAGATCAGTGAATCCCTTGGCCTGAGCAGAAACCATCCTCTTTCCACTGCAGTTTACTACACAGTTTAGACCTGATTAGAGGAGGCTTTAGCAGCACCTGAAGTAGAGCCCCCTGCAGCCACTGCCCTTTACATCAAAGGCTATTTGGTTCCACTCTAGGGATTGGCAAATTCATGAGACATCTCACAATTCTAACGCATATTTTAGGTTACTTAACCAAGCAATATGCTCTGCCAAAAAAACTTATTCCAAGTCAAAGCAAAAAAAAAAAAAAAGAAAAGAAAAAACAAAAAAATGGCCTTAATATGGAACACAGAAAAAAAGCACTATCCAAATAAAAAATTACTAAAAGAAACAAGATTATTACCTCCCTTACCCCTTTTCCCACTTGGTGGACCCAAGTTTGGTTGAATTTAATTTGTGGTTACCTCAGAATACAACTCAAAGTTTAAATTATAAACCACAGCCCTATATAGATTATCTGAATACATCAGTTCTTTTGAGAGCGGCATGTTCCAGGAAGTCTAATACAGCCACAGCCCACTACAGAGTATTCCTTATGGAAGGGGCACAGGACAGGTTAATTAAGGTCACTTAAATCTTCATCTTTTACAGCAGATCAGAACCCAGATGGCTGACTTTCTGCAGGATTTGATAGGAATCCAGTAGAGCTGGTTTCAAGTTTCACATCCGACACTTAATAGCTGTAACCTTCTTATCCAGAAGTTGTGATCCACATGAAGTCCACAATGAGTGCAGCAAATCTGAGGTAGTCAACCCTTACGAAGGCTCAGTATCTGAACATAAAAAGATTTTGAAATGACCACTGGCTGCAGTTTTTGACTTTTGTGTATGTGAAGAGTAATCAGGAAAGAACACTGACTGCTGAATCTAGTTCATGCATTTTATATAACATTGAAAATCCCCCTAAATCCAATACACAAAGAGCAGCTGTGACACTTTAAAACTTCCATAGTGCAATAAGGCTGATCACGTGTATACCAAGTGGTCTGCATCAGTTGTAGATCCAGCAGAGATCAGATGATGGATGGCTGTCCGTGATGGTTAGTTGTGGTCTAGTTACCTTAGAAGGGTTACCAAAGACCGTTCCTTAATTGTACTGTGTGTGGCTGCTTTTCTGATTCTCAAGCACAGCATACTGGTTGTCTAGCTGAAGTTTAAGGGCCTGGTTTTTTGAAACCTCATCCCTACCTCTAGTTTTGTGTCTTACTACTTCAAAGCTCTTCTCCATTTCTTTATCCCTAAGGGAAAAGAAATGTAATCAGTAAATACATTTCTTCACTAGGTTGTTTTGGAAAATATCCTTCCTTCAATTAAAAAAATAAAAAAGGCCACCCCTTGGAAAAGTCTTAAGGGACAGAAGAGGAAAACTGGTATATAAAATCCTTATCAAATTATTTTTAAGGCTTCAATTGAACAGAAAATAGAGAATACTGTACCAAAGCTCTATTTTCTTAGTAGCAAATCTCTGAATACTAACAAAACCTATTTTGGGACCAGATTCATGAAAATAGCTAAGTTAAAAAGCTGTATAATGACATGGATATTCCTTCTAATAACTCCCTTTTAGCAAATAACAGACAATAATACATCTCTCTTTATGCATAAGTAAGGGCAATGATGGTTCTCATTCAATTAAAGTTCTACTCATCATTCTCCTAACTTCTGCTTTATGAGAGTGGATCAAAGAAAGATGAATGTGGTGAATCACTGCCCCTTGTTGTACAGGATAGAGCTAAGGAGCAAGTCAAAGTGGAAGTTTAAATTCAGGCCAGCTGTGCTCTCAAAGAGGCAAAAAGGCCAGGATTTCATTTTAAAAGCCACCCGAAAAAACACTTCCATCTGATGTCATTTATGTTTCTTCCCATTTTATTTACTTAAAAGAAAAAATCCATCTCCCTAAATAAGCTGTGGGTGGATGTGCCATATGTGGTCATTTAACTCCAGGTAGCATTCATTTTAAGTACCTGCTGAAATAAGATTATTTTTAACATTAGATTTATAAATGCCAACATCTTTCATCTACTCACATTAACTGGGAATACAATGAAACATTGCTCTTTTCTAGTTTCTATATTACAAGAAACATAGAAGCAGCAATAATATACTTAATACTTATTAAGAATTCTAACTAGATGAGACGTCACTTCTGCAGAATGACAAACTAGTGATAAAATAAACTTTTGCAGATAAAGTAGTTTGTCTTTGGTGCTCTTTCCCCTTGCTCCCTCCAGGGCCTTTCCCCCCTCCCCCCAATCCTGGGCAAAGAAGTCCCATCATAATTCTCAGCTGCAGCCTGAGCTTTACCACAACCCCCAGGTGGGTTTTCAAATTCCCTACACCCGATTCTGCAGCCAAGGGATAGGAGGGCTTCAAAACAAAATACAACACTGAGAGCACTTACTTCCGGCTTTCTACATGCTTGGCAGTGGACTGCAGGGATGGAAACTGTGTATCACTGTAGATTTCTGGTGGTCCTTGTGGTGTTTTCCTTGTTGTGGTCAACCTGGCCCCAGGAGGCCTATACACGCCACTAGTCATTGTGGGTTCTGGGGTTTCTGAAACTAACGTTTCATAGCAGGTTAGAGAAACTATTCAAAAATGCCTGGCATTTCAATAAGCTACTCCTGAATTCCCTATCACTTAACAATTTTGGAAAAAACCAATACTTGCATTAAGAGTCTCTGAACATCAGAAGGAAAGTTATCTGAGAAAATGTCTAAAAGAGAAAGCCTATTTTTCTATTGTAAAGTGGTCCTCTAATTTCTCTTCCACGTACAGTTTTAACGACCTATGTAATGAGTTCTATTAAGTCAACTTATTGCAAGTGGGAAAGGAATCTGCTAGACCTGGGAGCAGGCCTCAGTAGAGGCTGCCTTTCAGAATATGACCATTTTTACATCCTCAACGATTTCCTTGATTAATGTTCTTTTTCCTCTTATTTTCTGATAAAACATGGGGGGAAAAACAGGCAGACCTGGGAGCAGCCCAGTCTTATGCCGTGGCCAAGATTTTAGGGACAAAGCCTTCCAGCTTTTTCTTATATATCATTCTCCCCCATCCTCAATATGGAATCAGTGTTTTATACATGTTTTCCAGTTATCAAAAGCTTCATTTCAAATGAACATCAACATCATTATTAGCTCAAGTGTAATGCAGCCACAAAGAAAAATGTTGATAGTAATAATCTGATCTTTGGACAGTGATGTTATTCTTTTTATTATTCTATATAAAATAATGGGTATATATTAAAGCAGTATTTCTCAAATTTTTTTTCATTACTGCCTTCCTAAGCAATTTTTTTAGACATCTTTTTTTTTTTTTTGCTTTTTAGGGCTGCACCCACGGCATATGGAGATTCCCAGGCTAGGGGTCTAACTGAAGCTATAGCTGCTGGCCTATGCCACAGCCACAGCCATGCCAGATCCAAGCAGTGTCTACAATCTATGGCAACACTGGATCCTTAATCCACAAAGCAAGGTCAGGAATTGAATCTGCAACCTCATGGTTCCTAGTTGGATTCGTTTCCACCACGCCACGGAAGAACCCCCCCCCCCCTTTGGACATCTTTTTCCTAAACAGTACCCCTGCCCTCCAACCAAGAAATGTTATCACTACACATACACCGTACATATGTAAGACCTAAGATTTCTTTACTGCCCCCACTACCTCCACCCAAGCACTTTTCATTCCCTTGGGAGTGATAAAATCCACACTCCTGAGAATTCACCCAAGACAGTAAAATGGAAAACAGGAAAAACAAAAACCATAGATACCCAATATTCCTTATTTAATAGCTGTCAAAAATTGAAACAAACAAACAAAAAAAACTTTAACATGTAAATTTGGGAAGGCAGTTTACATTTAGATTTAAGCAGCGTACAACTTTTTTTTGGGGGGGGGTCTTTTTAGGGCTGCACCCATGGCATATGAAAGTTCCCAGGCTAAGGGTCGGATCTGTGCTGCAGCTGCCACCCTATGCCACAGTCACAGCAACGTGGGATCCTTAACCCACCGAGAGAAGCCAGGGATCGAACCTGCATCCTCACAGTACTAGTTGGCTCGTTACCACTGAGCCATGATGAGAACTCCTAAGGAGCCTACAGCCTTAATCTCAAATTCCTTTATTTTTAGGATGTGAAAGTCTTTAGACAGACAAAACTCTCTCTTCCCCCTAGGAATGGAAAAGAGAGCTCACTTACCAAGTGCAAGCATGCATTGAGTCAAAAGTTGACTGCATATAAAATTATACAGGTATCTTTATGAAAATGAAATATTAAAATTACCCCAGGAGGCAAAGGTAATAGAAGGGATTAAGAACAGCTTTTCTATCTGTAAAATGGGGTAATAAGACTTGTCATTAGCTACTCTCAGAGAATTGCAATGTAAGTTAATTGAAAAGAACTATGCAGCAATGTATGAATGTAAAAGCTTCAGTAATATATACCAAACTAATATTTAGGAACTTTTTGTTTTTGATATTATGCTGGTAAAATTATCATTACGTTTCTTTCCCCCCTTTTTAGGGCCACACCTATGGCATATGGAAGTTTCCAGGCTAGGGGTTGAATTGGAGCAGTAGCTGCCGGCTACACCAGACCCCACAGAACACCAGATCCTTAACCCACTGAGCAAGGCCAGTTATAGAACCCACATCCTCATGGATCCTAGTCAGGTTTGTTTCTGCTGAGCCATGATAGGAACTCCTATCATTACTTTACATGAGCCATAAACATCTATCTTTTGCTCTATGTTCAGTAAATAAATGTTCCCATCTTTCTTGAACTTAAAAATTTACTATAATTTTGGAGTTCCCATAGTGGCACAGCAGAAACAAATCCGACTAGGAACCATGAGATTGCGGGTTCAATCCCTGGCCTCGCTTAGTGGGTTAAGGATCCGGTGTTACCATGAGCTGTGGTGTAGGTTGCAGATGTGGCTCAGATCCCACGTTGCTGTGGCTCTGGTGTAGGCTGGCGGCTACAGCTCCGATTAGACCCCTAGGCTGGGAACCTACATATGCTGCGGGTGCGGCCCTAAAAAGACAAAAAGACCAAAAAAAAACAAAAACAAAACTATAATTTGGCCTTCTGAGATCTTTGCATTTATCTTATTTTTTTTTCCACTTCTGCTCTGGCAATCCCCTGCCAAATAAAATGTTAGTTATCAGCAAACAGAAAATAAAATAAATAATAAAATTACCAACTACTGGAGCAGGAGGTGCTTGTACTGGAGCTGTTTTATTCCAGGGACCCGAAGACTTTTCTACACCTACACCACCACCACCACCTCCACCTTCTTCCCAGTTATCACCTGGATCTTCTCTCTTTTCATTTTCATCTTCTTCCTTTTCACTATTGGAAAAGCAAACAAGTGAATTCAATTTCAGAAACATCAGAAAACCAGAAGTCCAAATACTTAGTTCTATGAAAGCCAATCTCTGTGACATCAGATAAGGTATTAATTAAATTAACTTCTTCGAGCCCAAATGCCTCACTTGTTTAAAAAAAAAAAAAGGTGGAGGAATTCCTGTCGTGGCTGGGTGGTTAACTAGCATCCATGAAGACACAGGTTCGATCCCTGGCCTAACTCAGTGGGTTAAGGATCTGGAGTGAGCTGTGGTGTAGGTCACATGTGTGGCTTGGATCCCGTGTTGCTGTGGCTGTGGCCTGGGAACCTCCATATGATTCAGGTGTGGCTCTAAAATGACAAGACAAAAAAAATAAAAATAAAAAAATAAAAAATAAAAAGCGGGAGAAGTGGGGGATTTTATCTGTTTTGTGCATTGAGGCCTCAACTTCAACTTCATGTGAAAAGGATTCATTGCTGAAAAATGTTTAGAAAACCACTCGGTCGGTCTCTACTTTCCTTTTTGCAAACTTCATACATTTAAGAACATGTAGAAATATTTAACATACTGACATGCCAGGCTTTTAATAATCTATTTATAGCAACCCCTACTGGGGGAGGGAAGAGAGGTCAATCTAACTATTTAGAGAAAAGGGCAACTTGAAGGATTAAAGATATAATTACTAGATTTTTCTAAGGCCAAAGCATACAAAAACAGACATTTATAGTAAGCATATTTTTAGTGATCAAATTTTTGTTTGTCTTTGCTTTTTAGGGTCCCACCTGTGGCCTATGGAAGCTCCCTGGCTTGGGGCTAAATCAGAGCTGCAGCTGCCGGCCTACACTACAGCCACAGAAACACAGGATCTGAGCTGCATCTGTGACCTACACCACAGCTCAGGACAACACTGAATCCTTAACCTACTGAGTGAGGCCAGAGAACAAACCTGCGTCCTCATGGATACTAGTCAGATTCGTTTCTGCTGAGCCACGATGGGAATTTAAGACTATAGTTTTGTTTTCCTTTTTCCTTAAGACTATAGTTTGAGAGGAAAAAAGAAAAAAGGATGGAGTTTGGCCAAGCCAGCCTTAGTTTTCATTTTGCTAACACTGTAGCCACTTTTTTTTTTTTCAACTTTTTTCCTCCCTCTCTGTGCATTTTATTTCTTTTAGTGGTACATCAATCATCACAGCTAAATTTTATAGCATTTCCATCCCAAACCCTCAGGGCATCTCCCCACCCTTCAACCTGTCTCACTTGGAAACCCTAAGTTTCTCAAAGCCTGAGTCAGTATCTGTTCTGCAAAGTTCATTGTGTCCTTTTTTTAGATTCCACCACGTAAGTGATGGCATTTGATGTTGGTGTCTCATTCTCTGACTTCACTTAGTATGATAATTTCTAGGTCCATCCATGTTACTGCAAATGCCATTATTTCTTTCCTTTTAATGGTTGAGTAATATTCCATTGTGTATATGTACTGCATCTTCACACTGCAGTCATTTTAAATGATGTGTTAGTCCTATACTAACATGGAATAATCACGTCACATGAACTAACAATGTACTAAAACAAAATCTGTGTACCTAAGTAGATATTTAGAAGGATTTGGGGGGGAGTGTAAATGTTTAAAAGTGAGTGCTAGCGGAGTTCCCCTTGTGGTTCAGCAGGTTAAGAACCCAACACAGGTCACAGATGGGGCTCGGATTCATCCAGTGTTGCTGTGACTGTGGTGTAGGCCTCAGCTGTAAATCCAATTTGACCCCTATGCCTGGGAACTTACATATGCCGCAGGTGCAGCCCTTTAAAAAAAGTGGGTGTTAGAATGCATGACTTTATTTTCTTAATGCAGAAAGCAGTTATGAGCAGATTCCAAAATCAGGCTGCCTGGTTCAATACTACCAGGTTCTGCCATTTACTAGCCAGTTAGACTTTTGAGTATAGCCCCTAACTTCTGTGTGCCTCAGTCTCCTCATGTATAAAATGGCGCTGCATAACGAAGACTGAGTTAAGAGACACAAAGCACTGAGAATGGTGCCTAGCACACAGTGATCACTCTAAGTGATCATGAGGTTGCAGGTTCGATCCCTGGCCTTGCTCAGTCATCACTCTAAGTGTTCACTATTCCATGCTTTTAAATATTTATCTGAGTTTTCATATAAGCAGCATATATACCACTGTTATAACTGGAAAAAAGTTTTTATTTGAAAAAACAAAAAAAAAAATACATGAAAACATGTTCTTTTAAAATGGATACCAAGCAGTATGAACTTGATTCCTAAAACTTTTATGTAGAATAACAAGATAAAAGGTATGAATGTCATAATTTAGCCAGGAGTCCAAATGTCCCAAAAGAACTTAAAGTTACCTACTTCTGAAGCCACAGTGACGTAATTACACTGTAGCGTAATTTGATTGGTCCAATAGTAAAAGCTTGGGTGTTACACCTCACCTAGCCATAACTGACTATATATTTAACAATGTCTTAGCAACCCAATTCAGATAGGGAAGTAAGATCCCCACAAAGATTTAAGTGACTTCATTGCACTTTTATACTCTTATACCCCCCAGCTGTGTTAGTTTTCATTTGGTCAGTTACATTCTGAAACAGTTAATTTCAGCAATGCATTGGGTCACAATTGTTCAAATATATATAAAACCATAAATATCTGGCTAATTAATATATTCAAACTCCAGAATTAGTTGGCTTGCAATAAACTAAAACCAAAATATTTTAACACTGATTATCCCTAAGCAAGAGATTATAATACTTACAAATACACTTTTCAAATGTTCCAAATGCTGAGAATCCAAAGTAAAAAGAGATTCCTTTACTATCTAGTGTTCATCACCTTTTCACCCTCAGATGAGTGAAAAAATGATTAAAATAACCACAAATTTAAAATGTCTCTAGATTATAAACCGTTACTAAAAAATAAGAGTGATCTGATTTAGAGGCATTGTAAATTTATAATAGGCACAAAACAACTAAGTGTTTTGGCTTCATAAAATTCTGAAATATTAGCTAAACTAAGCCCTGGAAATTGTCTAGTCAAGACATTTCATCCAACAGAAGGAAGTTAAGGCCCAGAGATACTGAGAGCCTTGCCAAATGCCATAGTACCAAAAAGAAATACTTCAAGTATCCTATTACTTCTTTCATATTTACATATTCCAAAAAATGTCAAACTTCCAAATGCCAAAGAAAAAGAAACGTGTTGCAAATTTCCACAGAAGACAACTAGGCTAAATTTGCTATTTGACCAAAATACAATTTACAGCCTAATTTGATGTATAAAATTGTATTAAAAATTATAATGCCAGGAAAAAAAAAATGGAGTTCCTGTTGTGGCTCAGTGGTTAATGAATCCGACTATGAACCATGAGGTTGCAGGTTCGATCCCTGGCCTTGCTCAGTGGGTTAAGGATCTGGTGTTGCCGTGAGCTGTGGTGTAGGTTGCAGACACGGCTCGCATCCCAGGTCGCTGTGGCTCTGGTGTAGGCCGGTAGCTACAGCTCCGATTCGACCCCTAGCCTGGGAATCTCCATATGCTGCAGGAGTGACCTAAAGAAATGGCAAAAAGACCAAAAAAAAAAATATATAATGCTACTGTAAATTCATTATCACAATACAAAGTATACTGTCTTAAATATGCCTACGTCTGTAAGGCACTACTGGTGAAGCAAAGAGAATGATGACTGCTAGAAAAAGGAATACTTACTGGGTATCTACTATGCCAGGCAGCTGTAGTACTCACTTTACAAAGTTAAACCTTTCAATAACATTAATGCAGGGAGAAGATTCATTGTACCTATGAGGAAACTTATATTCAGATACTTAAGTACCTTCCCCAGGGCTACAAAGTAGCAGAGCCACGTTAGTGGGATTCCAGAGCCCATATTCTTTCAGGTTGCCTCTTACTGCATTTTATGCTCCTTACAGCTAATATATGATACAGAAAATTTCAGTATTTTGAGGACAAATTTAAGCAGGATAAATGCTTACTCACCACCTAGTAACAAGTACTAAATGAAACCTTTTTCCCTCAAATCCACTTTAAAGATGGGAGAGGCCTACAGTTAGTTTCTACTATCAAGCAATAACTCAAATTCAAGCAAGCACTAGGCCCCTTGTTTTATCACCATCTCAATGGCTCCCCCCTCAGAACTTGTCTTTAACCAAACTGCATGCAGCTAACTTGTGTTGGAACAAATGTGGCAAAAGTGATTGGTATCTCAGTAAGCATGTAAGGCTACTTATTCTACTATTCTCAAAACTTTTGAGGTTCTTTTTCAATGCGAGAAGCTGGAAGATTAAAAAAAAAAAGACTACCTATAGATGAAGAATTTCAAGATATTTTAAGCCAGTTTCCAAAGTTTCATTTTCCCTTGTCACATACTGAAATAGCAAGGCTGCCTCTCTTGGATAGAAAAGTTAACAAATTAAAAGGCCTAACTGGAAAAAAAAAAAAAAAAAAAAAAAGATCAAAGAAGTGGAGTTCCTACTGTGGCTCAGCAGTTAACAATCCTAACATCCATGAGGACGTGAGTTCAATCCCTGGCCTCACTCAGTGGGTTAAGGGAGCTGGCACTGACATGAGCTGTGGTGTAGGTCCAGCTCTGATTAATTTCCATATGCCACAGGTGCGCCCCCCCCCCGGCCACCAAGATCAAAAAAGAAAAAAAAGGCCTAAATGTGCCCCCTCCAATCCTAAAGAGAGATTTCATTTCCCTCTTCTAAGGTCTTCTGCCCAAAAAGTAAGACAAAGTCAGGAAAGACAACCATTTAAAATCTCTAGCTGGAGTTCCCATTGTGGTGCAGTGGAAACGAATCCGACTAGGAACCAGGAGGTTGAGGGTTTGATCCCTGGCTTGCTCAGTGGGTTAAGGAACCAGCATTGCCATGAGCTGTGGTATAGACTGCAGATGTGGCTCAGATCCTGCATTGCTGTGGCTCTGGCGTAGGCTGGCAGCTACAGCTCCCATTGGACCCATAGCCTGGGAACTTCCATATGCTGCAGGTACAGCCCTAAAAAGACTAAAATAAAAATAAAATCCCTAGCAATTCTGAAGGATTTTTGTTTGTTTAGTTATATTAAGGCCAACCTGAACATTTCTGGGTTTTTTTTGTTGTGTGTGTTGTTTGTTTTTCAAGGGCCACACTTGCAGCATATGGAAATTCCCAGGCTAGGGGTTGAATTGGAGCTATAGTTGCAGGCCTGCACCATAACCACAGCAACACCAGATCTGAGCCATGTTTGCAACTTAAGATACCACAGCTCACTGCAACGCCGATTCTTAACTCACTGAGTGAGGCCAAGGATTGAACCCACATCCTCATGGTATTGTTCAGGTACATTACCACGGAGCCACACAGTAACTCTTCTTAAAAAATGGCCTGTGAAGTTCCCAGGCCAGCAAATGAACCCAAGCTACAGCTGCAGCAATGCTGGATCCTTTAATCCACTGCGTAGGCTGAGGATCAAACTCTTACCTCAGCAGAGACCTGAGCGGCTACAGTCAGATTCTTAACCCCACTGTGCCACAATGGAAATTCCCAAGTACTCAAGTGTCCACAGATTCACCAGAGTATGACTTTAGGTCATGATAATATTATGTGCCTCCCCATCCTTTCTCCTCAAATCCTGGTATTATAAACCAGGAGCTTCATGGTTCAGCAGCAGAGCAACTCCCAGGAGAGTAAAGTAAGCCATTCTAATTTACCTGCTGAATAGAGAAGTTGATTAACATTAACCAAGTGGACAATGTTCAAAATCCTCAACAATTCCAAGCAGTCATCTCAAGTTTGCAAATAAAACACTCGCAAGTAAAGTAGCTTGCCCAAGGTCGCACATGCCCAGGTTTGTCTTTCCCTAAAGTCTGTTTTTGCCACACTATCAACTACATACATCCTATTTGTGTAAAAGTAACCTACTTCCCATTCTATTGAGCCAAAGTGTCTTTCCTCAAGGACTCCCACACCTGCTGAGTTTCACTATCAAGAACATTTAATACAAAAGTTTACAAAGATATTCAGTATACAATATGCTTCATCTCCAGTTCCTCTGCATCCTTTGATTCTTCTGCAGATTCAGCCAACTGCATGTGGTGAAATCATTTACTGCTGAAATATCCACAGCAGTTCCCTAGTGGTCCAGGTTCAATCCCTGGTCTGGGAGCTAAGATCCTATTAAGCCACTGCAGGCTGTGGCGGAAAAAAAAAAAAAAGAAAAGAAAAACATCCATGTATAAGCAGATGCATGTAATTCAAACCCAATTGTTCATGGATCAGGTACATAAAATCAATTTATATTTTACATTTATTCCAGTCATTATTATTAAACCTCTGATGGCTCCCCTCTCAAGCCTTTCCTGGATGCTGTTAAGATTTATTCCCCTTTGTTGATTTATGAAGGACACAAATAGACCCCAGATTCCACAGTCACTCAAGAGCCACGAAAACAGCTTCCTGAAGGTGTTTTTCAAAGTTAGCAGGTAAGAGAAAGACCTCTGGATGGTGGCCTAGGGGCAATGACAAGATGCTAAGAATAATGAAAAAACACAGTATAGGAATTCCCTTGTGGAGCAGTGGGTTAGGTATCCCATGTTGTCGCTGCAGCTGCTTGGGTTGCTGCTGCAGCATGGGTTCAATCCCTGGCCAGGGAACTTACCTATGCCACAGGCACGGCCAAAAAAAGGCAGAAAAAAACCAAATCACAACATAGTACAGAAGCTGGTCTACTTCATGCCAAGTAGAACTTCATGCTCATACTAGTTGGGATTTATTTATGCCCCTGGCAAAGGGGGAAGATACACGGGATTTAAGAAAAGTTTCACCATCTCAAAAATGAATAAAAAATATAACTCCAAAAAAAATATTGAAGTTCCCTATGTGGTGCAGCAGAAATGAATCTGACTAGGAACCATGAGTTGCAGGTTCCATCCCTGGCCTTGCTCAGTGAGTTGGGGATCCGGCATTACCATGAGCTGTGGTGCAGGCTGCAGATGTGGCTTAGACCACGTGTTGCTGTGGCTATGGTGTAGGCTGGCAGATGTAGCTCCGATTCTGACCCCTAGCATAGGAGCCTCCACAAGCCTCGGGTGCAGACGTAAAAAAAAAGAAAGATTTAAAAAAAGAAAAAAAACCTTAAATAGAAGTTACATATTCAATGACAAAAGTATGGTTTAAACACCCTCCATATTATAACAAAAGCAATTTCCAGCATTCAGTGAATGTGAAACGTTTTCCTTCATAAAGTGCTATTCTTACTCAGTAAGTTCAATATGACTCTCATTCCAAGTCTTGGAGCAGCCAAGAAAAGGCTGCTTGGAGCAGTCAGGAAAGGCAGAGCAAGAACCTTACTCTACAACAGAGAGGAACCAAACACACAGGAAGTTCCACGGCCACAAATGGCTGTTAATAACTTCATATCCCTACCTCCACGTTTCTCCCCAGGAGAAATAAAACTGATTATTTTCTAAACTATACCTCTTCAAAAATATCTAACACATGAAGGAATCTAAGAAGTGGCTGGGAAAAAAAACTCCAGTCTAATGTCCTCTAGTACCATAAAGGTATTTCAAGTGTGGAGAAGCTCCATTTCCTAAAAGTTTCCCACCATCAATCAGGTTTCATTTTGCTTAAGTTCATCAAAGGATGTTAAAGAACTCATTTTGCTTAAGTTCAAAGGATGTTAAAGAACCTAGGAATGAACACCTAGCTGTGGTAGATACTCAACAAATGTCAATTAGCCTTGGTTTTTAAGTAAGTTTTTAAACATTGTAATATTACCACCTAGAGTGATCAGAAGACAGGGTTCAGCTAAGGAAAATTACTTCCTCCACTGTGCTGGAAAGGCTGTGCATTTGGATCACTGATTTCTTAAAGCTGGGAATAAAGTGTGTTTTTAATCGCAACCAATGAAACCATATATTCACCTGCTTTTTCCTACTTTACAAGACCCTCAAAACATGACATTTATTTACATGAATCTCAAGTTCATATGACTACTGCAGACTAGACCTGATAAAAAATGTCAATTTCAAATCCTCTAAACCAACCAACCCAACTTTCAGAAATTACCGTTTCCTTGAACTTTAAAAACATGCAGACTATGATGCCATTCCTATAAAAATTGGGGAAAATTAATCCATAGTGTGAGGATAATGGTTCTTTCGGGGCAAAAACAGTGACTACAAAGGGTTAGTTAGGAGGGGGGCTTTCTTCCAGTTAAGCTCAGTTGCTTGACCTCAGCGCCGATTACAAATTGGTTTCACTGTATGAATGCGTAAAATCTGTATTTCCCTCAATTACAAACACATATATATATACACACACAGACATATGTACTGCTTTATGTATCTACTGCTTGTCAGAAGACCTAAAAATCACCAATATCATTTTTGAAACAAAAGAAAAACTAAGTTCCCACCCACCAATATTAACGGTAAAAATTTTGAAACCACGAAATCCATTTTAGCTGTCTCAAATAAAAAGACCTAACCAAGATTCGAAGTAGGCAAGCTCTCACAGGATTCTGGGGCTGGCAGCTAATTTGATCAGTATATAGAAGGGCTGCCATCAGCGAGGAGTAGTAACTGACACATTCCATTAGCATATCTAAGGCACAAAATTACTGTGATGCAGTCTGGGGGCCAAAAGCCCCAAACACACAGTATCTCTCCTGTGGGTTAACTAAACACATCTGTACCCAGACCATACCTTATTTGCATTGCTTGAACTCTTAGGCCACTGTAATCAACCTCTTTTTGCTCAAAATCTTTCCACTCATCTTCCTCCTGTAAAAGAGGCATCATTTCATCAATCAAAGCTATTTGTAATGAGACAACTATCAGACTATGAAAAAGGGATTAAGTGGCTGGAGCCTAGGGTAAAGTGTGGACTCATTTTTTGGCCAAAGCCTTTGCTCAATCCAGGCTGGAGGACAAACGTGACTAAACTTTGTTACTTCCGCTGGGTCACTTTAAAAGGCCCAAAAAACCCCGAATGAAGTCAATAGTATTCCCACAACTAAACGTCTAGCTCAATCTTGCCATGAGACTTGCTTTCACGGGCTTCAGACCAAGTCGTGTCAATTCAAGCCGCCCCAAACGTGATGCTTAGAAAATTCGGCTCAGACTCCTGGGCTGAAGTCAGAGGCTAAATTACTGAGAGTCTACGTCACTCGATAGATGCACTTCCGACCCGGGTCGATTCCCCGGGAGGGTGCCACCGCCTGATTGCGTCCTGGCCTGAGCCAGGCGACCCAGGTCAGGAGCAGGGTGGCGGAGGTCCCGCGGAGACCGCCGGCAGTGGGAAGCCCGGGTCACGCGGCAGCTTCCTGAGCCCGACGGTCAGCCGGCCTGCCGGCCCCGGTGGCCCCTCCCCGAAGCTCCCCCAGGCAGGCCGGCGGGCGGGGGCGGGCACATGGGCGCAAGCGCGCGGCCCGGGCCCCGACTCAGGGCCTCCCTGGCCCCTCACCTTTGTCAAAGCCTTGGTTGCGGGCCCGGGGCCCGCGGCCGCGGTGGTCCCGCCGTCGCCCGGCCGGGCCCCCGCGCCTGCCCCACCGCCCGCCGCGCTCGCGGCTCCGCTGCTCCCGCTGGCGGCTCCCGCCGCGCCGCTGCTCCCGCCGGCGACGCCCGC
The DNA here is from genome assembly GCF_016906955.1 of Phacochoerus africanus. Taxonomy (NCBI): domain Eukaryota; kingdom Metazoa; phylum Chordata; class Mammalia; order Artiodactyla; family Suidae; genus Phacochoerus; species Phacochoerus africanus. The sequence goes on along the minus strand of NC_062544.1, from coordinate 154,963,135 downwards.
GGCGCTTGCCGCCCGGTTGCTCCGCTCTTTCTTCTTCTTCTTGTCCCTCTTGGCGAAGAAGTTGTCCAAGCTCCGTTCCTCTGTCTCAGCCATGGCCGCTGCCTCCTCGGCCCGGATGGGTGGGGCCGGTGGCGGGCGCGGCCCGCGGGGCTCCGATCTCGGGGTCGAGGCCGGCTCGGCGCTCACGCTCCCGGGCGCGGCGACGCCTCAGCCCCGTGGGGTCGCCAAGGCGTGTGAGGTGGGGCGGCTGGCTTCCCCTGTGTGCTGGCGAACGATGGTACGGCCCGCCTAAGGGCTCGCGTGCCGCTGAGGCCGCCCGAGCCCGCCCGGCTGCGGCTGCTACCAATACCGAGGCGTAGGATCCCGCCCGCTCCGCAGACGGAGAGGGAAAGGAACGCGCGGGCCGGAGGCTCTGGCGAGAGTGCTTGGCTAGCGGCGGCGCGTGCAGGAGGACGACGCGCGCACGCAGGCCCGGAGAGGAGGGGAAAGGGGGTGGGGAGGGGTGGGAAGGGGAGGAGGGAGGGCGGGCCACCAGAAGAGAGAGGCAGCGCCCGCGCCTGCGTACTTAGCTCCGCCCGCTACTGTGAGAGCGTAGAGGGGAGGGCGGTGGGAGGAGACGGAGGTGGGGCTGGCAAGGTAGCCAATCAGATGCCAGGATGAAGCGCTTAGGCGACAATCCCTGTCTCAGATGGGGCGGGGCCGTGGCTTGGGGGCGGGGAGAGGGTTTATGCTAAATAAGTGTCGTCATGATGACCCTTGTCTCTCGATTGGCCAAGGGTTCAGCCTTGAGGGCGGGCTTTTGGAGGGCTCATTGGTGACTTGGCTAAACAGGTCGGGTTGAAGGGGCGGGTAGGTCCGTCAGGGCGCATGCGTAGAGTACACGTGTGTTTGCTCGTCCAGAGCTAACTATGGCCTTGTAGTCTTTTGAACGTTACCGAAACGGAAAAGCACTGTGTTAAGCTAGCTATGTTAAAAACGGTACCATCCGTTCTGCTGCTCTCTGTCCTTTACCCTTTCTGGTCTGGCAACTACTCATCTTCATCATACACGATGATTATTACGAAAGTGAGGAGCCCGAGCTTGAAGTTTAGTTCTCATTTCCTAAATGATCTTGGTAAGCCAGTAGGTAGATAAAAGAATTGATTTTATCTGAACTCCACCCTCTGCTGGATATGGCTACTAAGATCAAGCTAAATAAATCTGAGCTTTGAGTTCTAGATCTGTAAAACAGAGAAGTTAGCTCCTGCAAGATATGTGGGGAAAGAGTAACTTAGCTGCCCAGTGTAGTGCTTAAAACACAATGGATGTAATAAATGATTTTTTTTATACAGTTAAATAGTACCTCCTGCCCTGGCTTGAGTCTAGATGATGACTGTAATCTATCATTAGCTTTTATCCCTGATAAGAGGAGGGAAATGGAACATAGAGATGGGGACCAAATGTGCTCATGCTATACCTAGCTGTACCATTTAAGTACTTTCTGGGCCTTGAGAATGAAATGAATCCTCGCATATGAAAAAAGGGTCTAATGTAAGGTTATTAAACGTTCCACTTCCTCCTTCTAAAGACAGAGTAGAGAACTGTCACAACCACTGAGGAAATGACTCAGATGTATGTTAGTAGCCTTGTGGGGTAGATAGAGCACAGCCAGTAAATGGAACTACTTCTTGATCTTTTCCTTTATAGCTTTTCTGTTAAAATTTGTCACTCCCCTTCCCCCCCCCCCCGCCCCCAACACTACTATTAAAGCACTAAGTCCAGAATATGTCAAGGAAGCAAATCAAAGACCTGGCCTTGGCCAACAGCAAGCTTACATATTATTCCCCAGACATAAACTGCCCTCAACCACTCAGGATGAGTCTCTACTTTACTTCCTTCTGTGACACCACTTTACTTGTGATGCAGGCCAAGTTCAGCATTGCCCCTACCCCCATCTTCCTTAACATCTCTGATCAAATATTTTTCTTCCTTTCTCTCCCTCCCTTCCCTTTTTCCCTTCCTTCCTCTTGTTCTTTCATCTGTGAAAGACCTATTAGCTATTATTTAAGGCAATGTGCTTTATTCAAGGCATAATTTGTTGTTCCTACTTCAACTCCCTCATAATCCAGAAGAAAAAAAAATCTTAATATGAATAATAAGTTCAGTCCTCCTTTTCCTATGTCCCCATCAATGTATCAGTGTCTTGAGGAATTAATGATGGGAAAAAGCAGAGAAGGAACAGCAGGTGAGGGTTAACACAGCAAAATTTCCTGCTGCATCTTTCAGTGCTCCCCAACCTTGATCATATATAAGAATCTCAGGCCAAGCCAGTAGAGGGACCAGGATCTTTGTGTTTGTGTCACTATCTGTGGTTAATCCTCTCCTCCATAAAGTTAGTCTCTCCTCTTTGAATCCCCTGCCCTGAAACTGACCACATATATTCCTACTCTCCAGATGGGTTACACAGAGTCCTAAATCCTACTGTTGCCACACCCCTCATCATCACCCCGCCCTCATCATGAAGCATCCTCCAGATCCAATGTTTGGACCCTCCCCATCTTTAAAGCAAAACCGACCTTCATTTGTTCTTGGTAGATGGAAAACTGAATAGTGTCGCGTGCTCAGACCGTTCCCAGGAATTACAGCACATGTTCTAAGGATCCTAAAGCTGTCTGAACATGGAAATTTCTCTCTGAATCCTCTAAAGTAGTACAATCCAAAGGCCATCATTTAACTCGCTCGACAAGGCCCACTGAGCTCCAGTATTCCGTGAGCTCAAGAGCTGGCACAGGGCAGCTGGGCCCAGCCCCATTGTCCCGGGTTCTTTTTTGCTGAGCTATTTGTTCTAAGTTCCATTCTGCTACCTAGGCTGGAAATTCCACACATGCTCAGCTCAAAGGAATGCAGCTCATGCTGGCCAAAGAGCTTGCCAAGAAATGGGGAGCAGCTTTTCATTTGTGGCTCTCTCGCATCTGTGAGGGACTGAGCTACTGCCTGGGCTCTTCCATTGACCTCTTCCAATGGGGGAGCAACTAATTTCATGTCACCTCCTCTGGGGAACCTCTGCTGACTTCTACACACAGCCTGGATCCTGATCGTTAAAGGCCCAGAGACCTTCCGTTTCATATGGGTGTTTAATGCCTTCATGGTTTCCCATGATTTATTTATTGTTTAACCCCTTTTATTCACTCATTTATGTAAAATATTTATTTAATGAGCACCTATTGTATGCCAGGCCTGATATTAGAAGTTAAAGATAAGTAAGTCAGATATAGGCCCTGCCCTCAGAGAGCTTCCTATACAGTGAGCTGGTAGCCAGCAGCAGACACACAAATACACATATAATTCAATGTACTCTGCACATTGGAGACACTTGAAGGTAGGAATGGTGTTGGGCATACAGCCTACATCACATAGGCAATTTTTTTGTTTGTTTGTTTTTTAGGGCTGCACCCATGGCATATGGAGTTTCCCAGGCTAGGGGTCTAATCGGAGCTATAGCTGCCAGGCTACAACACAGCTCACAGCAACGCTGGATTCTTAACCCGCTGAGCAAAGCCAGGGATCAAACATGAATCCTCTTGGATACTAGTCGGGTTTGTTAACTACTGAGTCCTGACAGGAACTCCCACATAGGCATTTGACCAAAGTTTTTTTTAAATTTTTGTTCACACCCATGACATGTGGAAATTCCCAGGCCAGGGATAAAACCGGCACCACAGCAGCAAACCAAGCTGCTGCACTAACAATGCCGGATCCTTAACCTGATAAGCCACAAGAGAACACCTTGACCAAAGTTTGTAAAATGTCTCCACTAGTCCTCTGTTTCCACATTAACAGAGGATTGCACAAACCATGGACTATCTAAGTGTTCCTTGACATTGCTCTTTGTTGGCTTCAGAATATATATTTTGTCACATATTTGACCTTCTCCTTCAACCTCAAGTTCCTTGTTGGCTCATCCCTGACATTAAGGTTCTAGTTGGAAGATGAATGGACAGCAAGAGGAATGAGGCCCCAGACACCCAGAAGAGGCTTTTTGCAAAAAGAGGTAAAGGGGAGTTCCTGTCTTGCCTCAGCGGAAATGAATCTGACTAGGAACCATGAGGCTGTGGGTTCGATCCTTGGTCTTGCTCAGCAGATTAAGGATCTGGTGTTGCCATGAGCTGTGGTGTAGGTTGCAGATGTGGCCCAGATCTGGCGTTGCTGTGGCTGTGGTGTAGGCCAGCAGCTGAAGCTCTGATTCGACCCCTAGCCTGGGAATCTCCATATGCTGTGGGTAAGGCCCTAAAAAGCCAAAATAAAATAAAATAAAATAAAACAAAACAAAACGTTGGCAAAAAGAGGTAAAGGGCTGCCATGCATAAGCCAAGCACACCCCAGATATACACCTACCACTAGGCTTGCAAAAGGGAGTTGGACTCCTTAAGCCTACCCCTAGTGGATCTGGTCTGCTGTTTGTTTAGCCACGTGAAGTTGCTGCTATTTGACTGCTTTTGACCTACCAAAACAGCAGTTTCACATGGTTCAACCTAATATATCTGAGAATAAACACAAACATTTGGCAAATGAATGAAGAGCTTGGGAACAACCAACCCACCCATCAAGGCAATGTCCCTGACCCTAATGTCATCTCAGGCGCATAGGGCTGGAATGTGGTGATGATTGAATAATCAGCAATCTAATCAGTTGCATTGTATGGAGAAAGCATGAAACAAAGAATGATGCTGGCCAAAAGAGAGAGGAAGGAAAAAGAAGTAGGGTAAAGCCAAGAGTCTAGAAGTTGGCACTTATTACCCACCACTGTCCAGGAAAGAGCAATATGAAATTGGAGCTCACACAGTGCCCTGCTGTGAGGCAGAGATGACTCACCCAGCCCCACCCCGACTTGGAGGAATCTGCCTTCCTCTTGGGATACACTCGCCAACCAGCCTGCTGGGATTGCTGATCTTGGGAAAAGATGCTTCAGTTGAGGGAGGAGCTGTCTAGTTACTGAAAGACTAACACCAGCTGTTAATGAATACATGGTTATCCAGTCATATACTTCAGTCTCCTGTGAGCTGGATTGCTGGGAGTCAGTCTTCTCTAGTCTGAGGTTTCTCTAGGCAAACCTCAGAACTTGGCTGTGAAACAGGTTCAGCTCTGCGGTAAATTCATCAAGGTGAAACTACCCTGGATGGCCTCTGTGGGAGCCAGTCAGATGACTCCAGCACAAAGCAAAACCTTCTGACTCAATCATTTTGATCACAGAGTGCAATGGATATAATTATGTTGGCAAGGCACCATTATCCTGTCCCTGACCCCAACTCAGTCGTAATCCTATTTCATGACCCAATAAGTAGAGGTGAAATTGTCTGCCATTTTCTGCTTCTGAATCAGACCCAGCCCCGTCCTGGTTACCAGGTCAGTGGGTCAGCAGTACTGTCATCTTTCTTGGGTTAAACAAGCAGAGAAAGGGTGAGGGTGTATGGAGCATGGAGAGAGCTTTCCTTGTGGAAGGCAAGTCCGTCTCGTTCTCTCAGGCACCTTGCTATTTGTTTTACCATCAAGTGCATGTTTTCTAGAGTCAGACCTGGATTCAAATCACAGCTCTGCCTCTTCCTAGCAAGTCACTTCTCTACATCTTAGGTTTTTTTCATCCGTAAAGTAAGGGTGATGAATACATCTGCTTCATGGGGTTGTAAGAATTCAATGAGAGGATGAATTGAAGACCTCCCAAGTAGGCGTCTGAGAGTTAGTGTTAGTTATTAATAATGGTCATGGTATTACAAAGGTGCATAACATGATTTATAGTTACATGGGGGTTTTGGTGACTGTTCCTCTTTGACCATTATTGGGTCTTCAGTGCCTGCTGAGTGGGTGCCTGCCCCATAGTAAACAATCACTAGATTTTGTTGACAATTGAAAAAAAAATCTCACAGACTCAAATGTTTTGAAACCAAATTTATGGTTACCAAAGGGGAAATGTGTGTGTGTGGGGGGTAAGTTAGGGGGTTGGGGATTGACATATGCACACGACGGTATACAAAATGGGTAGGTAACTAGGACCTCCTGTATAGCACAGGGTAGCCTATTCAACACTGTATAATAACTGTATATGGGAGAAGAATCTGAAAAGGAATGGATACATGTATATCTATAACTGATTTACTTTGTTATACAACTGAAACTAATATAACTTTGTAAATCAACTATGCTCCAATTAAATTGGAGGGAGAAGTGCCTGCCGTGGCTCAGTAGAAATGAAACCTACTAGTATCCATGAGGATGTGGGTTCGATCTCTGGCCTTGCTCAGTGGGGTAAGGCTCCAGTGTTACCACAAGCTGTGGTGTAGCTGCAGACGTGGCTCAGAGCCCGTGTTGCTGTGGCTGTGGTGTAGGCTGGTGGCTGCAGCTCCAATTCATCCCCTAGCCTGGGAACCTCCATATGCCGAGGGAGTGGCCCAAGAAACGGCAAAAAGACACACACGCACAAAAGTTCTTAATGCTATGGTACCCCTCACCCTCCCGCATCCCCAAATCCATGATGTAGGCACTTGGACCCCAACCTACCCCTGCCCTGCTCTGCCAAACTGCAACAAATCCATGATGCTACCAAGACTCCTTATCACCGTATCCCAACCCAATTCTCAGGTCCCAAGGTCCTCACACTTCCCATGAAAGGGAACTTCATTTCTTGCATGTGGAAAACGTTAAGCCTGAAAATCTCCTCTACCCTAGAGTGTGACATTTGGATGAAAATGACCTGGCATCTGGTCTTGCCTGACCAGCCTCAGTGGAAGAAGACATTTGCGTGCTGGTCGACTTTGATAACCTTCTGAGCTCCCTGAGGATTTCCTGTGTTTGGTTCCAATTTACTCCAAGCCCTGTCCCCAGCGTCCCCTGTCCAGGCTTTTCTCCTTCCTGCACTTTCTTTAAGGTCCTCTCTGGGTTCCTTGCCCCATCAGGCTCTACCCATGAGATTCAAGGCCCCTCTCAAGAGGAGGTGGACACTGGAATTGCTTTGAAGATAATATGGTTTAGTATTTTATAGGTTTATTTGTACATACATTATTCCCTCATCTCAAGACTTAAAATAAGGAGTTCCTGCTATGGCACCACCGGATCAGCAGCATCTTGGGAACACTGGGACACAGTTTCTGTCCTGGCCGGCACAGTGGGTTAAGAAACTGGTGTTGCCGCAGCTGCAGCTTAGGTAGCAGCTGTGGCTTGGATCTGATCCTTGGCCTGGAAACTCCATATGCAGAGGGACAGCCAAAAAAGGGGGAAAAAAAAAAAGAAACAAAAAAGAAGGCAAAAGGAAAAACACTGGTAGGAAAGGAAAGCAGAGAGAGATGAGGCTAGCACAAAAAATGTATATTCAAAGGCTCTGGAAAGTTGCTTTTGGAAGTGAGGACAGGTCTGAGTTCAGGACTGAGCTTCCTAGCATTTTCTCCAGATGACACTACAGGAATTTTCTATCTTAGACACTGATGATGAGGATGGTTTGGGGGCCAGGGTTGGATTATTGCCCCTGATCCTCACAATCATGCAAGTCTCAGAAGTACAAACCACTGTATTTCTTTGCATCTAGAAAGAATCAAGCCACTGCAAAGCTTTCCTGCCTCCACATGTCCTGTATTTCTCCTCTTTGGATCTTTGCATCAGCTCTTCTGGGAACTTTCTGCCTGCTCTTGTCTACTGTAGATGTCAATTTTTTTTTTCGGTCTTTTTAGGGCCGTGCGAAGGTTCCCAGCCTAGGGGTCAAATCAGAGCTACAGCTGCTGGCCTACACCACAGCCACAGCAATGCCAGATCCGAGCCTCATCTGTAGCCTACACCACAGCTTACGGCAAAACTGGATCCTTAACCCACTGAGCAAGACCAGGGATTGAACCTGCAACTGCATGGTTCCTAGTCGGATTCGTTTCCACCACGCCACGATGGGAACTCCCGTATATGCCGAATTTTTGGGGGGCCCCATCGCTTCACCTTTCCAGGTGCCTGGGTGGGATTAAACTCTATCTCTCCCAGATTGCCTGAGTCTTTGTATCTCCCTTAAAACACTGATCCCAGCCTGTGCTTTTCATCTTGGCCTTTGTCCCAGGGGGCTATAGATCTTTGGGATCTTCCTGGGGCTACGGCTGGAGTGTTTTCCCTTAAGCAGAGAATCATTCATAATCTTCATCGTTGAAAGTCTCCAGGGACTTGAGGACCTCTGGCTCAAATGGTCCCTGAATATAGGGTGGTCCTGGTCCCTTCACAGGAAGGAGGGGATTAACAGTCTCTGGGTTACTGAGGCTTCACGACACAGGGCCTTCCCCAGTACCCCCAGTTCTTCAGCTGGGACAACCCCAGCTTCCCAGAACCTTCTTGATTCCATGGGCTGGCCTGGTCTCTGGAGCCCTCCCGCCTGGTCCTGAGTCCTTGTAACACTTGTGTTCCAAGTGGCCAGCCAGCAAGAGTCCCTGAGGCCTGCGAGTCTGAAGTCAGCTGACTTGCCTGCCCCAGCAGAGCCTGCCCAGGCCGGCCCTGCCCTCAGTGCACCTAGCTCGCCTGGTCCACAGAGAACTACCTTCTTATCATTCCCTCTCCTGCTTCTCATCCTACCCACCCAGCTGCCCTGGGCAGAGCCCTGGGGTTGTGTTAGACTACTCCCTGTCCCCCCCCCCACCCTCCGCCCCATTAATCACTAAATCCTGCCCTTTAAACCAGGGTGTTTTTTTCTGGATTGAAATATCAGATCAGGTTATCACTCCTCGTTTAAACCATTCAATGGTTACTCCTTGCTCTGGGATGCTAGCTGAAATTCTTAACAGGATTTAAAAACCTTTCACCTGGCCCTTTTGAAATAAGAGGATTTACAGTCTTTTCAAAACCAACAAGAACACAGACACAATCTTAATGTTGCCAGTTGTCAAAACTATTTAAGATTGATGAGGTCTTGCCTTAAATTGTTAAAAGGTGATATAACTCATCTGGCCTGAATGGGTGTGAGTTCGATGGGAATTGTTTTTCTCCTTCTCTGACTCTTTTGAGTATGTTCCTTAAGGCAGTCAGGGTGAAGAGGGGGCTGGAGGAGGAGTCCTGTAGATGAGATTCCTGGTAATACCAAAGGAACCCCCCCCCCAATTCCTAGTCTATGTCAACATTATGCAACTGTCAGAATTCCTTTTATTTATATATTTTGGCCACAAACAAATGTTGAATTTCTTGGGCCAAGGATCCAGCCTGTGCCACAGCAGTGACCAGAGCCACTGCAGTGACAACATATGATCCTTAACCCACTGTGCCTCAAGAGAACGCCTGTCAGAATTCCTTTTATCTTTTTTTTTTCCTAGGGCTGCACCCACAGCATATGGAGGTTCCTAGGCTAGGGGTCTAATTGGAGCTGTAGCTGCTGGCCTACACCGCAGCCACAGCAACTCTAGATCTGAGCCGCATCTGTGACCTGCACCATAGCTCTCGGCAACGCCAGATCCTAACCCACTGAGCAAGGCCAGGGATCGAACGAACCCTCAACCTCATGTTTCCTAGTCGGATTCGTTAACCACTGAGCCACGACGGGAACTCCCAGAATTCCTTTTAATGGCAAAAAGATTTGGAAGGAGAGTAAATATTCAATGATAGAGGAATGGTGTGTAAACTATGCTTGGAATAATATGCTGCCCTTTTTTTTTTTTTGGTCTTTTTAGGGCTGCTCCCACGGCATATGGAGGTTCCTAGGCTAGGGGTCTAATTAGAGCTGTAGCCGCTGGCCTACACCACAGCCACAGCATCACAGGATCTGAGCCACATCTTCGACCTACACCACAGCTCACAGCAAGGCCAGATCCTTACCCCACTGAGCAATGCCAGGGATTGAACCCACGTCCTCATGGATCCTAGTCAGGTTCGTTAACTGCTGAGCCACAGTGGGAACTCCTATGCTGCCATTTAAAAGGAAGGTTTTGGAGGCTTTGCAACAACATGAAAAAGTACATATGCTGTCACATTAAGTGGAATGTAGACCACTGTCTGAGCCAAAAGATGTGGTGTGGCGATAGGAAATAGTGACAAAAACATGGATTTTCTAACTGGATAGACAGACTGGCCATTCAAACCCCACTCTCTTGACTCATAAGCTGTGTGATCACCTACAAGTTATTTAATTTCTCTGGGCTTTAGTTTCTTTTTCTTTTTTAAAAAATGTAGACAGTGGAGTTCCCTTATGGTGCAGCATGTTAAGGATCTGGCGTTGTCACTGCTGCAGCTTGGGTCACTGCTGTGGTGTTGGTTAGATCCCTGGCTGGGAAACTTCCACATACTGTGTGTGCAGCCAAAAAAAAGGTAGATTGCAATACAAGCTAGGTTGTCTTGAGTATTAAATAAGATAATTCGTATAAAATCACCAGGCAGAAATCAAATTAGGAGCTCAATTAAATATCAATTCTCTTCCACTTCTCTAAGTTGTGTATGTGTAATAATGAATAATGAACAAGATTAAAGACTTAACATTTCTGAACCCTTTAAGTTATCTGCTTCTTTTCTTTTCTTATCTTTTTTTTTTTTTTTTTTGCTATTTTAGGGCCACGCCCGTGGCATATGGAAGTTCCTAGCAGGCTAGGAGTCGAATCAAAGCTGTAGCTGCTGGCCTATGCCACAGCCAAAGCAAGATCTGAGCTACATCTGTGACCTACACCACAGCTCATGGCAACGCCTGATCCTTAACCCACGGAGCGAGGCCAGGGATTGAACCTGTGCTCTCATGGATACTAGTCAGATTGTTTCTGCTGAACCACGATGGGAACTGCCACGTTGGTTCTTAACTATTGTGGCTCAGCACCTAATCCGCACTTGTGGCAATGCTGGCTCTTTAACCCACTGTGCAAGCCAGGGAAGGAACCTGTGTCCCAGCACTCCCAAGACCCCCAATCTCGTTGCACCCCAATAAGAACTCATCCCCTTGTTTTAAACAGCTGTGATTATCTTTCTGTTTGGGGATTTCTTCCTTTCCTGGAAATCAACCCGAGGGAATTCTACTTCTAGAGTTCCTAAAGAACAGTGCCAGGCAGGGCCCCTGATTGCTGCTGGGTGAGCGCATCCAGACTCTTAATTGTTTTCCATGCTGTAACAATGAGTCTCTTGGGCTCACAAGGTTCTTCTGCCTCCCCAGGTTGAAATGCTCTCTGAGGCTGTCCTGATTTCCCTGAAGGCCTGGATTGCTGAAATCACCTTCTGTGCTAGAACGTCTGCTTTGATCTCTAGCAGCATGGATATCTGTGCGGAGAGCAATGCATGGGGTGCACGGCCTGTAGGGCCTGCAAGTACTCTGTGGCACTCCTTAACCACCAGCACCTTTTTTCTGAATGAGTTTATTGAGTTACTTTCTGCCCTGCCCAGGGTAGCCTAAGAGTAGTTGTAGCTCAATCTAGGGGAACCCAAAAGCCAGGAAGGACCCGAAAAGCTGACCTTGGTCCACCCCTAATGTTGTATTAGGAGCCTCTGTGTACAGTTAGGCTGCAGGGCTGCACTTGTGCAGAGCACCCAGAATGCTCAGCAGCTTTGTACCCCGAAACCCAGAGACACACTGCAAAGTAAGTGAAGGTATAGGTACATGCACTGAGCCCTGAGTGCCGCAGGGCTGCATAGCAAGGTGCCACAAACTGTGTGGCCAAAAACAACAGAAGTGTCTTCTCTCCCAGGTGAATCTGCTTCAAGCCTCCCCCCAGCTGCTGGAAGTTTTGCTGGCAATCTTTGTGTTCCTTGGCCTGTTGATGCATCACCCCAATCTCTGCTTTGTGTTCAGATGATACTCTCCTTTTGTGTCTGTCTCTGTGTCCAAACTTCTCATCCTAACAACCTCATCTTAACTATCATCTGCAAAACCCTATTTCCAAATAACTTCAGGTTCGCAGGCACCATTCAACCCATAGTACTAAGCAGTTAGTGAAAACGGTTAATATCCATGAAATGCCAGGCTCTTGCCTTGACAGTTGTTTTATGTACATTATCTCTAATCCTCACAAAGATTTCCCAGCTTTAGGGAGTTTCCATTGTGGCTCAGCAGAAATGAATCTGATGAGTATCCATGAGGATGTAGGTTTGACCCCTGGCCTACTCTCAGTGGTTTAAGGATCTGGCGTTGCTGTGGCTGTGGTGTAGGCTGGCAGCTGCAGCTCTGATTGGACCCCTAGCCTGGGAACCTCCATATGCCACAGGTGTGATGCTAAAAAGAGAAAAAAAAAAAAAAAGAATTCTCAATTTTATTTATTTATTTTTTGTCTTTTTTAAATTTTTATTTATTTATTTATTTTGCCATTTCTTGGGCTTGCTCCCGCGGCATATGGAGGTTTCCAGGCTAAGGAGTGAATTGGAGCTGTAGCCTCTGGCCTACGCCAGAGCCTCAGCAACTCAGGATCTGAGCCGCGTCTGCAACCTCCACCACAGCTCACAGCAATGCCAGATCCTTAACCCACTAAGCAAGGCCAGGGATCAAACCCGCAACCTCATGGTTCCTAGTCAGATTTGTTAACCACTGCGCCACCACGGGAACTCCAGATTTCTCAATTTTATAGATAGAAATTGAGGATAGAAATATTACAGGCTTTATCCTAACTCACACAGCTTTAAAGAAAATACAGGCTCTGGGATCAGACAGCCTGGCTTCACCACTTATTTGAGAGGACTTGGGTAAGTTACTTAACCTCTCTGTGCCTCAGTTTCCTCATTTATAAAGTGATCTCCATTTTTTAAAAAAAATTTCTTTTTTTTTTACTTTTTGGTGTCACACCCACGACATATGGAAGTTCCCAGGCTAGGGATCCAATCGAAGCTACAGCTGCCGGCCTAATGCCACAGCCACAGAGATGCAGAATCTAAGCTGCGTCTGTGACCTACACCACAGCTCATGGCAACCCTGGATCCTTAACATACTGATCAATGCCAGGGATTGAACCCACGTCCTCAAGGATCCTAGTCGGGTTCATTAACTGCTGAGCCATGAAGGGAACTCCCTAAAATTTTTTTTAATTTAAAAATTACACATGTAACTGTAATTATGTTCATTATAATTAGAAAATACAGGTAAGCATAGGAAAAAAACCCTATAATTCCAATACCTAAATACTGCTATATATATATATATATACAGATATATATATATATATGTTTGTGTGTATATATATATATATATATATATTTTTTTTTTTTTTTTTGTCTTTTTGCCTTTTCTAGGGCCACTCCTGTGGCATATGGAGGTTCCCAGGCTAGGGGTTATAATTGGAGCTGTAGCCACCGGCCTACGCCAGAGCCACAGCAACATGGGATCCGAGCCGTATCTGTGACCTACACCACAGCTCACAGCAACACCAGATCCTTAACCCACTGAGTGAGGCCAGGGATCGAACCCGCAACCTCATGGTTCCTAGTCAGATTCATTAACCACTGAGCCACGACGGGAACTCCAATACTGCTATATTTTGATACCTAGCATCTTAGAATTTACTTTATGCAAAAATAATAATTTTATTTTACAAAAATGGAGTCATTCTGTATCTATTATTTTGAACCTACCATTTTCTCTTAAAACTACATTATGAACATCTTTCTGTGACAGTTAATATAGAGCTACCTCAGTTTAAAGGTTGCATAGTGTTTCATTGTGTATCTACCAAGATTCTTGATAGCAACAACAGGAACACATAGTGGTTAACTTAATTAGCAAAAAAGGAAATTTTTTGGAAGGTATGGAATCTATGAAATGTCTGTTTAGTGTTCCATTAGCTATTGTCACATAATCACAAAATTTAGTGGAACAAAACAATTCCCATTTTAATATACTCATAAATTCTGTGGATCAGGAATTCTAACAGAGCACAGCAGAAATGATGCCACAATGTCACAAACTAGGAATGAGATGAAAGGCTGGAGTGGGGGTTGGGTGATAGAACCATCTGGAGGCTTCTTCAAGCACAGGTTTGGAGACAGGTCTGGCATTCAGTCAACCCTGAGGTGAGTGGGCACCTTTTTTTTTTTTTTCTCCTTTTTACAGATGTCCCTGCTGCAGGTGGAAGTTCCTGGGCCAGGTGTTGATTTGGAGCTGCAGCTATGGCCTACACCACATTGGATCCTTGGCCTATTGAGAGAGGCCATGGATCGAACCTGCATCCTCACAGAGACAATGTTGAGTCCTTAACCCACTGAGCCACAATGGGAACTCCTGAGTGGGGATTATCAGAATGCCTATATAGAGTCCCTCTGTATGACTTGAGCTTCCTCACAGTGTGGCAGCCTGTGGGTAAGCTGACTTCTTAGTAGGTGACTGAGGGCTCCAGGAGCTAGGGCTCTAGCAAGCTGGGTGGAAGCTGCATGGCCTTTCTTGACCTCGCCCTGGAAGTCACTTCTACCATACTCCATTGATTGAAGTGATCTCAACCCTGCCCAGATTCAAGGAAAGGGTATATAGACTCTACTTAGAGGGAGGAGTATCAAAGAAATTGTGGCCATGTTCTAAAATCATCATCATTAAGATAAGCTAAGCTACCATAACTAAGACAGTTCAAGTTAGAATGATTAAGGAATATAGAAGTTTATTTCTCCCACACATAACAGTCCCAAGGTGAGTGGTCTAGGTCCCTGTGGCAGTTCTGCCTCACCAGACATTGACTTCAGGACCACTGGAATCTAGGTTCCACTGCCAACTGGCAATCTTGAAAAGCACCAAATGTCCCTATGTCTTTGTAGGCAAAAGCTTAGGCAGGGGCTTCTCACTGGCCACTCTGCTCACATACTTGCACCTTCCTGTCCCGGGAATGGGCATATGTGTCTTCTTTCTGCTTCTATAACAGAAAGCAGGGGTGCTTCTTTCCTATCTTAGAATTTTTCTCTAAAAGAAAGGATCAGATACTAGAAACCCTCAAAGCAACAAATATCCAGCAGAATATGGATGTATCATATTCCATCCCCTATTGACAGACATTTCACCTTGATAATCTTTTATTGATAACATTTTACACCGTTGCAATGAACATTCAAAATATATTTAAATACTTGTAAGATTTTTTTCCCTTTAAGACTCATTCCAAGGAGTCATGTCATAGTTTCTGAGTTCTACCTCTAGTCCTGTAGGAGCCCACTAAAGAGGGCAACTGTCCCCTTTTCTTCAAGTCAGTGATGGAAACTCAGCTATGTGCATGAGCCTAGGAAAAAGAATGGAGAGGTGCAGCAGGTATTGTCAAGGATGTGCCAGGACTGAGTGTTGGTGTGTCCATGATGATAACCCACTCTTGTTTATGGCGCACTGTGCGAAGGCCTTTACATTGTCTCAGTCTTTGCATCAACCTGATGAGGAAGGCATTGTCTTCATTTGATAGTGGAGAAGCTTAGGATCCAAGAGATGAGGTAATTTATCCAAGGCCTTAGAACCAAATCAGTGCCTTGAACCATTTCCTCCATGCTGGAACACCTGCTTTTAGGATACGCCCTCTTTCGCCCAGCTGCCATATTGTGGGAAGCCCAAGCCACATGAAGAGGCTGTGTGCAGACAATTCAGCCAATAGCCCCAGCTAAACTGCCAGCTGCCTGCCAGCATCAGCTCCCAGCCATGTGAATGAGTCAGCTCGAATACTTCATCCCGCTTGAGCCCCCGGATGGCTGCAGCTCCAACCATCATCACAAGGAACAGAACTGCTAAGTTGAGTTCAGCCAATCCAAAGACTAGTGAGAGGTAATAATAAAATAGTTTTCGTGTTAAGTCACTGAGCTTTGGCAAGATTTGTTACATAGCAATGGGTAACCACAACAGGTGGGGAGCTGCTCATTCTTGAATGAGGCCCAGCAGAGCTGAAGAAGGGGTTCCTGCTCTGGGGTAGGGGACCTTTGATGATCCTTGAGTTCAGTGCACTAGGCTGGGTCTGCACATGACAGTTTTCCTTATTCCCTGTCCCAGATGGGGAAAACTTCACTGAGTCACAAGTCTGGGAGGAGAAATTATATAAAGGGGTTAACAGAAATCTGGGCAAGATTCCCAAAGTAAATAATGTTGAGTCTCAACACAAAGAAGGCATTGCTTAATGCTGCAAAAATTCCTATAAACAGTCATCACATTATGACTGATTTGCTATATTTTTAAATTTCAGAAAAGTAACCATAATAACCATCATTTAAAAAATAACAGCACTGGGAAATGCTTAAACACTGTGTGCATTTCCTGAGGGTCCTAAGAATGTGGTTATCTTTTGGAAATTCACAATCCTGTGGGCAGGAGGTGGTGCCAGTATGACCTTTGGGTAGCCCCAATTGGCACTTAGATCTCAAGACAAAATCCAACTTCTCTCTCCCACTCCAAGAGCAGAGGAGGAAGCTCACAACAGTTCAGTAAGATGGTGGTCTTTTTTTTTTTTTTTTGTCTTTTTGCTATTTCTTGGGCTGCTCCCGCGGCATATGGGGGTTCCCAGGCTAGGGGTCGAATTGGAGCTGTAGCCATCGGCCTATGCCAGAGCCACAGCAATGCAGGATCCGAGCCGCGTCTGCAACCTATACCACAGCTCAGGGCAACGCTGGATCGTTAACCCACTGAGCAAGAGCAGGGATCAAACCCACAACCTCATGGTTCCTAGTCGGATTCGTTAACCACTGCGCCACGATGGGAACTCCTGGTCTTTTTTTTTTTTTTTTGTCTTTTTGCCTTTTCTAGGGCTGCTCCCATGGCATGTGGAGGTTCCCTGGCTAGGGGTCCGATCGGAGCTGTAGCCTCCAGTCTCCACCACAGCCACAGCAACGTGGGATCCGAGCCAGTTCTGCGACCCACACCACAGCTTACGGCAACACCGGATCCTTAACCCACTGAGCAGGGCCAGGGATTGAACCTGCAACCTCATGGTTCCTAGTCGGATTAGTTTCTGCTGTGCCATGATGGGAACTCCCGTAAGATGGTGGTCTTATCAATATTAGGTGTTTACTCTCATAACCCTCACCTCTCAGTCTCTTCCACTTCAGTGGTTCTTAAATTTGGAGGATTAAAAATTAACTGGAAAGTATGTTAAAATGCAAATTCCAGGGTTCTTCCCCAAGAGATTCCTATTCTATCAGCCTGGAGTGGGTTCCCAGAGATTTTAGCAAGAACCAGCTGATTTGTTCACTGATGGACTCCATACCACACCTTGAACAGCACTGCAATCCGAGGCCTTTCCTAAAAGCATAGAGATGGGGTGAATCCTATCTAAGCCAGATGTCCAGACACTAGGATGAACCTTAGAAGGGGATCAAAGTGGGATCCTCAGGTTCTAACAAACCCATCTGGAGCAAACTGTTTTCGAACTGTGTTTCTTAGAACACTAGGGGGTTCCTTAGAACTGCTATCACCTCTACCCCAGCGGTTTCTCTGTAATCTATTTTATTTTATTTAAAATTTTTGTTTGTTTGTTTTTAGGGCCACACCTGTGGCATATGGAAAGTCCCAGGCTAGGGGGCTAATCAGAGCTGTCACTGAGCCACAATGGAAACCCCTGTAATCTGATTTATTATCATAAGTTTCCAAGACAGATTTCATTAGAAGACAAGGTTTTACTACTAAATGCCCTCCATGCTTAAAATTAATTTTCAGGTTAGTGAGGATGAGGAGCAAAAAGAATTCTCAAACCTTATCTCAGTGTCAGGAATAGAAAGTGGTGCAGCCATTGGGAAAAATAGTTTGGTGTTTCCTCAACAAATTAAACAGAATTATTGTATATCATAGTCTGCTCAGGCTGCTGTAGCAAAAAACCATAGATTGAGGACTTCCTGTCATGGTTCAGGAAAAAGAATCTGACTAGCATCCATGAGGACACAGGTTCGATCCTTGGCCTTGCTCAGTGGGTTAAGGATCCAGCGTTGCCACGAGCTGTGGTGTAGGTTGCAGATGCGGCTCGGATCCCATGTTGCTGTGGCTCTGGTATAGGCTGGCAGCTGCAGCTCAGAATGGACCCCTAGACTGGGGACCTCCATATGCTGCAGGTGTGGCCCTAAAAAGATAAAAAAGAAACCTCAAAACAAACAAAAAACAAAAACCCCCATAGATTGACTGTCTTAAACAGCAGACATTTATTTTTCAATTTTTTTTGCCTTTTAGGTCTGTACCCGCAGCATATGGAAGTTCCCAGCCTAGGGGTCTAATCGGACCTATAGCTGCTGGCCTATACCACAGCCACAGCAACACTGGATCTAAGCTGCATCTGTGACCTATATCACAGCTCACAGCAAACCTGATCCTCGACCCACTGAGTAAGGCCAGGGATTGAACCCACATCCTGATGGATACTAGTCGAACATTGTGCCACAGTGGGAACTCCCAAACAGCAGACACTTATTTCTTACAGTTCTGGAGGCTGGAAGTGTAAGATCAGGTTTAGGCTGTTGGTGAGGACTCTTCCTGTCTTACAGATGGCTGTGTCCTCACATGGGTGGCAGGGGTGGGTGTTTGGGAGGAGAGCTCTGGTCTCTTTCTCTTCTCATAAGGACACTAATCTCACCCTGGGGGCCTCACGCTCACAACCTCATCTAAACTTACTTCCCAAAGGGCCTCATCTCCAATACTATCACCTTGAAGATGGGGGCTTCAACATCTGAATTCTGGGAGGACACAAACATTCAATCCATAACACCACATGACCCAGCCATTCTACTCCTGGATATACATCCCCAACATTGGAAACAGATACTCAAACAAATGGTTGCACACAAACATCTATAGAATGTTTAGCTGTTTACAACAACCCAAAGGTGGACACAACCCAAATGTCCATCAATTGATGAATGGCTAATAGTGGTATATCTCTACCATGAAGTATTATTTAGCTGTAAAAGAGAATGAAGTGCTGATCCATGGATGAACCTTGGAAACATTATGCTGAGTGAAAGAGGTCAGTCACAAAAGGCCACATTATTGTATGATTCCATTTATATGAAATATTCAGAATAGGAAATCCATAGAGAAGAGACAGAAAGAAGGTTAGTGGGGGCCAGGAACTGAGTAAAGGGGAGTGTGGGGCTTCTTTTGTCGGGGAAGAAAGTATCCTGGAACTAGAGAGGAGTGACAGTCACACGACATTGTAAACATTGTCTAAAAGTAATGACAAGCTTTATGTTGTGAATACATATATATGAGTTTTACAGTACAATGTAAAAAAATTCCCATCACCAGATCTAGAACAACCAACTCATTTTTTGTCTTTTTATTTATTTTCATTGTTTTATTTTTTTTGCTGCAAAGACCATACATTGTATGACTCTGTTTATTTATTTATTTTTGTCTTTTATTTTAGGGCCGCACCCACGGCATATGGAGGGTCCCAGGCTAGGGGTTGAATCAGAGCTGTAGCCATCGGCCTACGCCACAGCCACAGCAATGCCTGATCCTTAACCCACTGAGCAAGGTCAGGGATTGAACCGGGTCTTTGTAGATGCAAATCAGATTCGTTTCCACTGGACAATGATGGGAACTCCACCCAGCTTATCTTTTACTGACAAGGCAGCTGAGGTCAGAAAGGGGAAATGACCTGGTGCGGTCCCCCCACCTATCAGAGGTTAAGTTGAAGCTGGTGACCCCCCGCCTGCCATGGCAGGCTGCCTCGCTCCCTCAATATCCTTGGTCCCTGACTCCCAGCCCCAACCAAAAATAGCTAAGATTTAGGGTATGCAAAGTCCTGAGCTCCAAGGACACTCCATCATTTTTTCAGCCAGGCCTCCTGCTCCCCAGGTGGAGGCCCACCTTGCCCACCCATTGAGTGGGGCCAGCCTTTCTTCTGCCCTCTCCAGTGCCTATTCCCCTCAAGTGTGTTGATGAAAGATGAACCCATTCTAACTTCATACTTGAGGAGATCTTCCTAAGGGCTTTGCTGCAGCTGCAGCCTCCTGATGGGGTTGAGAATTGCTGGGTGGATCAGATTCCTTACATTACAGACATTGGTTTCCCAAACCCCAGTGGAATAGACAGTCTGGAGGAGGGGTGGTGGTCCCAGGGCTGGGGACTAATCCCAGTCATGTGCATCTGTGCAGTCGGCTCTTCTTTCTGGCTGTGCATCTCTTACATAGTGGGTGCTTAGTAAAGATTCACGGGCGAATTCCCTGGTGGTTCAGTGGGTTAAGGATCCAGCATTTGTTATTGCTGTGGCACGTGTTATTTTTTTGTTTGTTCTTTTGGGTTTTTTTTTGGCTTTTAAGGGCTGAACCTGTGGCATTTGGAAGTACCCAGGCTAGGAGTTGAATGGGAGCTGCAGCTGCTGGCCTATGTACATCACGGCCACAGAACTTGGGATCTGAGCCGCCTTTGCATCACAGCAGCGCAGGATCCTTAACCTGCGAGGTCAGGGATCAAACCCTCATCTTCATGGATACTAGTCAGGCTCAAAACCAGCTGAGTCCCAGTGGGAACTCCCATGGTGAGAGTTTGATCCCTGGCCTAGGAACTTCTGCATGCCAGGGGTACAGTCTCCCCTCCTCCTCCTCAAAAAAAAAAGGATTCCTTGACACTAGTGGTTCCTGTCTTGAGGTCATCCTGGGCCAGTTTTCTTCATTCTGATTAAAAGAATTCAGGGAAAAGCTTCAGTTTCCTCAGTGCCCTTGAGTATAAAAGGCTCAGGGTAAGTTTGTAAGTGAAGTGAGAGGCATTTATCTGATCACCGTCTGAGATGGAATTACTCACCATTCTGGGAGTCAGACAACAGGAGGGTGTAACTCATTTGCATTTGCATTACTGTGACCTTTAGAGGTCAGGTCTTTTGGAACAATCTCTTCAACCCCTTCCTCAGGGTCTCAAAAAATTGCTAAGGCTTTAGCTCTGTCCTAGATCCTGGCCTTTCCTTACATGTCTTGTGACAGCCTCCAAACAAATCATGGATTTTTGAAAAAGTGCATAAACATACAAACAGGCAATTGCAGGACCCATAAAAGTTGGCTCTCTGGAAATTTACTGAACTCGGCAACTGAGAACCCTGGCTGAGAAGAGAAACCTAGTTCTGCCCACTTGTGTTCAGGACCTGCTTCAGTGTGGGGATAGGGAGGCGAATCCCTCAATCCTGACAAGGTGACTCTCTTCCCTCTGCCTTGGAAGATTAGCGAACACCTTGGACTAGAAGGTGGCTTCACGCAGCAGGGATGAATGAAGACATTAAGAAAGACGGCAGAGACGCAGTGGCTGCAGTTTCTAAGTTGCCGTTTGGGATAAAGCAGGAAAGGCGAAAACTGCTACATTGCAGAGGTTTGGGGGTGAGTCTTTAGAATTGAGCTGAGGTTGACCTTGGTTGTTGTCAGTGGTTTCCCTGCCATGTTCCTCCATAAAGTTAAACAGTAGTAGCAGGTGTTTTAGCCTGCTCTTGGGCTTCTAGAACAAAATGCCATGGACTGGGTGGCTTAAACGAATCTAGTTCTCACAGTTCTAGAGACTGGGGAGTCCCAGATCTGGGGTAGGTTCTGGTGAGGGCTGGTGGGGTGTGTGTGTGCGGGGGGGGGGGGGGGGGCTGCCTCTCACTGTTGCTCCTCTACCACTTTGCAAATAAGCTACATTTTTTTTTAATTTTTTTTTTTTTTAGGGCCACTTCCGTGGCATATGGAGGCTCCCAGGCTAGGTCCAATAGGAGCTACAGCTGCCAGCCTAAGCCAGAGCCACAGCAACACCAGATCCAAGCCACGTCTGTGACCTACACCACAGCTCACGGCAGCGCCGGATCCTTAACCCACAGAGTGAGGCCAAGGATCAAACCTGCAACCTCATGGTTCCTAGTTGGATTCGTTTCCGCTGGGCCACGACGGGAACTCCTAATATGCTGCATTTTTGTGTCACTCTTTCCAGAGTGGCTGGTTCCCAGGAGGAGCTGTTGCTGGTCATGTGACCTTGGGCCTCTGGGCCTCACTTTCCTCATCTATAAAGTAGGATGAATGCTCTCATTTTCTTCCTTATGATTTTTTCTTCTCTTTTTTCCTTCCCTCCTTTCCGCTTTCCTTCTCCCTTAATTTCTTTCTCCTTCATGTTGTTTTTCTATTTTGTCAAACTCCTCCTGTCTTAATTCCCCCTGGAAAATCCTTGAAACCCCACCGTTGGATCCTTCCTAAAGCAGTGGGAGAGGCACTGACTGTTTTTCAGTAACAGAGACCAGAAGAGAAGGCGGCTGCTGATTAATTCCATGTCAGCCGGGGCGCTCTGTGCTCTGCATCTAGAATAGGGCAGTTTCCAAGGTGACTGAGCCTGCTGTGCGAGGATAAGGTGAGGGCCTGGAGTTATGAGCTGCCAGCCTCGTAAAGCCCGCGGCCTTCCTCTGAGCCACTCGCCAAGACATTTAACAACCGACTTGTGGCCAAGTGTTCCAACACTATTTAACGATCAGTGCATCTATAAATAGGGTCGTAAGAACAATCTGGATAGATGTTAATGTATGGGTTCGGTCCTGGAGTGACTAAACCTTGAGTTGTTTTGACCTCAGAGAACCATTAAAAATCTGCTGCAAGGAGCAATTCTGCAGTTGTCTTGTGCAGATGTTTTGTTCCTGTTCATTGTGTCCTTGTGTGTATAATTTACTCACATGATAATAATGTGCTGCTAGGCACTTGCAGTTTACAAAGTGCCTGCACACACATGTTTTCATTTGATGCCGGCAAATCAGGCTAATAATTTACTGAGGCTCAGGGGAGACAAGGGACTTGCCCCAGAACATCCAGATTGTGGGGTGAATGGGGCTGGGGTGGGGGAGTGAGAATGGTGGTGGGGGTAGCAGAGTCCAGGTATCAACTATATGGCTTCCAAATGCATCTCCCTTCCTATTTCCTGGTTTAAAAGACTTGAAACAATCCATGACTCTCCCCAGCACATTGGGGTTCAGGCCCCAGCTCCCCTTTGATTGCTTTGCATTAAAAGCAGTCTTTCCTGGAGTTCCCTTGTGCCTCAGTGGGTTAAGGATCTGGGGTTGTCTCTGTTGCTGCTTGTGGTGCAGATTTGATGCACATACCATGGGCATGGACAAAAAAAATAAAAAGTAGGTTTGTCAGATTTAGCAAATAAAAATACAAAATACCCTCTTAAATTTAAATTTCAGATTAAACAATAAATCATCTTTTGATGTATGTATATCCCATGGTATCTGGCAACTGTAATTTAAAGTACTTGTTATTAAAGCTTTTTTTCCTGTTTTTTTTTGGCCGCACCCATGGCATGTAGAAATTTCCCAGGCCAGGGATTGACTGGAGCCACAGCAGTGACAACACCAGGTCCTTAACCTACTGAGCCACTAGGGAACTCCAAAGCTTTTATCTTTAAAAAAAATTAAATCCCCTCTAGAAAATTTTGAAAAATCAGATAAGCAAAAGGAAGAAAATATAAATTATCCCTACTCTTACCATCAGGTAATTTTAACATTCTAATATTAACTATTAATACTTTGGTAGAACTACTGAGACATGTTTTTCTTTAAGTTTTAGTAATGTATAGGTAATTCACAAGGTTGTGATAATTTCTGTTGTGCAACAAAGGAGCCAGTCATACACATATACATGTTCATTCTCTCTCAGAATCTTTTCCCATATAGATTATCGCAGAATATGAGGAAGAGTTCTTTGTGAGACCTCTTATTCCATTCATGTTTATATGCATAAATCCCTTTTTAAAAAATAAAAAATGGGATTTACTGAATATACTATATTTTTTTTGTATTTTAGGGCCACACCTGAGACATATGGGGGTTCCCAGGCTAGGGGTTGAATTGAACCTGCAGCTGCTGGCGTACGCCACAGGCACAGCAACTCGGGATCTGAGACACATCTGCAACCTACACCACAGCTCACAGCAATGCCAGATCCTTAACTCACTGAGTGAGGCCAGGAATTGAACCTGCACCCTCAGGATGCTAATCAGATTCGTTTCTGCTGAGCCATGATGGGAACTCCCTGAACACACTACTTTAGACCTTTTTTTTTTTTTTTTTACTCAATGATATGTCATCAACCTCTTTCTGTGCCCTTACACGTATTCTGTGATATTTGAATGACTGGAAGGTCATTGATGAGATAGCATACTGCCTTAAGTGAATCCCCTACAGGCAAACCCTTAGGTTGATGTTATGTTCTATTACTACAGACTGGTCGCACAAACAACTTCATTAAGTCTTTCTGCACATTCCCGGGATAAATTTCTGGCCGTAGAATTTCTAGATCAAAGGATATGCAAACTTTTAAGGTTTTTGTTACATATTGTCAAATTGTCCTCTTGAAAAATTATACCAGTTTATGTTCTCACAAATAGTATCTGAAAGTGCCATTTTCTTGCACATTATCAGCACTGGCAATTATCATTAAAAGCAAAAAGGTGTTTCCTGGTGGCCTAGTGGTTAAGGATGCAGCATTGTCCCTGTTGTGGCTCAGGTTATTGCTATGGCAAAGGTTCAGTCCCTGCCCTGGGAACTTCTATGTGCTGTGGACATAGACATACACACACACACACACACACACACACACACACACACACACACGGAAAGAAAAGAAAAATAACCACTTTGATTCTGAGCCTGCCCTGACTCCATAATCACATTCAACACTCTGTTCTTAAGCCACATGTAATGATCTTACTTCTTTCTATTCAGACTTCTAAAAGAGGGGAGTAAAATAGATTAGGAATATAAATCTCTACTACCGTCCCATCACATGCCCATGTCAGATATCAGTCATCAATCCCGCCTTTCTTTCTAATGTGGGGTTTTTTTTTGTTTTTTGTTTTTTGTCTTTTTCTAGGGCTGCACCTGCAACATATGGAGGTTCTCAAGCTAGAGGTCTAATAGAAGCTGTAGCCACTGGCCTACACCACAGCCACAGCAATTTGCGATCTGAGCTGTATCTGCGACCTACACCAAAGCTCACGGTAATGCCTGATCCTTAACCTTCTGAGTGAGGCCAGGGATTAAACCAGCAACCTCATGGTTCCTAGTCAGATTCGTTAACCACTGAGCCACAACGGGAACTCCTCCTCTAATATGTTTTAACAGGGCTTCAGATTCTTATTCACCTAGACTTGCAGGTGGCCATTACTAATATAAAGAACTTGCTCATTGGGGGAAATTTTATTTTATTTATTTTTTTATTTCACTTTATTTTTGGCCACATCCATGGCAGGCGGAAGTTCCCCAGGTCAGGGATCAAACCTGCACCACAGCAGCTGCACCAAGCCACAGGTGTGACAACATTAAATCCTTAACCACTGAGCCACCAGGGAACTCCAAGGGAAATTTTAGTTTAGTTTTTTGTATTTTTCTTGCTTCCTCCCTCCCTTCCTACATCCTTCCCTCCCTCCCTACCCCTTTCCTTCCTTCCTTCCTTCCTTCCTTTCTTTCTTTAAAAAATTTACTGGGAGTTCCCATTGTAGTTCAGCAGGTTAAGAACCCAACCAGTATCCATGAAGATGTGGGTTCTATCCCTGGCCTTGCTCAGTAGGTTAAGGATTGGGTATTGCTGCAAGCTGCAGCGTAAGTCACAGGTGTAGTTCAGATCTGGCATTGCTGTGGCTGTGGTGGAGGCTGGCAGCTGCAGCTCCAATTCGACCCCTAGCCTGGGAACTTCCATATGCTGCATGTTAGGACCTTAAAAAAGAAAAATAAAATAAATAAAAATGAAAAAAATTGTGAGAGTAGAGTGGACTTACAATGTTGTATTAGTTTCAGGTGTACAGCAAGGGGATCAGTTCTACATGTATATCATATATCTATAATTTTTCCATGGAAAATTTATATTGCATGTCATTCTGAGTCAAATGGTAAAGTCCCACTCCATCCCACTCTGTCCTGCCCTGGATGTAAATCATCCCTTTGTCCAGGGTATCCCCCTGTTATTCTGTTAGCAGGCCCCTAGGGCATCAGATCAACTGTCTTAGTATCGCAGTATTGGTATTCGAGCAACCTTCATTTTACAGAGACCACATGCACATAAATTTTATTCCAGTATATTGTTAATCATTCTAGTTTACTGTTGGTTATTATGATTTATCTCCTAACTAAGCCTAATTTATAAACTTTATCTATATATATCATATATATAGGGTTCGGTATTATCCACAGTTTCAGGCATCCACTGAAAAGGGGGACCACTCACTGTGGGGACTACTGTATGTGACAGAGGCAATGGGTGGAGGCCTAGAAGCACAAGCTGATTGATGGCTGTTGGTTGGTGCGTGCTAAGCAGTGTTGGACATTGTTATGTTGTATCTCCTATAGATACATTTGAAATTCTCTATAATAAAAAGTTAAAAAAAAAACCTTCCCATGAGGTGAAGTGCCATCTTCGGAGTCTTCTCGAGGGACCATCTATGATACTCTCTGCTGACTTTGAAGGTTTCCTAACCTCATCCACAGGGAAATCATGAAATAGCTTATTTTGGATGTCCTGCTGTCTATCTCTACCTTCCCTACCACCAGAGGGGAGCTGTGTAGGTTAAACTTTCCCCATCCTGTTTCCTTCTCCCTGCAAAGCAGGGACACATATGAACCTTGCTTACTTCCTGGAGCTTTTATGAGGTTGAGGATTCCATCTTGTCCGGCATTACTAAAATTGTGATTTGCTTCCCACCCCTCTTAATTTTTTTTTCTTTTTAGAGCAGAAAGGTTCTCAGGCTAGGCGCTGAAAGAGAGCTGCAGCTGCCTGCCCATACCACAGCCACACAGGATCCAAGTCACGTCTGCAAACTACACCATAGCTCATGGTAGTGCTGGATCCTTAACCCACTGAGCGAGGCCAGGGATCGAACCCGCATCCTCACGGATATTAGCCAGGTTCATTACCACTGAGCCACAACGGGAATTCCCTCAGTGTAATTTTAACTTCATAGTTGGGAAATAATTTCTCTTCGATTTTCCAAAAAAACTGGGATAGAATTCATATAATTTCTTCCTTACATGTCTGGTAGAATTTACCTATAAAGCCATAGGGACCTATGGTTTTCTTTGTGGAGAAGTTTTAAACTAAAAATTCAATTTCTTTAATAGATGTTATTGGTTATCTATTTGTTCCTCAGTGAGCTTTGGTAGTTTGTGTCTTTCAAGGAATTCATCTATTTCATCCAAGTTGTCAAATTTATTGACATAAAGTTGTTCAGAAATGTCTCTTATCATCCTTTTATCTTTGTAATCTACAACATTAGTTCCTCTCTCATTCCTCAAATTGGTAATTTGTGTCTGAATTAAAGTGTTTTAGAAGACAAAAATTCAACAGGAAGATAGAATTTCTTTGTTCACATGAGGAAATCTACCGAGGTTGGAAGTTTTTGCTTTTACATATTTTATAGCATTGTTTCTTATGTTAAATGAATTCAGCTGGAGGCTTATGGGAAGCAGAAGGGAGATCAGAAGTCAGATGGAAATCTGATTTGTAGCCAGGCTCTGTCTTTATGAAAGGAGGAAGCTGGGGCTGGTGGGTCACCGTGGAGTTTTCTGCCTCCTGAGTTAACTTCAAAGGAGCAGGTAGTTTTGGTCAGGGTCATTGACTCCTACATTCTGGATCCTTTCCAAACCATTCAGTTACCTACCCTATTATTGTGGTAGCATGTGACTCTACATGATGTCACTGTACCTGTTTACTCTTAAACACTGGAGATTCTGACAACACTGACTAGCTTAGATAATAGTGTAGGTCTGCTTTTCTAGGAAGAGTGTGGGGGAAGTTTGAAATAGTGGGAAAGCCATGTGTTTTAGAGTGAGACAGACCCAAATTTAAAGTTGGGTTGGAGGGTCCTCAAAAAACTGAAAATAGAGTTGCCATATGATCCAGCAATCCCACTGCTGGGCATACACACAGACGAAACTATAATTAGAAATACATGCACCCCAATGTTCATAGTGGCATTCTATATATATATATATATAAAATGTATATATAATAGAATATATATACATATAGCAATATTATATATATTCCAAATATATATCCCATTATATATATTCAAAATATGTATTGAATATAACTATTACTCAGCCATTAAAAAGAATAAAATAATGCCATTTGCAGCAACATGGATGGACCTAGAGATCTTCATACTAAGCAAATTAAGTCAGGAAGAGAAATACAAATACCATATGATACCACTTACATGCGAAATCTAAAATTTGACACAAGGGAATCCCCATCGTGGCTCAGTGGAAACGAATCTGACTAGCATTCATGAGGATGCAGGTTCGATCCCTGGCCTCGCTCAGCGGGTTGGGGATCTGGTGTTGCTGTGAGCTGTGGTATAGGTCACAGATGTGGCTTGGATCTGACATTTCTGTGGCTGTGATGTAGGCCAGCGGCTACAGCTCCGATTTGACCTCTAGCCTGGGAACCTCCATATGTTGCAAGTGCAGCCCTAAAAAAAGTAAAAAGCAAATAAATACATATAAAATAAAATAAAATAAAATTTGACACAGGGAGTTCTCATCATGGCTCAGTGGGTTACAAACCCAACAACTATCCATGAGAATGAAGGTTCAATCCTTGGCCTTGCTCAGTGGGTTAAGGATCCGGCGTTGCCACAGCTGTGGCATAGGTATTGCTCTGGCTGTGGCATAGGCTGGCAGCTGCAACTCCAATTCGACCGCTAGTCCAGGAACTTCCATATGTCACAGATGAGGACCTAAAAAGTAAAACAAAAACAAAATTAGGGAACAAAAGGTATTTCTGTATTTCTGTATCTGGACATTCAAAATTTTCTGCCATTAAGATAAATGATAAATGAGGAATGGTTGGTTGGAGGATTATAAAGTGTTCCTGCTTGCCTATAGGGTTTATTCCATTCACTTTTAAAAAATTTATTTTGCTTATTTTATTTTTAGGGCTGCACCTGCGGCATATGAAAGTTCCCAGGCTAGGGGTCCAAGTGGAGCTGTAGCAGCCAGCCTATACCACAGCCACAGCAATGTCAGATCCAAGCT
The DNA here is from genome assembly GCF_016906955.1 of Phacochoerus africanus. Classification (NCBI taxonomy): domain Eukaryota; kingdom Metazoa; phylum Chordata; class Mammalia; order Artiodactyla; family Suidae; genus Phacochoerus; species Phacochoerus africanus. The sequence goes on along the minus strand of NC_062544.1, from coordinate 154,934,288 downwards.
GTGTCTTTGACCTACACCACAGCTCACAGCAGCACCAGATCCTCAACCCACTGAGTGAAGCCAGGGATCGAACCTGGGTCTTCATGGATACTAGTCAGGTTAGTTACCACTGAGCCACAATGGGAATGCCTCCATTCACTTTAAATTTTTTTTTTCTATTATAATTGATTTACAATTTACATATATACGTGTGTCTGTGTATATGTATATATACACAGACACACATGTATACATACACATTTTTTTCTCATATTATCTTCTATCATGTTCTATCCCAAGTGACTGGATATAGTTCCCTCTGCTATACAGTAGAACCTCATTGCTTATCCATTCTAAATGTAATGGTTTGCATCTACTAACCCCAGACTCCCCGTCCATCCCAGTCTCTCCTCCTCCCCCTTGGCAACCACAAGTCTGTTCTCCATGTCCATGAGTTTTTTTTCTGTTCTGTAGATAGGTTCATTTGTGCCATTTTTTAGATTCCACATATAAATGATATCATACAGTATTTGTCTTTCTTTTTTTGACTTACTTCACTTAGTATGAGAATATAAGTTGCACCCATGTTGTTGAAAATGGCATTATTTTGTTCTTTTATGGCTGAGTAGGATTTCATTGTGTATATGTACCACATCTTCTTAATCCATTTATCTATTGATGAACATTTAGTTTGTTTCCATGTCTTGCTATTGTGATACTCCATTCACTTTTTTTTTTTTGTCTTTTTGCTATTTCTTGGGCCGCTCCCACGGCATATGGAAATTCCCAGGCTAGGGGTCTAATCGGAGCTATAGCCGCTGGCCTACACCAGGGCCACAGCAACGCTGGATCCGAGCCGCGTCTGCAACCTACACCACAGCTCATGGCAACACTGGATTGTTAACCCACTGAGCAAGGCCAGGGATTGAACCCGCAACCCCATGGTTCCTAGTCGGATTAGCCAACCACTGCACCACGACGGGAACTCCCTGATACTCCATTCACTTTTATTGTTGACTCAGTAAACTTGATGTGTATTCAAATATTTCTACAGTGGGAATTAAATTTGATAATACATGTGAGAGCAAAAACAAAACAGGAGTTCCCATCATGGCTCAGTGGTTAATGAATCCAACTAGGAACCATGAGGTTGTGGGTTCAATCCCTGGCCTCAATTAGTGAGTTAAGGATCTGGCATTGCCATGAGCTGTGGTGTAGGTCACAGACACAGCTCAGATCTGGTGTTGCTGTGGCTGTGGTGTAGGCCAGGAGCTGCAGCTCTGCTTTGACTCCTAGCCTGGAAACTTCCATATGCTGTGGGTATGGCCCTAAAAAGACAAAACAAAACACAAACTCCCCCAAAATTTGGCTTTGTTGCTCACTAGCTATGGACCCAAGTCAAGTTCTCAAAGTTCTCTGAGCTCTACTTTCCTCATGTGCAAAATGGGGACAATGAGACCTACTTCATAGTGCTCATGGGGTGTTTAATGAGATACTACATGGGTCTAGCACATATTATCAAATCTGATTGCATCTCAAAGTGTGGTCTTTGGACCAGCAGTATCAACAGCACCTGTAAATGCTTGAGCTCAAACTCCAGACCTGCTGAATCAGAAATTCTGGGTCTGAGGCCCGGCAATTTGTATTTTCACAAGCCCCCCTAGGGGATCGTGGACCAGCCAAATTGGAGAACACCTGGATTAGCATGGTGTTTGACAGATGGTAGAAGCTCTGATGTGCTCTTTTCCTCTCCTTATTTATACTTTCTTGATAACTCTTCTTTCAGCTTGTTCTTGGCTCTCATACTAATTCAACTCTTTGTGTGTGTGTGTGTGTGTCTTTTTGCCTTTTCTAGGGCTGCTCCCGTGGCACATGGAGGTTCCCAGACTAGGGGTCTAATCAGAGCTATAGCTGCCGGCCTAGCCAGAGCCACAGCAATGCCAGATCCAAGCCACGTCTGTGACCTACACCACAGCTCATGGCAATGCCAGATCCTTAACTCACTAAGCGAGGCCAGGGATCGAACCTGCAACCTCATGGTTCCTAGTCTGATTCACTAACCACTGAGCCACGACGGGAACTCCCACTAATTCAACTCTTTAAGAGAGTCTTTCTCTGTTTCATCTTCTCATTTTCTTTCTTTTCCCAAAGTTCCTGATGAGCTTTCGGTAGGAACTCAGAAATTTAACTCTATTTCTGTGTGCCACGTAAGGACAGGACTGCCCTTGGCTTTCCAGTGCATTACTTATTTTGTTGACTCGATTGACCTTGGCTCAATCGTATGTCTGGAAGATGGAGTGTTCTGTGTGCGTCTGGAGTGAATACCAATCTGGCTCTGACGCCAGGGATGTTGGGAGTGTAATGTCTTCCTCTTGGTGTCAGCCAATAAACACAAAAGCCTGAGCTATGTCATTGACCATTCGGTCCTGATTAGAGGAGAGATTGTCATAAAACCTCATCAATTCACAGCAAGTGGAGTGAGAGAGAGGAGGGCAGGCCAGGACATAAATGAAAAAATCTAAGTTGTAGAGAAAATTCTTTTGTTGAAAAATATGCTATTTTATTTGCATAGCACATTATGGTTAAAGAAGCACCTTAAGCTGAGACCATTTCTCAGCTACCCTATATGACTGTCGTGAGAGATGAATGTGAAAATCCCAATAACATTCAAAGCGTGGTGACCTTATTAAGCACTCAGTAAAGAAGGTTACTGGTAGTCATAGTAGGTGGCAGGTGAATGTTTAGTGGATAAATGGTTTCTTGAGTGAATGGTTCAAAAAATAGAGTGAATCATCAACTTGTTTGATCAGATATTTTTTCTTGGTGCAAAAGCAATGGAATTATTCATTCTGTAGCTACTGAGTCCCCTAACAGCTATCAAATAAGTACAGTCAAAACGCAAAAAAAGAAGACAGAAAAGTTTATTTATAATAGCCCCAAACTAGAAATCACCCAAATGTCCATCAAAAGGTGAATGAATAAAGAAAGTGTGGTTCATCCATACAATGCAACAGAAGAAAAGAACTATTGATACCACAACTTGGATGAATCTTAGAAACATTATGCTGAGCAAAAGACGCTCGATGCAAAAGGGTGCATACTGTGTTACTTCATTTATGTAACATTCTAGAAAGGGCAAACCTCATCTACATCAGTGGTTGCTGAAGGCTGGGAACGGGGATCGGGACTGACTACAAAGGGACCTGCAGGAGCTTGAAAGGTTGATGGTGAAGTTCTATATATTGATTGTGGTGGTGGCTACAAGAGTGTACATATTTTTTTCCTTTTTTGGTCCCCCTGCAGCACATGGAGTTCCTGGGCCAGGGAGCAGATCTGAGGCTCAGGTTACAGTTGCATCCTACGCTGCAGCTGTGGCAACACTGGATCCTTTAACCCACTGTGCTGGGCTGGGGATCAAACCTGCGACCTGGCACTGCAGAGACGTTGCCAATCCTGTTGCACCACAGCAGGAATACCAAGAATGCGTGTATTTGTCAAAACTCACTGACCCGTACATTTAAAATGGATGGATTTTATTGTCTCTAAATTAGATTTCGACAAAGTGGATTTTAAAAAGGATCGTGGAGTTCCCAACATGGCTTGCAGTTAGCAAACCCTATAAGCATCCATGAGGATGCGGGTTTGATCCCTGGACTGGTTCAGTGGGTTAAGGATCTGGCATTGCCGTGAGCTGTGGTGTAGGTCGCAGACATGGCTTGGATCCCGAGCTGCTGTGGCTCTGGCGTAGGCTGGCGGCTACAGCTCTGATTAGACCCCTCGCCTGGGAACCTCCATATATCGTGGGTGCGGCCTTAAAAAGACCAAAAAAAAAAAAGGTATCAGAAAAGAACATACCAACTGTCTTTCCTACCAAGGCCTGGAAACCACAGTGTTACCAGGGTAGATTCTGAATCCAGAGTGAGATGGAGCCAAGGCTGCACAATTTGTCCTGCTCTGGCTCAAGAGTTCATGCCCTGCACACCCAGGTGCCACCTACTAGGGCTGATCACCCTTGAAGTGGGGGCAGGGGGGCGGGGGACGGTGAGTCAACAGTGTAGGACAGTGTGTCCTAAAATGAAGTAATTGGAGAAAGCAGAGCTGATATTTCGAGCTTGTTCCTCAGGCTTTCTCTTGTTTTGTTCTTAAACTAAATGTTAACCTCTAATTTCATGCTGACCTGGCGTGTGTCCAAATGCATTTAAACATGATGTTCCAAGCCCTACAGGAACCATTCCAAGGGCCTCAAAGAATCTCAACAAGTTGTGTCACCTTGAAAGGCTATCTTATAAATCATTTTCCAAACTCCTTCAATCACAGACATTCTGTGTGGCCTCCAGCCCTACTGCAGTGTGGGTTTGGACACCACAGCAGAATCCAGACCAAAATCTGGGATGAAAGAACAGGCACCAACCAGGGAGGGACAGCTTCAATCCACCCAGTTACCATTCATCTCTCCATCCATCTAGGTATCTTTTCAAATAATGTCTCACAATCTAAATATAAAATCCAGGAGTTCCCGTTGTGGCTCAGTTGTTAACGAATCCGACTAGGAACCATGAGGTTGCAGGTTTGATCCCTGGCCTTGCCTAGTGGGTTAAGGATCCGGTGTTGCCATGAGCTGTGGTATAGGCTGCAGACATGGCTCGGATCCTGTGTTGCTGTGGCTGTGGCGTCGGCCGGTGGCTACAGCTCCGATTCGACCCCTAGCCTGGGAACCTCCGTATGCTGCGGGTGCAGCCCTAAAAAGACAAAAGACCAATAAATAAATAAATAAATACAAAGACTGATAAATAAATAAATAAATACAAAAGATGGATACATAAATAAGTAAATAAATAAATAATCCAAACATGGTCATTTAGCTTACTTAAAGCATGGAAAACACACACACACAAAATAAAAATCACCACCCAGTGGGACAACCACTAATTGACATTTCGGTCTATAATTTTGCACGGATACACACAAACACGTACACATATTTACTTGAAATAAATATATGATCTTGTTTATAAATTGTTTTATCTTCTTTGGCCATCATGTAATTCGTTGGGGCCATTTCCTCATGTCATGAAATAAATCTCAAATTAGTTCTCACTGAGGTGTTTGTGGGTCAGTTTGTGTGACTCTGGTCCATATGTCTCCATCTTGCCCCTGGAATGAGCAGGCTAGTTCCTGCAGGTTCTCAGGATAATGAGAGAAACACAAAGGGGGCATACCCCACTAGCACACCTCAAATCTCTACCAATTTCACATCTGCTAACACCCCACTGGCCAGAACAAGTCACATGGGCCGAAGGGAAGGGGCAAAGAAGCAAACTCCACCACATATTGAAAAATTACACAGCAACACGGCAAAGGGCCTGGCTGCGAGGAGGGAGGTCACACTGGAGCCCATTTAATGCCATCTACCACAGACCTGATTTTCAAGGCCAGACTGGGACAGAGGTTCACAAATTTATCTATTTACCACTCATAGAGCTATGTGCCAGCTTCTATTCTAAGTACTTGATAAGTATTTCATTCCTAAAACAGAGGAAAGTGCTCTTACTTTACAGATGCGGAAACCGAGGTACAGAGAGGTTCAAAAGCTTGCCCAGCCATCCAGCTAGTAAGTAGGGCAGCAAGGAAGTCTCCGTCCAGAATCTGTGCTGTGAGAACCATACCAGGCTGTCTCTTTTATGGTTTGTCTATCCACCCCCTGCCCCCACTAGACTGTGGCCAGGAACTCAGCAACAGCGCTGGCCCTGGGAACACTCAGTATATATTTCTTGAATGAGCTTAATCATTAGCCTATCATTAGATATTTCAGTTGGTTCTAAAGGGTTTGGCTGTTGTGTACGGTTATGGGGTGAGCTGTGTTTCCTCCCCCAATCTACATATTGAAGCTCTTACCCCCAGTACCTCTGAATGTGACTATTTGGAGATAGTGCCTTTAGAGAGGTGATTGAGTTAAACATAGGCTGTTAGAGTCGGTCCTAATCCAATCTGACTGGGGTCCTTAGAAGGGGAGATTTGGATGCACAGAGATCCTAGGGAAGCCTGCCCACAAAGAAGAAAGACCACATGAGGTCCAGGGACGTGGTAGGCATTTGCAAGCCAAGGAGAGAGGTCTCAGAAGAAACCAAATCTGCTGACAGTTTGATTTTGGACTTCTAGCCTCAGAACCATGAGAGAATAAATTTCTTTTTTTTTCTTTTTAGGGCTGTACCATGGCATATGGAGGTTTCAAGGCTAGGGGTTGAATTGGAGCTACAGCTGCTGGCCTTCACCACCAGCAGAGCAACACAGGATCTGAGGCATATCTGTGACCTACACCACAGCTTATGCCAACACCAGACCCACTGAACAAGGCCAGGAATCGAACCTGCAACCTCATGGTTCCTAGTGAGATTTGTTTCCGCGCACCACAATGGGAACTCCATACATTTCTACTGTTAAAGTGACTCAGTCTGTGGACTTTTGTTTTGGCAGCCCTAGCAAATTAATGCTTATGTCAGGATGTTACAAGCATCCTATGTGTCTATATTTATCTGCATCTGTGCACATATCCATACCTACTTGAGAGATCACTTTTAAATCCCATTTAGCCACATCTTTGGGGGGGGGGGAAGGGCAGTGTTCTTAGTTCCATGGGAATTGAGTATCTCCATAAAACTTAGTTTTCTCCATAAACATAAGTTATTTGACCACAGGGACTGTGGACTCTTGGTCTGTATGCCCAGGAGCTTCTGAACATAAGAGACATGTTGTGAACACTCAGGAAGCATCTGTTATGGGAATTAATAGTCATACTTTCTTCTTTTTTCCTGCCTCAGCCAGAACCAGGGCAAAGAATTTACCAAGGCTCCTGGTCAAATTGGAGGTATGTCAAAGCAAAAAGGGTAAGTTTTCTGGAGCAAATATGGGCTTTCCTGGAACCCACAGTAAATAGTCTCCCAGGGCCTGCGACCAAGAGCTGTCCAGACTCTGGGAGCCCAGGTAGAGATCTCATCTGAGTCCGCAAAGCTGCAAGGTCTCTGTCTCTCGTCCTGTCTGCACACCTGCTTCCTGTCTTCCCCCAGTAGACCAGCCGTCTAGATTTCTCTGCCCACCCACAGCTCCTGAGCTGGCCCATCTTTGAGTCCAGCAACCAGCGGATGAACTCATTTATTTTAAGCCCAATTCTACATTTGGGGGAGAAAACTGACTGGTTTTCAGACAGCTGTCCACCCTGGACCCAGTCAGCTCTGGTCAGGGAGGGGCAGGTCCAGATGACAAATGGCTGCCAGGTCCCCTTCCTGAAGGTGGGTGAGGCAGTTCTCAGGAAGGGGTGAGCTGAGCCATGCTGATACTACAGAAAGCCTCTCCCATAATGTGCAAGGCTTCTAATTTTAAAATCATTCGAGAAAACTGGCAGCATTATGTGATGAAGAGGAGCAAATACGATAGGTCAAATTCCCAAGCCAACAAGAATAACTAAACACAAAGAACTATATACTGAAGCATGGATAACAAATACCAGAGGGTTCAGTAAGAGAATCTTGTGAGGTTTCCATAGTCAGTGTAACCAGGAGGGAGAAGACTAATCAAATTCAGGGGGTCAGAAGCTTGAAAACCTGGAGTAGGAAGAGAGCAGAAAAAAGAGAAAGTCAAATCCCCCCAGGTGGGGGCCTAGAACATAGGGAAAGGGGAGGAGGCCAGGAATTCTCACCTGTGGGGCTTCTATTAGCGCTGTTGCTGCACATGGCCATTTTAATCAGATAGGAGTAGAGGCAGCTTTCCCAGAGAAGGGAATTCCTTTCTTTTGCAGGCCAAGAATTTCTCAGAAGTCTTTAGGGGTCCTGCTATAAAATTAATAAATCCTGATGATTTGGGGGCAGCACTGTTATTAGTAATACCAGGACATTTTATTTTTTATTTTATTTTTTTGCTTTTTAGGGCCACACCTGAGGCATATGGGAGTTCCCAGGCTAGGGGTTGAACTGGAGCTGCAGCTGCCGGCCTACACCACAGCCACAGCAACACTGGATCGGAGCTGTGTCTGCAACCTACACCACAGCTCATGGCAACACCAGACCCTCAATCCACTGAGTGAGGTCAGGGATCAAACCCACATCCTCATGGATAGTGGTCAGATTTGCTTCTGCTGTGCCATTACGGAAACTCCGAGGACATTTTAAAAAGAAGGAAGGAAGGAAGGAAAGGAAGACTTCATAAAATATGACCATACCAAAATGTTTCTTTTTGGGGGGGTGGGGCGTTCCTACGGTATGTTCAATTCCTGGGCCAGAGATTGAACTCACTCCCCGGCAGTGACAAGACCAAATCCTTAACTACGAGGCCACCAGGGAGTTCCAAAATGTATCATTTTAAAGACCAGACCATCAGAAAAAGGGCAAGAAAATGGTTAAAATTCTAGCTTATATTTTCAGTCTTTCTTCTTCAGTCTTTCTCATGGTTTCTCATGGTCACTAGTTGGATTCGTTTCTGCTGCGCCACAACAGGAACTCCGCAAATGTGATTTTGAAATGTGTAACAGGAGTTCCTGTCATGGCTCAGCAGTTAACAACCCGACTAGTATTCATGAGGATGCAGGTTTGATCCCTGGCCTCTCTCAGTGGGTTAAGGATCCGGTGTTGCCGTGAGCTGCTGTGTAGGTCACAGATGAGGCTCAGATCCTGTGAAACTGTGGCTGTGGTGCAGGCCAGCAGCTGTAGCTCCAATTTGACCCCTAGCCTGGGAAACTCCATATGCCCCGGGTGTGGCCCTAAAAGTATAGTAAATAAAATAAAATAAAATGTGTAATAAAATGTGCTAATATTTGGAAGATCTCTGTGGTTCAGGGAATCACTATTTTCCAAGCGATCAATGGATATTATAAAATTATACATGGGTAAAAGAATCCATTCAGAATATACCATAAATGAATGGCTTTAATTTAACAGAATGTGAAAGTTTATTTTTGGTTTCAGATTTCACATTGCAAATATTTAAGAAGCTATCATCTGTAGAGTTTAGATGTAGTATACAAGAATATCCAAAATTATTTGAGAAAACTTATTAAAATTCTTCTTTCTTAATTGCATACCTGTGTGAGGCTGGCTTTTTTTCATTATTTAAAACAAAACAATTTATCTTATAAATTAAATGCATCAGATATGACAATCTAGTCTATATTCTATTTGGGTCCAGATATTAAAGAAATTTTAAAATATACATACATATGTATTTTGGTGCTAGCATATGAAATTTCCTAGGCCAGGGATTGAACTTGCACCACAGCAGTGACCTGAGCCACTGGAGTGACAACATTGGATCCTTAACCTGAGTCACAAGGGAACTCACTAAATATATATATATATATATATTTATACATATATTTGTTTATTTTTTGTCTTTTGAGGGTTCCGGGCTAGGGGTCAAATCAGAGCTATAGCCGCCTGCCTGCATCACAGTTCACAGCAACGCCAGATCCTTAACCTGCTGAGTGAGGCCAGGGATGGAATCTGTGTCCTCATGGATACTAGTCTGATGCGTTTCCGCTGAGCCACGATGGGAACTCCCTATATTTTTTTGCTTAAAAAAATATAGAATGGTTTTAGAAAAATGTATTTATGTTGATATGTAATAGATTTATTCTTCTTGAATTAGTAAGTCGTCTCATTTTTTTTCAGTTTTAATTGCTAATACAGTAGATATCACTGGCTATAACTTCCATAAACGAAACTTTTTAAGTCCTCAATACTTTTCAAGAGTGTAAGATGGGAGGGACTATGAAGAGTGTGTGGTTTGAACTGACAGAATTTTATCTTGCTGCTGTAACTGTCCAAGGTGGACATGTCAATGGGGGCTGTCCCTCACACTCAAGGGCACTCGAGTTCTTCCGTGTTGCAGCTCTGCCAACACTTGACTACGGCCATCCTCTGCATTCAGTTAATACGGGGAAAGAGCATGAAGAAGGCGATGGAGAGGTTTTTGTAGACCAGGCTTGGTATCCATTCATTCCTCACATTCCACTGGCTAAGATCAGCCTCGTAGGCATGCTTTACTCCCAAGAAGACATGGAAGTACAGTCTAGCTCTAACTATGGGGAAGAGGAAATAGAATTGGAGTGAAGGGCTGGAAGTCCTGACATGTCATCTTAGGTTCCTGGTACACATTATTTCTTAATTTTTTCTCTCATCTACCCACATATCTATCCATTTATCACCTATTTATTTAATTTATTTATTTATTTATTTTTGCTTTTTAGGACCACACCTGTGGCATATGGAGAGTCCCAGGCTAGGGGCTGAATCGGAGCTACAGCTGCCAGCCTATACCACAGTCACAGCAACTTGAGATTCGAGCCACATCTGTGACCCACACCACAGCTCATGGCAACACCAGATCTGTAACCCACTGACTGGGGCCAGGGATCAGATTTGTGTCCTCATGGATGCTGGTCAGATTCGTTAACCGCTGAGCCACAGTGGGAACTCCAACCTCTTTCTTCCTTTTTTTTTTTTTTGGGCCGAACCCACGGCATATGGACGTTCCCAGGCTAGGGGTGCAATCAGAACTACAGCTGCCGGCCTACACCATAGCAAGGTCAGATCCAAGCCGCATCTTCGACCTACACCACAGCTCATGGCAACGCCGGATCTTTAACCCACTGAGTGAGGCCAGGGATAGAACCCACATCCTCATGGATGCTAGTAAGACTCATTTCTGCTGAACCATGAAGGAAACTCCCTGAAGACCTCTTTCTAACATCAAAATTTCCAAGCCAGAAACTTATATGGAAGCACAAAAGACCCAGAATTGCCAAAGCAGTCCTGAGCAACAAAAACCAATCAGGAGGCATAACCCTCCCATACTTCAGACAATATTACAAAACCGCAGTCATTAAGACAGTGTGGTACTGGTACCAAAACAGACACACAGACCAATGGAATAGAATAGAGAACCCAGAAATAAACCCAGAAATAAACCCAGATACTTATGGTCAAATAATCTTTGACAAAGGAGGCAAGAATATAAAATGGGAAACAGACAGTCTGTTCAGCAATTGGTGCTGTGAAAACGGAACAGCTGCATGTAAAGCAATGAAACTGGAACACACCTTCACACCATGCACAAAAATTAACTCAAAATGGCTTAAAGACTTAAACGTAAGACAAGACACCATCAAAATCCTAGAAGAGAACAGAGGCAAAATATTCTGACATCGACCTTACAAATGTTTTCTCAGGTCAGTCTCCCAAGGCAACAGAAATAAAAGCAAAAATAAACCCATGGGATCCAATCAAACTGACAAGGTTTTGCACAGCAAAGGAAACCATAAAAAAACCTAAAAAGACAACTTACAGAGTGGGAGAAAATAGTTTCAAATGATGCAGCAGACAGGGGCTTAATATCTAAAATATGCAAACAACTTATACAACTCAACAGCAAAAAAGCCAACAACCCAATGGAAAAATGGGCAGAAGACATGAATAGACATTTCTCCAGAGAAGATACACTGACGGCCAACAAGCACATGAAAAAATGCTCAACATCACTGATTATTAGAGAAATGCAAATCAAAACTACCATGAGATACCACCTCACACCAGTCAGAATGGCCATCATTAATAAGTCCACAAATAATAAATGCTGGAGAGAGTGTGGAGAAAAGGGAACCCTCCTACACTGTTGGTGGGACTGTAAGCTGGTACAACCACTATGGAAAACAGTTTAGAGGTACCTTAGAAAAGTATACACAGAACTACTATATGACCCAGCAATCCCACTCTTGGGCATATATCTGGACAAAACTTTCCTTGAAAAAGACACATGCACCCACATGTTCATTGCAGCACTATTCACAATAGCCAAGACATGGAAACCACCTAAATGTCCATCCACAGATGAATGGATTAAGAAGATGTACATATACACAAAGGAATACTAGTCGGCCATCAAAAAGAACAAAATAATGCCATTTGCAGCAACATGGATGGAACTAGAGACTCTCATACTAAGTGAAGTAAGTCAGAAAGAGAAAGACAAATACCATATGATATCACTTATATCTGGAATACAATATACGGCACAAATGAACCTTTCCACAGAAAAGAAAATCATGGACTTGGAAAACAGACTTGTGGTTGCCAAGGGGGAGGGGAAGGGAGTGGGATGGACTGGGAATTTGGGGTTAATAGATGCAAACTATTGCCTTTGGAATGGATAAGCAATGAGATCCTGCTGTATACCACTGGGAACTCTGTCTAGTCACTTATGATGGAGCATGATAATGTGAGAAAATAGAATGTGTACGTGTATGTGTAACTGGGTCACCTTGCTGTACAGTAGAAAATTGATAGAACACTGTAAACCAGTTATAATGGAAAAAATAAAAATCATTATAAAAAAAAATTTCCAAGCCAGGACCCTCAGTGTTCAGATGTGGGGAATTCTGAAATTTGGGAGCTGAAAGGACCCTTTCATGTCAGTGGGTGGAGACATCTTGATTTACTGGTGAGGAAACTGAGGGTCACAAAAGTGAAATCTATGGCCACAATCATACTGCAAGCTACACACCAAAACTGACAGAACCTCGCCCCCACCTGCCTGTTCTGGACCCTTCCACTATAATCCTTACATCCTCCGCTGTTCTTTGCCCTCTTCCTCTTGTCTCACCCCCCCACCCCCACACTGAACCCAAGTTCACTCTGCTGGCTGCATGACAGGCCACTAAACTTGGAGACGCATTGTTGGGGCAAGGAATAATGACGTCAGTCGGAAAGCTAGCAGACCGAGAAGACGGCAGACTATTGTCTCAAAATCCCGTCTTGCCTCAGTCTGAATTCAGGCTCCTTTTTTACCGAGAAAGGGGAAAGGGGGGGGTCAACAGTCACTCTGTCACTGTCACTTGCTTGGGGGAAGGGCTCATTACAATGTTGACCAATGGCTGAACAGGACCACTAAAAATCCCTCACTAATGGTTGTGAAATGGTCAGCGTGAACTGCCTGAACCTAGCCAGAACACAGATTGGGGCTTGAACCCACGTGCCAGGATGCGAACCCAACCTGGCACTTAAACCCATAGTTTTAAGTTTGAGTTACCCTGTGTTTGGACTCACTAAGGTTCAGGTTCTTTATGCCTCGGCGCAGAAGGAACTCAGCGAGAGACAAAGCAATAGGCAAGAAACAGACTTACTAGGATGGGGTGCTCCTGAGAGATGCAAGCGGGCAGGCACTGAAGCTCTCCGGAGGATCCCGTGGGCCTTAGTTTTATCATCCAAGGGGCAAGGGGGTTGGAAAGGCCCGCCTCTTCCTTTCCAGGAGTAGTAGTGTAGTAGCTCCTCCTTAGTATCCGCTAAAGTGTGTATTCAAGTCAGCAGAAGGGCGGTCCTCAAACTCTTGCCCTTGGTCTGAATCTGGAGGCCTCATCCCATCTCCCACCCAATGACCTGAGGCAGTTCTCACACCTCCACTAATCAAGCAAGGCTGCCTTGTGCTGATGGCTTTCTTGGACTTACAGTGGGCTCCCAACATCCTCCAGGTATCCTTCTTTATCTGTGATCCCTTATTGGGACTTCTACAACCACCTGTGCCTACTCTATCCCTGTCAGTTGCTTGCTTACACTCCTACTCTGAGAACTTGGGTTTTATAACTTCTTGGTTTGAACTTCCTTAATTCCAGCTTGTGCCAACATTCATTCATTCCTTCGTGTAGGCCTTTATTCATCCATCAGTGACCAACTGCTATGCGGTACCCACTGCCAGTGTGGACATCGGTGTACAGCTAGTTATCCCAGGGTCCTGGTGAATGAAGGTTTTTCTTTATCAAGATGAGTCCCCAGATGTGGAAGGACAGGAAAGCCAGCCCCTCAGGGTCTCTTGAGAATATCTAATTAATATTAGTAGCCTCTTTGTTAAGGGGTTCAGAAGTCCTGCAGACTTCAGAATAATTTTAAATCACCCCAGTAGCATATTTACATGGCCCGATCTTCCTTTTGGGTCTAGTTAAGTAACACTTATTCAGCTAACTAGCCAGCTTGAAATTCACATTTTCCCCTAGCACACAGTTAAGGAAACCAGATGAAAAGCTTGTGTTTAAGGAATCAAGAAGAAAAAAGGCAAACACAGACCCAAGGGAGTGAGCTGTCTCGTTTTAGCCCCGGGTTCCTGAGTTTTGTGAAGCACATTTTCAAGCTCCATCTTAAGAAGAATGGAATGCTAAGACTTATTCAAGACAAAAACCGCATAAAATCAGAGCCCTTACCACATTCTTTCTAGGAAGGAGATACTTTAAAATATTCAACCACTGGCATTGTGTTTCTAAAATAACACATTTCCTTTTCATGTTATTTCAGTTGTTCAAGAGATGAAACGGATAGTTATTTGGCTGAAAATATTTGTGTTGAGTGATGTCCTTATCCTGTCTCTTTACCCAAAACATTCATTCAACAAATATTTATTAATGGTATTGGAGTGGAGGGCATGGTTTTTCAAGCTGTGGGTCACAATACATTGATGGGTTGTGAATTCTGTCAGGCTGCAATTGGCATTTTAAAAAAATGACATAGAACCAAATAAAATAGAAAACATCAGCACGAATTATGTGCAGTAAAGGTAAACATTGTTACATGAACCTTTTGATTCCCTTGTGTGTGTGTGTGTGTGTGTATCACACTGTGTTATTGTGAGTCACCATCAGTGACGTTTGAAAACCCTGATACAGCAGTTAAGAGCACAGGCTCTGGAGTTAGTATGAATTTTAATCCTGGTTCTATCATTTTTCAAGATGTTTGATCATCAGGTAGTAATTAAACTCTATGAAATGGGGATTGTGACAGTTATAACCCAGGGGCAACACATATGTTAGGACTGGGAGGATGTGGGCACAATGCCAGGGCACATGATCGTTTTAGGAACCTATTAAAGTTTGCTTTTTTTTTTTTTTTTTTTTTTTAGGGCCAAACCCATGGCATATGGAAGTTCACAGGCTCAGGGTCAAATCACAGCTACAGCTGCCGGCCTACACCACAGCCACAGCAACTCGGGATCTGAGCCCATCTGTGACCTACACCACAGCTCAAGGCAATGCCAGATCCTTAACTCACTGAGCAAGGCCAGGGATTTAACCCTTGTCCTCATGGATGCTAGTTGGGTTCGTTAACCACTGAGCCATAATGGGAACTCCCAAGGTTAGGGTTTGGTAGGGTTCAGTTTCTGGTGAGAGCTCTCTTCCTGGCTGGCAGATGGCTGCCTTCTCATTGTGTCCTACACGGGAAGGGGGGGTTGAGGGCAGAGGGAGAGCTCTCTGGCATCCCTTCTATACATCTATGCCCAGAAATGAGTCATGTCCAACCTTATGTCACTCACTGGACTATGGGGTCGCCATGATAAACTGTGATCCTCTAGGTATGATTGACTGTCTGTTAGCAAGAAGGAAGGGCGGGATGGCTGTTTGGTAGGCTTCTGGCAGTGTCTGCCCTGGAGCTCTCAGGCCACTTGGGAAGCCAGACAGAACACTAACAGGTGAAGGAGTGAAAGCCGTGGCACCAATAGTGCTAACAAAGATGGGCTGAATGCACCTGAGACAGGCTTGCGAGCTGGGTCTTGAGCCTTGAGGAAGGTTTCTTCAGGCAAAGAAGTGGGCAGAGGGAAGGGAACAGTATGAGGAAGGGTGTGGAAGCAGCAAGAGCACAGGGTGGTCAGAGACCCTCGGGAATGTGCTGGAAGGCAGACTTCAGGAGGCAGGAGTGGGTGCTGGGCTGGGGAGGCTAGACTTGATCCTGAGAGTAGTCAGGAGCCTTTGAATGTTTGAAGCAGGGAGGTGGCTGATTAGCTGAGCCACTTTTCTTTATTTCTTTTTAGGGCCGCACCTGTGGCTGTGGAAGTTCCCAGGCCAGGGGTTGGATTGGAGCTGCAGCTGCTGGCCTACACCACAGCCTGGATCTGAGCCGCATCTGCAAACTACACTGCAGCTCACAGTAACGCTGGATCCTTAACCCACTGAGCAAGGCCAGGGATCAGACCTGCATCCTCATGGATACTAGCTGGGTTCTTAGCCTGCTGAGCCACAATGGGAACTCCTAGCTTTCAAGGGAAAGCCTATGTTTCTGTCTTGGATGGAACTTTCCAGGGTATACATGATAGTTTTTGAAGCCAGCGGATTAATATGCGTGCCTTCTTGCATATAGCTGAACTGTCGGGAAGGAATATTAAGAAATGTATCCAGTGAGCAACTTAAAATTTATTTGAATATTAAAACTAGCAAAGTAAGGCATAGGATTAGCAGGAATAATGAAGATAAAACAGAAAATGTCAAAGAAATTATGAGTCTGTGGTGGGCTTCTTCGGGCTCTGGTGTGTGTCCTCTAGAGTCTGCATTTACTGTCCTCTGCAGTCAGGGGCTTGTCAGTAGGAAGGGTGCAGAGGTCTGAAGCACAGCAGGAAACTAGCTCCTCTCCCTCCCAGGATGTTGCTCACCAGCCCTGAACAAAGGCTTCTTTACTGGAAAGTATCTTCCCGCGGGGAGTTCATGGAGCGTATCAGACATTTGCTACTCAGTGCGAATTTATCTAAACACACTCTGCTGGATTGTTTGATGGTCCACTTGGGTAAACTGGAAAGTATGTTTCCAGAATCCCTTTTCCTGCATGGTTTCAGGTTAGAATTGGGCAAAAGAGGACCTTGCACCCAATTTGGGAGGTGAGGAGAAGCGGCTGCCATTACACTGTGAATGTCATCCTGGTTAGAGGCAGTGACAGATGAAGAGGTGCTGGTGGGTTCTGGCTTGCCCTGGCCCTCCTGCTCTCTGAGACCAGCTCTTCTTTCCAAGCGCTGCCCCGATGACCAACAGCAGCCCCAGGCCCATCACCAGATGTCAGTCTGCGGACCCACAACCAACATAGGCACCGCTGCGGACACACTTCTCAACCAGCTTCCCCTTCGCATCGGATGTAACTGATTGACCAGCTGGTGACTCTCTCATCTCACTCCTTTCTGACCTCTACTTCCCAGCTTCTCCCATCATTGTAAAAAGTCTAATTCCAAATACCTTATCCCAGAGCTCATTGCAGTTTTGCTTCCCTGAGTGAACCTGGATTGATATACATAATTTCCTTTTGATGCTGCACTCAGCCCTGAGGGCAGAGAGATTATGATAGAATATAAAGGGAGGAAATGATCTTAAAGTTGGGCAATATTTGAGAGGTGAGCCTGAATAGGACACTGCAGTGGGGAGCTCTAAGCCCAGAGAGAGCAGTGAGGACCCACCGTGGGGGGTGGATATAAAGGTCATGCAGAGGTGAGAGAGCATCAAAAGGAGAATGGTTTCTGCTTCCTGCTTTCACCACAACCTGCCTCTGACAACAGCTTACTCATTCTGTTCTGGCTGTCAGAATGGTTTGTTGAACAATGGCTTGTAACAGATGATGCTTTCATGCTCAAGAGAGAAACAGAATCAGAGAAAATGCACAAAGGCAGGAGCAGTGGAAAACAGAACACTGAGTAAGAAGAAAGTCACACAGTGGATTCATTAATCTAGACAGGACTTCTAAGAATTCCTTTTGTGGCATTGACGTTATAAAACTACATCTTGCTTTATTGTCTTTACATATGGGATCATAGGAGACATCAGTCACCTAATGGACTTATGGAATTTTATCTATTCCATTGTTTATGATCTTATATATAAAGACCCAAATAAAAATTGTTCTTTCAGAGGGCAAAGATGGGAAAAATTTGGAATCTTGTAATAGGTTGGAGACATTCATTTATAAGGCAAAAGGAGTGACACATATTTTATTTTTCTTCTTGCCTTGGCTGCCAGGAAATTCAGAGATACATTTTACAATTGGAGGAGGAATTTTCTTTCATCTGAGTTGATATTATTATTCTGTACTTCGTTACTCTGAATGCCAATCCTTGAACAGTTTCCTTGTGAATGCTTAAGGCAATTTTGTGTTTGTTGATTTTGCTAAATGTCCTGCCTCTTGACTTCTCTGGTTTCGGAGACAATCTTAGAGATACATTTTATTTCTGATATCTGACACCATTCTGTTCCCTTCCACCGCAAAATCTACCAACATGATTCTTGACTGAGAGGAAGACAAAGGAGAAGGTGGAAGCTGTATTTCCAGTTTGGACAGAAATGAAATTACACTTGCCTATGGTTATTTTTGTTGTGAAATACAACCAAGATATGGAACACCTTCAGGATTCCTCACTTGCATGGAACTGTTAGAAGCAGCTTAGCGTTTTGCTTCTAAGCAATCAACAAGGAGTTTTCAGAGTCAAATGATGCATGTTCTTCTTTTTCTTCTTCTTCTTCTTCTTTTTTTTTTTTTGTCTTTTAGGGCCACACCCACAGCATGTGGAGGTTCCCAGGCTAGGGGTCGAATCAGAGCTGTTGCTGCCAGTCTACACCACAGCCACAGCAAGGCCAGATACGAGCCTAGTCTGCGACCTACACCACAGCTCATGGCAATGTCAGATCCTTAACCCACTGTGCAAGGCCAGGGATGGAACCTGCATCCTCATGATGCTAGTCAGATTCATTTCCGATGAGCCACAAAGGGAACTCCAAATGCATGCTCTTAATGGAGACCAGGGGGCTCCTTCTACTGGTTCCTCTGCTTTTTCATTTTTAGGTAATGGTCCAGTTACCAACAACAACAGCAACAAATCATACAAATTGTAGTCCAATAGAATCACAAATTGTATTTTTCTTTTCCTGTCTTTTCTAGGGCCACTCCCACAGCATATAGAGGTTCCCAGGCTAGGGATCTAATTGGAGCTGTTGCTGCTGGCCTATGCCAGAGCCATAGCAATGCCAGATCCAAGCCATGTCTGCAACCTACAGCACAGCTCTTGGCAACGCCAAATCCTTAACCCACTGAGCAAGGCCAGGGATTGAAGCTACAACCTCATGGTTCCTAGTCGAATTTGTTAACCACCAAGCCACGATGGGAACTCCCCTAAACTCACAAATTGTTGACTTTATTCTTTTCCAACTTTTTGAAAATGTAATATAATATATATATATGCATAATATATGTAATTAAAATTAAATTTAGGAGATCCCTGGTGGCTTAGTAGTTAAGGACTTGTCAATGCTGTGGCTTGGGTTACTGCTGTGGCTTGAGTTGGATCCCTGGCCTGGGAATTTCCACATGCTGTAAGCACAGCCAAAAAAAAAAAAGAATTTATAAAGAAAAGTTTGTTATGACAACAAACTGAATTCCTATTTGTAAGGTTAAAGTCCATAAATTTAATCATAGCAATTCTATCCTCAGGCCACAGAAAAGTAGATTAAAATCAACATGGATAATTTAATCTGAAACCCTGAAGGGAATTCAAACTGGTTCCAGAAAATGGGAAAACAATAAATGCCAAGGAAAATTCAATCTCACTTCATTAGAGAAATGAAAGATCTGGGTAGCACAGGTTAACTATTAGTAAAATGGCAAGAAATGGTGTAGTTATTATGTAAATGTATCGTAGCAAACCCAAATACTGAGACACACTGTGGACACACACAAGTACACCCACACAACATCAGCACCATGAAAGCAAGAACATTTTCTGTTTTGTGGTATTGCCAGAGACCGAAACACTGTCTTTCAGTAGTAGGTACTCAAATCTATGTTGAATACATGATTCAAATATAAATGACATAGAAAAATACCAACACAGAAGAAAAAAACAGCCTTAAATAGGGGCACTATAAGAACAGGTGTATTCTTAATATAATAAGATCTATGAGATAATAAGCTAAGACAGCAGAATGGGTTGAAGAGAAAATTGTAGAGTTAAATAAAAGTTAATACTGTTAGATGTGTAATCAACAAACTGATACATTTATGAATAGTCATACCAGGATAATCTTGAGATAATCACAATGAATGAAAAGAAATGGGAGAAAATATATTTATTTATTTCAGAAACCACAGTTGTGTGTGTGTGTGTGTGTTTTCCCCTTTTTCCTTTTCTTTTTTCTTTTTGTTTTTTTTTTGGTCTTTTTGCCATTTCTTGGGCTGCTCCCGCGGCATGTGGAGGTTCCCAGGCTAGGGGTCTAATTGGAGCTGAAGCCACGCCAGAGCCACAGCAACAGGGGATCCGAGCCACGTCTGTAAACTACAGCACAGTTCACGGCAACGCCGGATCCTTAACCCTCTGAGCAAGGCCAGAGATTGAACCCGCAACCTCATGGTTCCTAGTCGGATTCGTTAACCACTGAGCCACGACGGGAACTCCCTTTTCTTTTTCTTTTAATGGCCACATGGGCTGCATATGGAAGTTCCCAGGTTAGGGGTCGAACTGGAGCTACAGTTGCAAGCCACAGCCACAGCCTCAGCCACAGCAACGCCAGATCCTATCTGCGTCTGTGACCTACACAACAGCTCAGGGCAATGCCGGATCCTTAACTCACTGAGCAAGGCCAGGGATCAAACCTGCAACCTCATCGTTCTTAGTTGGATTTGTTTCTGCTGCACCACAACGGGAACTCCCAGAAAAAGATTTTTAAAACTAGAGAGGAGATGATAGACATATAAGAGGGTTTTGAAGCAGAGATGTTCACAGATGGAATGGAAAAATACCGAGATATAATACAAAAATTTTCTTTGAAATAAGAATAAATTTTTTAGGCAGAAAGGGCATATCACATACTTGGAAAAACTGATTAGGAATGATGGTAATCAAAGCACATTCTCATTTTTTTAAGAACTTGAAAAATGAAGAAAAATTGTTCAGGTGTCCAGAAAAAAGAAGGAGAAGTTAAGCTGGCCTCAGACTTTTTCACAACAACTGCCCAAGCCAACAGACTGTGGGACAACGTCTGCCAAGTTCTGAGGGAAACAAAGTATGACCCAGGAGCAGGGTACCTAGACAGTTCTTATCCAAATATAACAGAAACAGGCATGTTCAAACATCAGGGAAATCAGGAAGTCAAGTACCCATCAGCCATCAGCACTTCTTGGAAAATTCCTTAAAAATCAATCCATTTAACCAAGAGATGAAACACAATCCAGGAATGACAACACTATGGTTATAGTGTATTTAAATACAGGCAGGTGACGGTTGGATGACAAAAGGAGTTATAGTTTCAGAAAAGAATGTGAATACGATAAACCCTAAGTAAAAATAATGTGAGCAGGGAGTTTCCGTGGTGGATCAGCAGTAACAAACCCGACTAGTATCCATGAGGACATGGATTCGATTCCTGGCCTTGCTCAGCGGGTTAAGGATCTGGCGTTGCCGTGAGCTGTGGTGTAGGTCACAGATGCAGCTTGGATCCTGTGTTGCTGTGGCTCTGTCATAGGCCGGTGGCTGCAGCTCCAATTTGACCCTTAGCTGGGGAACCTCCATATGCCATGGGTACAGCCCTAAAAAGACAAAAGCCAAAAAAAAAAAAAAATACTAAGAAGGAAAGAGGAGAATGTGTCCTTGTGCTAACAATGACATTTTTTCTAATATAGAGAATTGATACTATATGAAACTGAAGCATATATTTTAAAGTAATACATAATATTTCAACCAAGTAAGTTGAAAACCACACAAAACCCGCACAAAGATATCTAGAGCAGCTTTATTCATAATTGCCCCAAGCTGAAACCAACCAAGATGTCCTTCAATAGGTGAATGGATGAACGAGTTGGCATGCCCTATGTCATTCATGCCATGGAATATCATTCAGCAGTACAGAGAAATGAGATATTGAGCCACGAAAAGACAGGCAGGAACTTTAAATTCATAGTGCTAAGTGAACGAAAGCAATCTGAAAAGCTTATGTGCTATGTGATTCCAACTATATGACGTTCTGGAAAAAGAAAAATTATAGAGATACTGAAAAGATCAGTGGTTGCCCAGGGTGAGGGGGGAAAGGACAAATAGGCAGAGCACAGGGGACCTTTAGAGCAGTGACACTATTCTGTATGACACTGTGATGTGGATGGATACGTGTCATTATGTTTGTCGAAACCCAAAGAGTGTACCCTAATATAAACTAGGGACTTCGGTTAGTAATAATATACCAATATTTGTTCACCAGTTGTAACAAATGTACCACACCAAGGCAAGATGTTAATAACAGGGAAAACTCTGTGTGGGAGAGGGAGTATACAAGAACTTTCTGCACAGTCTGCTCAACTATTCTGTAAACCTAACCATTTAAAAATAAAGTCCACGAATTTGAAATCATTACCTAATTTTATAAATTTTTAAATAATACATCTAAAATTTTAAGTTTTTGTCTCAGTGTTTGCCAGTCAAAATTCCTAGAGCTAGATAAGTATATAAGAAATGTGAATACTTTATTTTTATTCATTTTTTTTTTTTTTGTCGTTTGTCTTTTTAGAGTGGCACCCGAAGCATATGGAGGTTCCCAGGCTAGGGGTATAATCAGAGCTGTTGCTGCCAGCCTATACCACAGCCACAGCAAAGCTAGATCCGAGCCAAGGCTTCGACCTACACCACAGCTCACGGCAATGCCACATCCTTAATCCACTGAGCAAAGCCAGGGATCGAACCCGCAACCTCATGGTTCCTGGTCAGATTTGTTTCTGCTGTGCCACGAAGGGAACTCCGATCCCTTTCCTTTTTAAATACCATATTTCACTGATCCTAAGAAGCACATCATCTCATTCTTCAGCATCTCTGAAATCAAGTAATGATAACAGTTTATGGTGTGTTACTGCTGTCCAGTTGGATTAAAATGGAGTTCATTCACAGAGGATTTCTGTTTGCTTCTGCCAGTCCCTTTGGAGCAGAGACAGATCTACCTGAACCCAATGAAACTAAAACTTCAGGGCCCCTCACTTGTGTGACTCTTCCAAAGCCCTGCAAAGGGCCTGAGTCACAGCTTCCTATGTCCATCTGTTTTTGTAAAATTTGTAAGAATAAGATATTTTATGTTCCTTTTCTTAAAGATGGCCCCCAATTGTATAAGCTTTAGGCTCTGGCCATGCCAGGGAACTCATGATCACATGAGGCTGCTGTAAATGAAATTCTCTGGGGATTTTTGGATTGCACAGCAGTACCACAGTCTGGGTGAGAACCAACTTGGGGTTCAAACAATCTGGGAAAATATTTCACCTCCTCCACCCAGAGATGAAGTCAAAACATGCAACTTCTCTTGTTGTCCCCCTCTGCTTATCTTTTTCTTGCTCTCGCTTTTCTTTTCTGTATATTTCTCATTTACCCCTATTCTAATGGCTTTAGTGTCTCAGCTCTATCTGGGGTCTCGTAGTAGACTTCCATTTGGAGTGGTTTTATTTCTTAGTGTTACATCCAGGATTGATGCATTTTACATTTTATAATCAATGATGCCTTAAGTTCCATGAACATAGTATATGTGGGCATTTGGGCTGGTCTAGCTAAGACCCAGTGGAGCTGGACAGCACTATCCCCTAAGGTCCCTTTTGTGCTCTGGGGAGATTATCCCACTAACTACAATTGATAGTTCAGGAATTTCTTAAAACTCAGGAAATATTTGAGAACACAGAAACAGATGCCTGATTACATACCATGATTTGCATGGGGCTGAAGAAAGAATATGAATTCAGCCCAGATGTGGGGTCACATCTGTCTGAGGAACTAAAATGGCTAGTGGTGAGTCCTGATGTAGCTCGACTGAGGGAGAGGCTATGGGACCTGGGAGAGAAAATCACAATGAGGGAGAAGGAACTGGCAGTTGAGCAAGTGGCAGTTAGACGTGAGGTCCTGTGAACCTCTTTTGATTCATTACCCCACCAGTGCCTGAGTAAGTTAGAAGGTCAGAGAAAGGAGAAAGATGTGGCATAAAAGGAAAGGCTTGTTGTCACAGGAGGCTAAGAGCTCTGCTAGGAGAACTCTTTCCAAGAGAGTTGGTTTTGAGGAACAATGCAATGGCAGAGGATTACCAGGAAGAAGCCTGAAAAACTGTTGGAATGGAAGCACTCGGTTTACACCCACTTAGGATACTCTGGGGACACCCACCTGCCAGGCACTTCAGACATCCACAGGGAAGTGAAAGCAGGGGTCCTCACAAATAAGCTCACATATACGGCCTCAGTTGTTTTCATGAGGTGGTTAAGCCCATCACACGTCCCAACCACCTCTACTCAACTTTAATCTGCACTGTCCAATATCGTAGCCACCAGCCATGGGTGGCTACTGAGCTCTTCAAATATGGCTAATGTGGCTGAGAAGCTGCATTTGAAGTGTGATTTAATTTTAATTAATATTTTTATTTAAAAATTGAAGCGATATAGAATATTTGTCCTAGAGTTTTTTTTTCTTTTATCTTTTTGCCTTTTCTAGGGCCGCTTCCGAGGCATATGGAGTTTCCCAGGCTAGGGGTCTAATCGGAGCTATAGCCACTGGCCTACGCCAGAGCCACAGCAACGAGGGATCCAAGCCACGTCTGCGACCTACACCACAGCTTATGGCAACACCGGATCCTTAACCCACTGAGCAAGGCCAGGGATTGAACCCACAACTTCATGGTTCCTAGTCGGATTCGTTAACCATCTGAGCCATGACGGGAACTCCAACATGTTGCATTTTTGAAACTTAAAGACTTAGAATTGATTTTCAATTGATGCAATACCTCTTTAAACATGGTATTAGTAATCCTGGGTGGATACAAGAGGGAGTGGATTTACCTAACTTGGACAGGTGTGGTTTTGAAATTGACATGATTTTGCTTTAAAGTTAAATGCATTCCTCTGAAAAAGGTGACTCTAGATGATCAATACAGTTGTAAACATCAAAGGAAAACATTTTTTTTTTAAATTTTTAGGACTGCACCTGCGAAGTATGGAAGTTCCCAGGCTAGGGATTGAATTGGAGCTGTAGCCGCTGGCCTACACCACAGTAATGTTGGATCTACATCTGCAACCTACACCACAGATTGTGGCAATGCTGAATCCTTAACCGATTGAACAGGACAGGGATTGAACCCTCATCCTCATAGATACTAGTCAGGTTTGTTTCTGTTGGGTCACAATGGGATCCTACCCGCCGCCCTGCTTTTAAAGGTGTGGCTATTAGAAAGCTTAAAATGACATATGTAGCTTGCATTCTATTTCTGTTGGACAGTGCTGATCCAGATTATTTGAAGTCAGGTCCACATTTTGTACATTTCCCTATCGTTGGCACCTTCAAGCTAACGTGTAGCAGGGTAGCATAAACGGTTACTGAAGAAGAGAATTTTTTTCTTTTTTCTTTTCAGTGGCTGCCCTTGTGGCATATAGAAGTTCCTGGGCCAGGGACTGAATCTGAGCTGCAGCTTCGACCTCTGCCACAGCTATGGCAATGCTAGATCCTTAACCCCCTGTACCAGCTGGGATTGAACATGTGCCTCTGCATCGACCTGAGCTGCTGCAATCAGATTCTTAACCCACTGTGCCATAGTGGGAACTCCAAGGAAGAGGATTTAATCCCAGAGTGAGTTTTCCACTACTGAGTGTGATGGATACACTGCTAAGACTGAATTCCCAAAATAATGTGTAAAACTACTCTTTCACATTCCCAGGGCAGCTTATCACCTTAACATATTTCTCTTGCCTCTTTTTTCTTGGTCATCAATAGTTAAATTTTGAGGTGCTAAACCTCCCCTTTGACTACTGATTCCTGCCCCCCTGTTCTTGATTCCTTCTCAAAGCACCCAGAGCACCACTGGTTGTCACAAAGGGAGTTGATGACAACTTGTCCTAATTAGCTAGTCAGGTTTGCCAAGTAGGCTTTTTAGTTTAAAATTGTGACTCATTTATACGTTTGTCCTGTCTAGGCAGACCATCAGTAAGAAATTTAGCTGCACAAAACAAAACAACAAAGTACCTATGATTTGACGGGATTAAGATGGTGGAATAGAAGGACTGGAGCTCAACTTCTCTCCTAAAAACAACAAAATTCACAGCTAAAGACTGAGCAATCTCCACCCAAATGGACCGGAAACCCATACCCTACTCCAGAAGAAAAATAGGAGGCCACATCCACAGGTAGGAGGGGTGATTTCATGATGTAAACAACCCTATACCTCCCGGGTGGGAAGCTCCACAGACTGAAAACTAACTGGCTCACAGAGACTCACCTACAGGAGTGAGAGTTCTGAGCCCCACATCAAACCCTCACATGCTGGGATCTGTCACTGGGAGAAAGAGGCCCTGGAGCATCTGGCATTGAAGGCCAGCAGGACTTGTGCGCAGGAGCTCCACAGGACTGGGGGAAATGGTGACCCCATTCTTAAAAGGCACACACAGACTTTCATGTGCACTAGGTCCCAGGGCAGAGCAAGTTCTCCACAGGAACCTAGGTCAAACCTGACTGCAGTTCTTGGAGGACATCATGGGAAAACAGGGGTGAATGTGGCTTGTTGTGAGGGAAGGACATTGAAGGCAAAGCGCTCGGAAATATTCAGCAGTTGCCTTTCTCTGGAGGTGGCCGTTTTGGGAAAATCTGGCCCCACCCGTCAGTCAGTGCTGAGAAGCCCCAGGGCAAACAACAATCCAGGTGGGATCACAGCCCCACCCCTCAGTAAACAGGCTACCTAAAGAGCCTCAGGCACACAGCAGCCCCTAATCTCATCCAGAGACTAAGCCCCACCCACCAGAGGGATTAGAATCGGCTCCACCTACCAGTGGGCAGGCATCAGCCCCTCCCATCAGGAAGCCTACAGCTAGCCCCCCATACCAACTTCAGCCATAAGGGGGGCAGACACCAGAAGTAAGAGAGGCTACAGCTCTATTATCTATAAAAAGGTCACCACACCAAAAACCTATAAAAATGAAAAGACAGAGAACTATAACTTAGATGAGGGAGAAAGGAAAAACCCCAGAAAATCAGCTAACTGATGAGGAGATTTTCGGCCTCCAGGAAAAAGACTTTAGACTGTTGATGCTGAAGATGATGCAAGACATTAGAAATAAACTGGAGGCAAAGATGGATAACTTACAGGAAACACTAACCAAAGAGATACAAGATATAAAACAAACAAGAAGAGATGCAAAATACAATAACTGGAATAAAAAAGTCACTAGAAGCAGCTAACAGCAGAATACAGGAGGCAGAAGAATGAATAAGCGAGGTGGAGGACAGATTAGAAGAAATTACGGATGCAGAACAGAAAAGAGAAAAAAGATTGAAAAAAAAATGAAGAGAGTTTCAGGGAACTCTGGGACAATGTTAAATGCACCAACATCCATATTATAGGGGTGCCAGAAGGAGAAGAGAGAGAGAAGGGGACAGAAAAAATATTCCAAGAGATAATAGCTGAAAAATTCCCTAACATGGGAAAGGAACCACTCACTCAAATCCAGGAGGCACAAAAGTACCATATAAAATAAACCCAAGGAGGAACACACCAAGACACATAATAATCAAACTGACCAAAATTAAAGACAGAGAAAATCTTGAAAGCAGCTAGGGAAAAGAAACAAGTAACACACAAGGGAACCCCCAATAAGGTTATCAGCAGATTTTTCAGCAGAAACTCTGCAGGCCAGAAGGGAGTGGAATGATATACTTAATGTGATGAAAGGAAAAAACCTCCAACCAAGAATACTCTACCCAGCAAGGCTCTCATTCAGATTTGAAGGAGAAATAAAAACCTTCACAGATAAGCAAAAGCTGAGAGAATTCAGCAACACTAAACCAGCCTTACAGCAAATACTAAAGGAACTTCTCTAGGCAGGAAAGAAAAGATCAGCAACAGGAAACAAAAATGCCACAAATGACAAGGCTCACCAGTAAAGGTATATATACAGTAAAGATAAGAAATCATCCATGCACAATTATACCATCAAAATCAGAAATCATGAGAAGAGGTGGGTACAAATGCAGGACACCGGAGATGAACTTGCAATTAAGAGAACAACAACTTAAAACAATCTCATATACATATAGACTCTTACATCAAAACTTCAGAATAACTGCAAACCAAAAATCTACAATTGATACACAAACAAGGAATCTCTGGAAAAGAAATATATCTCATAGTAAATAAGTGCATAAGCCACCATGAAGGGGGTCATTTGACATCATTCTTGGAATGCTGAAGTCTTCTTAGATCTGATTCTGATTTCCTCTCCATCAAAGAACTTATGATAATTATAATTAAATAATGCCACTGTACAATTAAATAACACAGTTCTACAATTGTATTATTATTATTATTATTATTATTATTTGTCTTTTTGCTATTTCTTGGGCCGCTCCCGCAGCATATGGAGGTTCCCAGGATAGGGGTCGAATCGGAGCTGTAGCCACAGGCCTACGCCAGAGCCACAGCAACGTGGGATCCGAGCCGCGTCTGCAACCTACACCACAGCTCACGGCAACACCGGATCGTTAACCCACTGAGCAAGGGCAGGGACTGAACCCGCAACCTCATGGTTCCTAGTCAGATTCGTTAACCACTGCGCCATGACAGGAACTCCCTACAATTGTATTATTAATAACCATTTCTCTCCATGGTACAATGTAAAGTCTATAATATCTTGTTTATCACATCACCTAGAATGGTGTAATGCCTTTATTGAAGAATCAATGAGATGGAACAAATTGTGGGGAGATATTTATATAGTTACACTGTTTTTTAACCAACTTATGCATTTTATATTTTACTTATTTTCAGAGGGTGTATTATTTTTGTTATGCTTACCAGTTAAGTTATTCTTTTTACTATGCTATATAAAATATTTAATGGTATATAAGGCTTTCTTCTTTATAAATTTTAGTTGCATAATATAACAATTTAATATAATGCTAATTTTTAAAGAAAAATTGAAATGTAATAGATAAAACTAAGTAGTAAAGATGAAAGCCATAAAATTGGGATAAAGTATAGAATAAATTTCCTATTTGTCTCAGCATATTTTCCATTCCACTTCTCCAGTGGGAGTCACTTAATCTGTTTCTTAAGATCCATGTTATAATAATCTGTGTGAATGTAATTGTGTGTAAATGTATGTATTTTATTCTGTAAAAACAAAACAAAACAAAAAAAAACAAAGTACCTATGATTTGTCCAAAGAAATTCGGTAGTTACTTTTCTCATCCACTCTGCAAGGGTCTAAAATGCAACATGGCTTTTGTGTCCAATCGTAGAAGTACAAGGAAAGTTTGATGCCCTGTGGTGTGAATTACCTTTCCCACTCTGGAAGAGCAGGAGAAAATGGAGTATTTCCTCTTGGGCATGACAGGGAAAATTGGGTTTTCTGTTGACTCTGCAGCACAGCTCATCTATGTTGGGATCTACTCTGGTTCCTGCTCAACCTATTGTTCAAAATAACCAGTCTATATGATCTAATTAAGCCAATCACTTCGTGGAGAAAAGAGTTTGATGAATTTCATCACTCAGCTAGCAGATTAATTTCTTGAACATTATTGGACCTGCCCTGCCATTGAGTCAGGAGACTGAGTTTTCAGTCAAGGCTGGGCAAGGACGTGGCCTGGGTCACCCCTTTCCCTTCTTGTATGTTGTGGTATCCAAGCTAGAAATTCTGGACAAGACTTTGTAACATTTGAGGTCTGATAACTACGTGAAGGAATATGAAGTGGAGTGTTTCCGTCTGATATGACTGGGGCTGCCTGATAATTTTTTGTCAGAAGTATGACTCATGCAATATGTGGACCTACTTCTACTAAAAATTATTTTTATTTGCTAACTCCAGCAACTCTAGGTTAGATGCTAGAATTCCCCAAAGAGGCACAAACTTCTTTTGCCATTTCTCAAAACAAACAAATGATGTTTGAAAGAATATCTGTGGCACAATAGCATCAAAAACAATAAAATACTTAGGAATGACTTTAACCAAGGTGGTGAAAGAGCTCTGTACTGAAAATGGCAAGACACTGATGAAAGAAATCAAAGATACAAACAAATGAAAAGGTATTCCTGTGCTCATGGATTGGAAGAATTAATACTTTTAGAATGTTCATACTACCCAAAGCCATCTAGAAATTCAATGTAATCTGTATCAAGATGTCAATGGCATTTTTTTTTTTCTTTTTAGGGCCTCACCCTCAGCATATGGAAATTCCCAGGCTAGGGGTCAAATTGGAGCTGCAGCTGGCAGCATACGCCACAGCCACAGTAACTCGGGATCCAGGCTGTGTCTGTGACCTACTCTGCAGCTCCTGGCAATGCTGGAACCTTAACCAACTGAGTGAGGCCAGGAATTGAACCCACATCCTCAAGGATACAAGTAGGGTTCATTACAGCTGAACAACAATGGGAACTCCTCCAAAGGCATTTTTCATAGAAGTAGAAACAACAATTCTAAAATGTACATGGAACCACAAAAGACCCTGAACAGCTAAAGCAGTCCTTAAAGAAGAGCAAAAGGAGAAGTATCACACTTACTGATTTCAAGCTGTATTATAAACTATAGTAATCAAAACAGTATGGTACTGGCATAAATCAGACACATATATCAATGGAACAGAATTGAGAGCCCAGAAATAACCCACACTTAAATGGTCAACTAGGAGTTCCCATCGTGGTGCAGAGGAAACAAATCTGACTAGGAACCATGAGGTTGCAGGTTTGATCCCTGACCTTGCTCACAGCATTGCTGTGAGCTGTGGTGTAGGTTGCAGACACAGTTCAGATCTGGAATTGCTGTGGCTGTGGTGTAGGCTGGCAGCTGTAGCTCCGATTAGACACCTAGCCTAGGAGCCTCCATATGCCGTGGGTGTGGCCCTAAAAAGCAAAAACAAAAACAAACAAAAAATGGTCAACTAATATTTGACAGGGGTGCCAAGAATACTCAATGTAGAAAACACATTTGCTTTAATAACCGGTGCTAGGATGACTGGATATTCACATGTAAAAGAATGAAACTAGATCCTTATATCAATCACCAAAATTAACTCAAAATGTATTAAAGGAGTTCCCATTGTGGTGCAGCAGAAATGAACCAGACTAGTATCCATGAGGACACGGGTTCAATCCCTGGCCTCGCTCAGTGGGTTAAAGATCTGGTATTGCCATGAGCTATGGTTAGGCCGGCAGCTGCAACTCTGATTTGACCCCTGGCCTGGGAACTTCCATATGCCATGGGTATGGTCCTAAAAAGCAAAAAAAATAAAAAAATAAAAAATAAATAAAAGGATTAAAGACAAATGTAAGACTGGAAACCATAAAACCATAGGAGAAAACATATGAAAAAAATCTCCTTGACATGGGTCTTGACAATAATTATTATTTTTTGGTCTTTTTACACCATACTTGTAGCATATGGAGGTTCCCAGGCTAGGGGTAGAATTGGAGCGGTAGCTGCTGGCCTACACCACAGCCACAGCAATGCCAGATCTAAGCCACACCTGCAACCTACACCACAGCTCATGGCAATGCCAGGTCCTTAACCCTCTGAGTGAGGCCAGGGATTGAACCTGTGTCGTCATGGATACTAGTCAGGTTCATTACCTCTGAGCCATGACAGGAACTCCAATTTTTTTAAAAATATAACAGCTAAAGCATAATAAACAAAATAAAAATTAAACAAGTGTGATTACATGTAACTAAAAAGCTTCTGCACAACAAAATAAACAATCCACAGAGTAAATAAATAACCCATGGAATGGGAAAACGTATTTGCAAATTATACATCTGATAGGGGTTTAATATCCAAATTATTTAAAGAACTCACACAGTAAAATAGAGCAAAATCAAATAATCCAATTAAAAAATAACCCAACTAAAAATAGTTACCATATAATCCTGCAATTCCACCCCTGGGCATATAATTGCAGCAAACTATAATTTGAAAAGATACATGCACTCCAATGTTCATTGTAGTGCAATTTATGATAGCCAAAGACATGAAAGCAACCTAGATGTCCATTGATAGATGAATGGATAAAGAAGATGTGGTACATATATACAATGGAATATTACTCAGCCATAAAAAGAATGAAATAATGCCATTTGCAGCAACATGGATGGACCTAGAAATTTATACCAAGTAAGGCAGGAAGAGGAAGGCAAATATATTGCTTATATGTGGAATCTAAATCTTAAAAAAAGGGATACAAATGAACTTATTTTCAAAAGATAAGAAGACTTGGGAGTTCCCATTGTGGTGCAGCAAAATGAATCTGACTAGGATCCATGAGGATGCAGGTTCCATCCCTGGCCTTGCTCAGTGGGTTAAGGATCCAGCGTTGCCATGAGCTGTGGTATAGGTGGCAGACTCGGCTTGGATCTGTGTTGCTGTGGCTGTGGCGTAGGTAGGCGGCTACAGATCCAATTTGACCCCTAGCCTGGGAACCTCCATATGCCATGGGTGTGGCCCTAAAAAGCAAAAAAAAAAAAAAAAAAAGAAGAAAGAAAAAAAAGATAAAAGAGACACACAGACATAGAAAACAAAAAACGAAATT
Organism: Phacochoerus africanus; assembly: GCF_016906955.1. Classification (NCBI taxonomy): domain Eukaryota; kingdom Metazoa; phylum Chordata; class Mammalia; order Artiodactyla; family Suidae; genus Phacochoerus; species Phacochoerus africanus. The sequence continues at coordinate 154,901,984 of NC_062544.1, read as the reverse complement.
ATTTTTATAATTACCAAAGGGGAAGGGGAGGGAGGGATAGATTAGGAGATTGGGGTTAACATACACACACTATTATACATAATTACACAGATAATCAACAAGGACCTACTGTATAGTACAAGGAACAATACTCAATATTTTGTAATAACCTATAAGGGAAAAGAATTTGAAAGAGAATGTATACACATGTATAACTGAATCCCGGCGCTGTATACCTGAAACTGACACGATATTGTAAATCAACTATACTCAATAATTTAAAAATGGCAAAAAAAGTGGACAAAAGATGTGAATGAACATTTTTCCAAAGAAGATAGACAAACAGTCAACAGGTACATGAGAAGATGCTCAATGTCACTAATCATTAGGAAAATGTAAGTCAAAACCACAATGAGATCACCTCACACCTGTTAAAATGGTTAGCATCCAAAAGAGGAGTTCCTGTTGTGGTTCTGCTGATTAAGAACCTGACTACTATCCATGAGGATGTGGGTTCAATCCCTGACCTGGGTCAGTGGGTTAAGGATCATGCATTGCCTCAAGCTTCGGCATTGGTCGTAGAGGCAGCTTGGATCTGGCATGGCTGTGGCTAGCCTGGAAATTTTCCAAAAAGAAAAAGAAAAAAAAGAAAGAGGAAGAGAGAAGAGATGACAAATGCTGGTAAGGGTGTGGAGAAAAGGGAACCCTTGTGCACCATTGTTTGGCTTCTAACCTGGTGTAGCCACTATGGAAACAGTATAGAGTTTCTTTAAAAAAGGCCACTTCTGGGACTCTATCTGAGAGAAATTAAAACATTATGTGAAAGGGATATCTGTGCCCCATGATCAAGGCAGCACTATTTATAATAGCCAAGACATAGAAGCAACCTAAGTGTCCATCTACAAATGAATAGATAAAGAAGATGTGATACACACACAGAGAAATATTATTCAGCCTCAAAAAGAAAGAAATCTTTCTTTTTTGTGACAACATGGATGGAATTTGAATGCATTATGCTAAGTGAGATAAGTCAGAGAGAGAAAGACTCATGCTGTATTATCTCACTTACATGTGGCTTGCTTGCCTGCTTGCTTGCTTGCTTTCTTTCTTTCTTTTTTTGGTCTTTTTGCCATTTCTTGGCATATGGAGGTTCCCAGGCTAGGGGTTGAATCGGAGCTGTAGCTGCTGGCCTACGCCACAGCCGCAACAGCTTGAAATCCGAGCTGTGTCTGCGACCTACACCACAGCTCACGGCAACACTGGATCCTTAACCCACTGAGCAAGGCCAGGGATTGAACCCGAAACCTCATGGTTCCTAGTTGGATTCGTTAACCACTGAGCCACAATGGTAACTCCACATGTGGCATTCTTTAAAAAAAAAAAAAAAAAAAAAACTCATGGAGAAAAGAGATCAGGATTTCCCATTGTGGCTCAGTGGTGACAAACCCGACTAGCATCCTTGAGGACGCTGGTTCAGTCCATCGTCTCACTCAGTGAGTTAAGGATCCGGCATTGCTGTGAGCTGTGGTGTAGGTTGCAGATGTAACTTGGATCCCTTGTTGCTGTGGCTGTGGTGTAGGCTGGCAGCTGCAGCTCTGATTGGACCCATAGCCTGGGAAATTCCATATGCTTCAGGTGCGGCCCTAAGAAGCAAAATAAAAAGAGAGAGAGAGATCAGATTTGTGGTTACCATAGGTGGGGGCTTGGGGGAGGGGAACTTGAATGAAGGTTGTCAAAATATATGAACTTCCAGTTATAAGGTAGCTAAGTACAGGGGATGTAATGTACAAGGTGATTATATAATTGACACTGCTGTATGTTCTACATGAGAGTGAATCCTAAGAGTCCTCATTACAAGGAAAAAAAATTTTTTTTTCTTTTTATGGCCACACTGGGGCATATGAAAATTCCCAGTTAGGAGTTGAATTGGAGCCACAGCCTGGCAACCTCAGATCCTTAACCCACTGAGCCAGGCCAGGGATCAAACCCACATCCTTACAGAGACAATGTCATGTCCTTAACCTGCTAGGGCATAATGAGAATGCATAATTTTTCTTTTTCTTTTTTTAAAAATCTATGTGAGATGATGGATGTTACATTTTTATATAATCATAATAACTTGATTGTTGTGGTAGTTATTTCAAAATACATGTCAAATCAGTACGCTTAAACTTACACAGTTCCGTATGTCAATTATATCTCAATGAACCCCGGGGAAAAATCTATGGCGTATTTGGAGATAATCAGAAACTAGCTTGGTGCATGATGATTCCTGTGGAATCATCTCACCAAAACCCAGCCGAGATCAGATCTGAATGTCTATTTTCACGCTTTGTACAACAAACTGAATTACGTGAAGGGGTCATGCAAACCATACTGGGCTGCTCTGCCTGACATACTTTGTCCTTTGATGTGCACATGTGAACTCCTCAATGAGACCGTAAACCCACCAAGGCAGAAAATGTGTCTTTTTACTGGGATTCCCAAAGTCCAACAAAATGGGGTACCAGCAGGGGCTTGGAAGACAGTGAAGATAGAGGGTAATGAAGGTGAGGCTTAAGGACCTCAGTCTGAAATCCGATGGATGTTCTAGCCATGGGAGTTTATATTGTGCTCCAGAAGCCAGGCCAGAGCCCAGAGGAGTTTACCTGGTCTGGAAGCAGAGCCCGTCTGGGCTTTCAGAGGAGTCCATCGGAAGCCCTTCTCTGGTCTGCACCAGAACAAAGCCAACACAAGCAGCAGCCTCCCTGCCAGAGTATAATTGTAGCGGATGTTGTGAGAGGAAGCCCGAGTTAAATCAGGCTCTGGCAGAGTCAGGGGGGCCAGCAGTACCTTTTCTTACCTGTTAATGAAGCCTCATTAGAAACAGCAAGAAACCATGCTGAGAACTGGAAGCACCAGCCTGCTGGGCTTTCCCTGCCAAAGGATGATTAACTTAATGATTTAGAGCAGCTGCTCTTTGAGATTACGGAGCGAAGGAGGGCGAGTATGCACAGCCTGGCACAGCTTCCTGCTGGTGGAAACTCGGGAGGGTGTGCAAATCCATTCTCCCCTTCCTCATAGCTGAGCCAGCTTCCAGGTTCTGGAAAATGAGCAACCATTCAGACACAGAAGCCCCTCCTTCTGATGGCTGACCTTCTGGGACTCTCCAGTTGTGTTTAGGTTAGGGATTTAGGTTCTGGCTGGGGGGCAAAGAATTCATTATAAAAAGTAAGAAAGAAAAGAAACAGACCTCAGTGAATGGGCCAGCCACACACACTCTCTTCTGGGGAGGCCCTGGTCCCCAGTGGTTCTGTCCTGGGCACTCCTAGGCTGTGCAGCTGCAGAAGGGATTGGCCCTTTGCTGAAATGCAGCGTTAGGTGGTGTCTTGACTATTTCTATGCCCTGATAAACAGAATTATATAAAGGTGCCGTGCAAACTGTAAATAGCTGTCCTGCCCACATGACTTATTAATACAATTCTTTTGATCCTGGAAGCCAAAAAGGGAAACCAGCTGGAGCAATTTCAACCAGGAGACCCCATGGCCTCACTTCTCTTTCCAGCTTTCCTAAGGGTAAATAAGGTTTCTTTTATTTATGTTGGCTTTGACTATTTGGAAACCCAAGTCCTTGTGGAGAGTGTCTTTCAATGAGACACATCCTTCTGCTTCCATTAGCAGCTCATGTGAGGACAGACCTCAGCTCGGGTATTCTGGTCTGTGATTCTGTGTGACAGGTAGATTGACAGAAGCTTGGGGGAAGAATAAAGACATTAAGTTTGGGCTGGTGTGTGTGTGTGTGTGTGTGTGTGTGTGTGTGTGTGTGTGTGTGTGTGTGTGTGGTTTTGGAGTCACTGAGAGCCTGCTCGAGGACACAGGTGGTGGTTTCAGTTTTAATCAGAAGGCAGGGAGCCTTGTGTGGGTAGGTGGCAGATTTATGAACTATATTTGGCTGGCTTGGGCCCTGAGAGGGTTGGGGAAGGACCCTGGAAGAAAAGGAGGCTGCAAGCATAGGCAACCACAACCTAATTCATCCCCTACAGACTTAAACTGAAGTTACCTTTAAACTGATTGAGCCGTGCTCTCCCAACAGCAGTGAAATGTGTGTGTCTGCGCATAATTACCCATGCCAAGCACATCAAAGACACCTGAATGCTCTGTGGTGCCTGTGATCATGACACATGCCGATTCCCTCTCTAGCAAGAACATTGTTTTTGCCCCCAACGGCGGCATCTTGCATACCATGGGCACAACTCTTGGCCAAGAAGCACATTTACATTGATAAGCCCAAGAGCAGCTGACCCTTGAGTGACAGAGGGGCAGATGGTGTCATGCTCAAGGACCCTTCCAGAAACCTTTACGAATGGCCCCATGAAGAAAGGCCAGGTCAGTAAAGTGATTTCCATCTCCATCCACTAGTGGGCTGAACAAGCTGGGCAGACTGGAAGCCGCACACAAAGCATTTATTTGGAGAGGGACAAGGGAGATTGCTCAAGCTACAGACTACTTGAATTAAGGCAGCAGGAGGACCCTCTCCACTTCCAGGAAGCTTTTCAGCTCAAGCTGAATCAACTGGTGAATCCAGCAGGGAATCCAGCTTGGGGTGGGGGTGGGGAGGGGAGATGCAGGTGGGAGTGGTGGCTCCTCAAGGAACTTCATTGGTCACTCGGTGAGGAAGGCAGCATTTTCTTCATGAACAGAGGCTGTTTCTCCATTAGCTGAAATAAACAAAACCCAAAAACATTTATTTGAGTGAGAGAACCACGGATGATGAACATTAGCAAATAGGATTATAAGAAAGGCGGGGGTCTTATGCAAAGAATTTGCTCTTTGGAACAAGACAGGTTTGGGTTTCTAACCCCTGCTCCAAGGTTTTTAGCTATGTGAGCTTGAGCATGTGACATAAGTTCTCTGAGGTTTGCTTCCTGTCTGTAAAATGGGGATAATGCTGTAGCTCTGGAAGAGTTCTGAGGAGAAATGAAGATCACAAAGAACTTAGGACCGTGCTGGCACATGGCAGGCACTCACTGAATGGAGTTCTTTTAGTCTTGAAGTAAATGTAGCCTATCTTCTTACCTTTTGTATTTGATTGATGTGATTTTGTGTATTCATATGTTCCTAGGCAGCTGAAAAAATTAGTTTTGTTACAAACATCTAGCTTCTCTAATCGACAGAAATCAATCCAATAAAGAGATAGTTGGAAAGGAGCCAGATGACGTGTTTTTTGTTTGAGAGGCGAGTGGGTTAGGGAAGTGGCCCTCTTGCCTTCTGAGAAAGGGGTGGTACAGAGCACACACAGAGCCAGGAGATCGGGGCTCTGGGACGGCTTTCCCCCCTCCCCCTCCCTGTGTGATCACAAGCAAATCCTTCTCTGCTCTGGCCTTCTTATTCTCTCTGGAATCAAGAGGGGTCATACTAAATAGTTGATAAGTTGTTCCTTAGACCTGCTATTCTATTCCTCATTCAGTGTATGCCATAGACCTTGGAAGGCAATAGGAAGATACAGAATTATGATAAAATAAAGGCTTGAATTTCCTCAAAGAACTGGCAAGGAAACTAAGTCCCGAGACTCATGCATCTGCTCAAGGAGTCCTTACTCACTAAAAAAGACTGCATATATGCATACATATATGTGCATGGGTATACCTATATGTATATATGTGTATCTATACCACATACACACATACATACATAGATGTATATACGCCATTCTCAACACCTCGATTCTCTCCATTATGGAGGCTGGAAAGACTAAATATTGCCTACCCAGCATCCTTTGTAGGTAAGCCATGTAAGCAGGTTCCTGTTAATGAGATAGAAGGGAAGATCCACTGGAGGCCTTAACTGAAAAGTGAGTGACCACACAGGGAAAAGCCTTCCTTCTGTGCCCTCCTCCCTCCCTTTCTTCTTGCCGTAAATAAGGATTATATTGCCTGGAGCTGTGGTGGGCATTTGGCAATCATGGGTGACAAAGATGAAGGGATGGTGTATCAGAGGGATGAAGAGAGCTTGGGACCTGACTGACATCACTGAGCAGCCTAGCCTACTTGATTTCTGGAACTCTTAGGTAAACATGTTTTATGTCCTGGCTGCTCAAAGTGTGGTCTTTGGACCAGCAGTATAGGCATCACTTGAGAGTTTTATCATAAGTGCAGCGTCTCAGGCCCCATCCCAGACCAGAAGCAGAATCTGCATTTTTAAAAAGATGCCCAGGTTTAGGGTCATTAAAGTTTCAGGAGCACTAACTAGGGTCTCTTACGTGCAGCTGAAAGCATTCCTAACAGATTCCATGTATGTACGATGTACGTGAAAACACACAGAGGTACTGTCTGTGGGTGTGTGAATGTATACAGATGCCCCTATGTATATGTATACACACATATATATTATATATTTGTCTATAGATTCATGGATATATGTATATATGAACAGAAAATCCTGGGAGGACACAGTGGGAGTGGGGGTGGGTGTTGGGAAGCCCATGGGGTGATTTCTCTCTCTTTTTTTTGTCCTTTTTTTTACTTTTTAGGGCCACACTCGCGGCATATGGAAGTTCCCAGGCTAGGGGTCCAATCAGAGCTGTAGCCTCTGGCCTACACCACAACCACAGCAACACCAGATCCTTAACCCACTGAGCAAGGCCAGGGATTGAACCCACATTCTCATGGATACTACTCGGATTGGTTTCTGCTGAGCTACCTACAGGAACTCCCGATTTCTCCTTTTTACCTTAGTTGCTTCTATAGTGTTTGAAAAAATGTTTAATTGAAACCCACGGGTGTGTCCTCCTTTCCTGACAAAAGCTAGGCAGAGACGCACCTGCTCTCCTCGCGGTCCAGCAGAGCGTGGTAGGCTGCCACGTCCCGCTGCAGCTGGCACTTATGCGCCAGAAGGTGCTCGCGGGCCTGTAGCTGCTGCTCGGCCTCAGAGCGCATCTCCCGGAGCTCCGCCTCCAGACGGCTGACCACGGCGCCCAGGTTCTGCAGCTCAATGTCATGCCAGTGCTTGGCGTCGTGCAGGGTGTTCTCCAGGCCTCGTTTCTAGGAGAGAAGGAATGCGGTCCAGATCCCAAGCCGCCAGGCAGGGCCCTGGAAGAGGGAGGTGGGCGGAGCAGTGGGAGGGGCTGGCGTCTCTGGGGCTGTCCATGTCTCCCAGGACAATGACCTTAAGGGACTGAAAAGGTTCCTGGGGAGGTCGGAGTCTTGTTTAGTCTAATTTACTGATTCTTCTTGTGGGGGTGGGGGTGGGGAGAGAGTAGAGGAGGGATGAGGGGAGAGGGACAGGAATGGAGATTGTAATGAGACAGAATGATGAAAGAAAACGAGAGGCAGATGAATGAGAAGAAAAATGAAAGAAATTCACACACACGCACTGGAGAGACAGTTTGCAGGTGTTTCTTCAAAGAAGTCTTGCTCCCAGAACTGCCTGGGGGCCTTTTTGCTCCTGACTGCTCACCCTGGAGGCCCCTTCCCTCCACGGTGACCCCACCCACCATGCAGTCAGAATGCTGGCCTGGCCGCACTCTTCCCAGATTCCCACAGTCTAACGGAACATCTCTGGCTCCTATGTACCCAGCAATGTTTTCTTCAGTGTTTAGGAGCGTATCTTGCTAACCTGTCCTCGCCTTGTTGCCCTGCATGCCCTCCTGAGCCTGTCTCTCTCTGAGCTGTGCTCTGGCCTGTGTCAAAGCCATATCCCTAGACCTGCTTCCCTGTCAATCATCACAGAGTCCTGCCTCTTGTATATTCTGAAACATTTTCCCATTTGTGCCTCCCTCTTCTGCAGCCACCTCTCATCTCCATGGTAACCTCCATGGCCTCCTGGCTCATCTCCCTGCCTGCAGTTCCTCTTCCTCTGCAGCCCCCACAGCAGCCACAGAGCTCTGTCTAAAGTCCAAAGCTGGGCTTGGAGCTCCTCCTCTTCCTCACCTGGCTGACTCCTACTTATCTGATGCCCAAGCTCAGGGGTCACTTCTCCTAGGAAGCCTTCTTTGATATCCTCTTGCCCCAGCCACCACCATGCTGGGTTAGGAGCCCCTCCTCTGGGTTTCACTGCTGCCCAAGCATAGGCATACCCTTGAACTTGTCATAGGGGGCTGAGCTTCTCAGGGGCATGTCTCCTCTAGAAAATACTAAACTCTTTGAGGGCAGAAACCTAGTCCCTATAACCCCAGTGACAAGACAGGGCCTGGGACAGAGTATGTGTGTGTGTGTGTGTGTGTGTGTGTGTGTGTTGCCCAGATGACAGCACTATATTATGGTTACATTTATTGACCCTGTCTCCCCATTAGACTGAAACCTTCTTCTCATCTTCTCAATACTAAGCTCTGAAAACTGTAGGGCTGAGCAACATACACCTTTTTAAAAAACTGTGTGCATCTATCTTTCACATTTTTTTTTGGCTGTGCCAGTGGCATGCAGAAGTTCCGGGGCCAGGGATTGAACCCAAGCCACAGCAGTAATAAAGCAGAATCCTTAACCACTAGGCCACCAGGGAACTCCTCTTTAACAGTTTTTTAGCAGTTCTAATTATGATGCACCTATAATTTAGCATCTGGCTGTTCATATAACACATAAAAAACAAGTAAATATCTTTTTAAATTGGACTGAGTCAAATTTTGATGAAACAAGTTTCTGTACCCTGCCCCCCAGCAGGAGATTTTCTACCCTCTTTTGACCACTGTGGCTGAAATGGGAGATTCTTGGTCATGATGTTATCTTGAATCATGGCTGCTGTTAAGCAGGGGTCGCCATACTATCTTACTGAAGTCTTTCTAATTCCGTAGGATGTGGGGACATTGAGTCAGATTCCCATCCTAAGTGTGTCTAGTGGTGGCAAAATGTCATCAGTAGAAAGTAGATGTAGACCAGTGTCTGGTCTAGGGTTATTGTTTTGCTGGTGAGATCTGAAAACCCCTCCATGGCAGTGAGGATGCAGAAAGGGCCACCTGGACTTTGAGAATCATTTGTTCCAACCCCTCTGGGTCGTCTTCCTTTGTTTATCAGAAAGTTGCTTGATTTGAGTGGCAGTTGACATTGAATCTGTAACACCTGAGATTTGGAAAAACCTTTCATGGGATAATGTTTGCATCATCTGTCTATAGCTTTTGCCCCATGTTCATGATGATGTCTCCATGTGGCCTGGGGTTTTCCTCTGAAGACTTAGGACTCACTGCCAAAGGTGGGTTCATGGGAACCTCCATAAGAGATGCCCTGTCCCTTCCATCCCACCCTCAGAGTCCAAGTCCAGCTCCCCCACCTGTGTCCCTGATTTCCTGGCCTGGTTGTTACAGAGTGGCTTGCACCTGGGTCTGTATGATCAGTGGCTGTTGCTGGTCTCCTGCCCTGGCCCACTCAGCAACACAGCACCGCAGCAAACAGAGATTATAGAAGCATGCTATTCTCATCTCTAAAGATCTGAAAGGTCTTTCTGGAATTGCTAAGCCCTCCAGAGAGTAAAATAGTGAGCTTCTGTGATTTCTGGCCTTGAATGCCATTCCTGACCTGAGGTGACTGAACACTGGCGGTCACTATGAACAGTACTTTCATATTGGCAAAGGGGCAAAAAGTATGGCGAGCTTGGCTGTCTGAGGCTTATATAGCTATGGGGGCCTGTGTATGCACAGGCTGCTGTAACTGAGCATAAGAGGGATGGACTCTGCCATGTTGGAGAGCGGCAGGCAGTGCGCTACCTGCCTAGCTCATTTGTGCTCCTAAACTTAGCTGTAAGTGACCACAACTCTGATCTACTAGGGCCACTAGGTTCCAAGCCCAGCCAGCACACCACTGCTCTGTCTTCTTGTTGGGGGGTGAATTCTTGTCCCATTTGTTCCAATAGTAAGGACCACGGGGTTTAAGTGTAGTGATCAGGTGATGCCAATTTCAGGTTAGTATACTAGTGGTTATAATAATAATTTTATAATGATAATTAATAATAAATGCCATTTATCCACTGCTCACTCTGTGCTGGGCTTGACCTGCATTATCAAATTAATCATCCCAATGACTTTATGAGGAAAATTCTATGATGTTCAGTGGTCGATCACATTTCCAAAGGCAGCTGCAAAGATGATTTCCAACCCACCTGCTCTTTCTGTCTGTGATCTCACCAATGCCTCATCAAGGGGTAGAACTGACTTCCCTGCCTGTGGAATCTGGGCTGGTCTGTGACTGCTTTGTCCAGCAGAAGGCTGTGTAAGTGATGCTCGGGACTTTCAAGCCCAGGTGTTAAGAGGCTTGGTAGCTTCTGTGCTCACTCTCTGAGCCAGATGCCATGTCAGGAATCCAACTGTGTAAGCCTGCCATGATAGGAGGAAGCCAAAGCTGGCTACGTGTGGAGGCCACGTGGACAGAGAAGAGCCATCTCTGCTGAGTTCACCCTACCTTGCTGAATGAATGAGCAAATCATTTGCTATTGTTTGAAGCCAATAACACAGCAGATAGAGAGGATAACCAAAATAGATCCTCACTTTACGTTGAGAAGATGGAATCCTAGGGAGGTCACACAGCTGATGAGTAGAGGAACCAGGATTTAAGACTCCAGAGTCTGTGTGCCCATCCCAACTTCATAGCACTGTCACAGTCTAGTGGGATAATGGAGCTGGAAAACTCAGCCCCTCTTCTTGTTACTCTTCTGCAAAATGGGATGCAGTCAGAGTCCAGCCACTTCTCAATGTCTCCATGACGCTCTGGCAGGAGACTGCAGGTGAGCGTACTCTTATTACTGCTAGCATCTCTTTGAAGAAATTGTGTTTTGGGCAGTGTACCAAGTGCTTTGGGGACATAAAACTTTTTTTTTTTTTGCTTTTTGAGGGCCCTACCTGAGGCATATGGAGGTTCTCAGGCTAGGGGTCCAATAGGAGCTACAGCTGCCAGCCTACACCACAGCCATAGCAATACAGGATCCGAGCCTCATCTTTGACCTGCACCACAGCTCATGGCAATGCTGGATCCTTAACCCACTGAGCGAGGCCAGGGATTGAACTTTCATCCTCACAGATACTAGTTAGATTCATCAACAGCTGAGCCATGACAGGAACTCCATATAAAACTAATTAGAGGGCTGTGGAGTCAGGGTCTAGGCTTCAAGGTGAGTGTGGATGACAGTGAGCCCCACCTCTCCTGTGCCCAGGCTGTGGATGACAGGAGCGGGGGAGGGGGGGGGCAGAGTGCAGGCAGGGATCTCTCTCCAGCCATGGGGAGAACACATCCAAGGGATCCAGTGTAAGAAAATGAAGGATGAGTTCTGGGCATTTATATGAAGCCCAGGTTGGCTGATGTTGGAAGATCTGGCAAAGGAAGTCTATTTCCCTCCCCGCCCAGGGCAATCCTAGGGGGTGGGGACCCTGAAAATACAGAAGAATGGGATGGTAGAGGAATGTCCCAGATGATCCACCAGCGGACAGTGGAGTCTACTGAAGGCGGGAGAGGGTGGAGAAAGCTTCAGAGATGTTTTGAGGTGTGAGACAGAAGCTGAAGACCTTTAAGTTGGGGGACATTCATCTTTTCTTCAGACCAGTGCAGGTGACAGCCTCTGCAGAGAGGCAGAGGTAAGGGGGGCCTGGGGCTGTGTGGATGGAGACTGCTGGGAGTAGCCACTCTGGGGACACAGTACCCTTCCTCCCTTCCTTTGATCCATCATTCATGCACAGGTTTTCATTTCCCAACCAGATTATAGGTGTTTGAGGATAGGAAACATTCAACTCATGATCGCCTCTCCTGACTCTCACCACTTAGGCAGAGATTTCTCCAGGCTTTTTTTTTTTTTTTTTTTTTTATGATGTGGCTTGAGGATATGTCCCTAACCTTTTGCCCAGAACTTCCTATCACCAGAAGAGTGGCTATTTTGGCAGCCACAAGGACGTCTGGGGAAGAAATGGCAGCCTTTTTTTTTTTTTTTTTTTTTAACTGTGTCTAAAGCAACTGGGGCAAAAGGCAGCACTCCCAACACTAGGATGTTTATCGAGGGTTATGGCAGGTGAGCAAAATTGATCTGCATAACATTCACATAACTCTGAACACTGCAATCTCTTTCAGGCAATTGTTTAGTTAAAGTAGCATCGCTTTAGGCTGTAGTTGCCTGATCTTTCTCATCCCAGACCCTTTTCTCACACCCCCTCGCACTGACCCAGGTCCTGTCAGAGGATGACCAGGAGAGAAGTGGAGCCACGAGATGTGTTTCGTGTTGTGGCAAAGACTGAGCATCTCCCCTGAGCTGGCTGGGTGTGCTGCGGCCTTGTTGGCCGAGGACAAGGGACTAAGTGAACTGAAGACAGTTGAAGGAAGGGAACTGGGGTGATGGGATGATTTTTGGCAGCAGGCAGAGGAAAAGTAGTTTCTGCGGGGAACCAACTAGAATGAGCTAACTTTGTGACAGGCTGTGGCTCCAGTGGGGGCTGGGGGGCAGGGCTGATGGTTTGGTGATAGAGCTGATGTAGATGGCAATACTGAGATGAGGGTGCATGGGGTGTGTGGAAGAAAGGGTACTCAAACAGTCCACGGCTTAAGGCTGATGGGGAAGAGGGGCTTCTTGGACCTCAGTGAAGTCCAGACTATCTCAGCTGCACAGGGATTGCATAAACCATTCCTCGTGCACTTGGGTGTGTTCAGTACACATGGGGATTGAATCAGTACACAGGGCCCCCGGGAGGGGGCATCCAGGAGGAGCTGTGCTTGACCCCCTGGGATGCAACTTCAGTCCATCCCAGAGATCCGAGGGTAGATTGCTGTATTATTAATAATTATTTTAACCAACAATACTAATTCATAATGCAAGAAATCTGTTCACACACCACAGTGAGTCTGAAGAGCTAACTCGCTTACTAGTTTTGCTTGGATTCCCCAGAAGCAGAGCCTGACACAGGGATCCTGGCACATGTCAGTAATGAAGGGTTTCCTTTCAGGAAAATGGGGAGCTAGGGAGAGCAATGCAAAGTGTTAAGCCAGGAGGTGGTCTCGGCTGGAATCCGGCTACAGCCTGATCCAGTGGAGAGCTCCTGAGCAGGAGGATTTCTCCACAGAGGAATCCACTTTGGAGCAAGTGGGCTGGGCTCTTAAACCCTGTCAGTCAGCCACTGGCTGATGGCTGAGTCTGAGGGCGGGACTATGGGCCTAGGCCAGGTGTCTTCTGCTGAGGGCAGTTCCCTGGGCCTCTATGGCGGTCAGGGGCCAAGTTTCAGGGCAGCACCCTGGTGGAGGGTATTTCGATGGGACACTGTGTTTACTACACTTGCCATTTGGTATCGGACGACCCTTTGCAGGCCTCAAACTCCTATGTTCCCGTATGAGTACAATTAGACAGTCGAGAGTTAAATTTGGCGCAGGAAAGGCCAGGGCTCTTCCTGGCCCACTTACCAGGGCCCGGAGGGATTCCGTCTCAGCCTGCAGGCTCTGGACTTGGCAGGAAGTGTTGTGCAACTCCACCCTGAGAGCAGCGGCCAGCTTCTCTTCCTGGGTCTGGGCCCTGCGGGCCACCTCCGCCTGTTGCTGTGGAAAGTCAGCGGTGAGCAGGAGGGAGCCAGGGCCCCGACCCGGGCTTCCCTCGCATCATCTCCAGTCACCACTCTGCTGCCTCTAACGCAGAGGAAAGAGCCCTTTGCCGTAAAAATCACTTTTTCTATAGGTGCCCACACCTATAGAAATGCTTTGTGATACCACACCTATAGAGTGCCTTGTATTCCAATATTTACTTAGTTTTGAACATATAATGAAAGCAAATAAAATAAAATTCCAAAGAGTTTCTAAAGGATATATAGGAGAAAGTCTCCTTTTCTTCCTGTGCCCTAATTATTCTGTTCTCCTGTTTCTAGTTTCTTATACCTCCTTCCAGAAATATTTCATACATTTAAAAATAAATCTGTATGCTCATCCTCCCTTGCTTTGGTACTTAACATATCTTAGCAATTATTCTGTATCAGTATACAGAGATGAATTACATTCTTTGCAAGGGCTGCATAGCGTTGCCTTGCCTGGAAGTACTGTAATTACTTGGCAGGTCCCCACTGATGGACATCTTGTTTCCAGTCTTGGCCTGTTATGAGCCATAGTGCAATCCTCACTTTCCATACATGGCAGGATCTCTGAGGGGTAAATTCCTGTAGTGGAACTGTTGAGTCAAATCGCAGGCATCTATGATTGTGATAAAAATCGGGCTGAATTGCCCTTAAGAGAATTTGTAACCCCCTCTAGCACTCCAATTGCCCCACACCTTTTTCAAACAAGGAATGAACCAACTTGATCTGATAGTCCCCGGTTTCCCTGTAAAAACCTGTCTGGCCACAATTGTGAATACAGGGGGAAGGTCTGTGTTTTGAAACTTCTCCCCAGAGCAAGATGGGCATTTTCTGATTCTTCCCATACATTCCGGGAGCAGGTCACTTTTCCTCCTCTTTGCTGGGAAAAGGGAAAACACAAGAGCTCACCCTCATTAACCCTCAGCACCATCTGATGAAATGTCTCCAAGCCGGTAATATAGGAGAAAATCAACTGCCTTTTCTCCCAAGTCGCTGGCTTTCTGAATTTGCCATCTTTACCACGTATGAATACGTATTTACAGAATTATGCAAAAGCAGTCCAACCTCATTGACTGGCTAAGAAGCTCAATGTCAAAAGGCTTATATCTCAATACTAGTTCTGCCAGTTCTTGCTGTTTGAGGGCTATAAAGGACCCAACAAAGATGTACATCAAAGGCCTGGGAGCAGCTGAAGAACAGTAACCATGGGCCCAACTCTGACGGGGTACCTGCGGCTCTGTGTCCCTGGGCCATCATTCAGCCTCTCTGAGTCCCAGTCCATGCCCACAGGTGACAATGAGTGGGGAATCATATGGGAACTGCCTCCATCAGGCCCCCATCAGGTTATGCATGTAAAGCTTTTAGAACCTTGAAATGCGAATACTGGCTGTGTATATTTTCTGGATGTAACAGGGAAGAGTAAACAAATGCATTTGTAAAAGCCACTGTGCGGTGAATAATAACCAATGATAACTAACATATGTTCAGCACTTACTTTGTGCCAGGCACTCTTTTAACTGCTTTAAGTGCATATACAATTTAATCTTTACAACCCTGTGAAACAATTGTCATTGCTGTTTCCAATTTACATGAGGAAACTGAGGCATAGAGAATTGAGCTCTTTATTCAAGATCATGTGGTCTATGAGGCGCAGAGCTGGGATTCAAGCCCAGCAGCCAACCCCAGAGCTATGCTCTTAACCAGTGCTTAATGCCGCCACTTCCACCAATGCCTCAACTTAAGATCCCCCAAATTAGGAGCTCCCGTCATGGCTCAGTGGTAATGAACTCAACTGCTATCCATGAGGAGGAGGGTTCAATCACTGGCCTCGCTCAGTGGGTTAAGGATCTGGCATTGCCATGAGCTGTGGTGTTGCTATGAATGTGGTTTGGACCCCTCATTGCTATGGCTGTGGTGTAGGCCAGCAGCTGCAGCTCCAGTTTGACCCCTAGCCTGGGAACTTCCATATGCTGCAGGTGCAGCCCTAAAAAGACCAAAAAAAAAAAAAAAATCCCCCAAATTGGAGCTGTCTCCTCCTAGTAAAGGTGGATCACTCTAAAATATCCTCATTGTCGGCCAAGTCCTGTGGTCAGTAGCCCCGTTTTTCTTCCTCTTTTTGGTGTTTGGCACCTGGCCAGATGGGCTGTGTGGGTGGGTGGGAGGCAAGACGTGCGTACCCTGGCAGATGAATGGAGTCAGAGTGGTCAGGGGCAGACGTGATCTGGAGCTGGCTCCTAATAGCTCACAAGAGCCAAGTGAGAAATTCTCAGGAATTTTGTGGTTGTTACACAGCCATCATTAAAAAGTGAACTATATTGATTTACAATCAAATGAGTTACATTAAAAAATGGTAATAATAAGCTTATCACTGGCTAATTATTTTACATTTGACCATTATCTATGCTAGTGGTTATTGACATCAGTGGCATCTGTGTGATGGAAATAACACACATTGCTGTGCTCTTGTACATCTCTTCCCAATTCTGCTCATTTACATCAAGTCAGTAATTTGAAATCAGCCATGGTGAGAGTATTTACATCATGGGAATTGGCAAACACTACAAATCAGGGATTGAATGACTATTTTGTTGATTGTGAGACTTAAGAAAGGGATGCAGGAGTTCTCATTGTGGCTCAGAGGAAACGAATCTGACTAGGAACCATGAGATAGAGGGTTTGATCTCTGGCCTTGCTCAGTGGGTTAAGGATCTGGTGTTGCCGTGAGCTGTGGTGTAGGTGGCAGATGCAGCTCCGATCTGGTGTTGATGTGGCTCTGGTGTAGACCAGCAGCAACAGCTCCAATTAGACCCCTAGCCCGGGAACCTCCATATGCCTTGGGTGCCGCCCTAAAAAGACAAAAAAAAAAAAAAAAAAAAGAAGGAAAAGAAAGGGATGCAGAAAAGGTTAATAATGCAGATTAAAGTTAAAAGTGCGTCATGTCTGGGTGTTCCCGTTGTGGCACAGTGGAACCACATCCAACTAGCATCCATGAGGATCTGGGTTCTTTCCCTGGCCTCAATCAATGGGTTGGGGATCCAGCATTGCTGTGAGCTGTGGTGTAGGTTGCAGACACAGCTTAGATCTCAAGTTACTGTGGCTGTGGCGTAGGCGGGCAGCTGTAGCTCCAATTCGACCCCTAGCCTGGGAACTTCCATATGCTGCAGGTGCAGCCCTGAAAAACGCAAGAAAGGAAAAAAAGTGGATCATGTCTAGAGTTTGCTTGTAGTGCAGCAGGTTAAGGATCCAGTGTTGTCACTGCAGCAGCTCAGGTTGCTGCTGTGGCATGGGTTTAATCCCTGGCCCAGGAACTTCCATGTGCCATGGGCACAGCCAAAAAAAAAAAAAAAAAGTATATTATGTCTGCAGCTCTTGCATTGTGAATGGCACAAAAATTAGACAGCCTATTTTTCTAGTATTTGAAAATTATTATTATTATTGTCTTTTTAGGACTGCACCCATGGCTGTGGAAGTTCCTGGGCTAGAGGTCAAATCAGAGCTACAGCTGCCAGCCTACACCACAGCTCACAGCAACACTGGATCCTTAACCCACTGAGCAAGGCCAGGGATCGAACTCGCATCCTCATGGATACTAATTGGGTTTGTTACTGCTGAGACACAATGGGAACTCCCTGAAAATTATTATGTGATTCACAAATAAGTTTCTCACAACACTGATGAATGAGCTCAGTCAGGTCAATGAAAATATCAACCAAATTCTAGCAGAGCTATCCTTGTTCAATCACTGATGTGATTGACTTTTGGCTTAATCAGATATCAATCATCAAGCATTTTTCTGTAATCTGATTTTATGTCACTACTATTGATGAGATATAAATGATTATAAAAATGGTTGGCAGATGTTACAAAAATAGCAAGTCACACTGAAGCTATATGTGCAAACGGAAAAACAAAGCATATTATCTTAAAACTTGGTATTTCTAAAATTCTATCATGAGAACATGAATAGGTGATTCTCTTGTGGCACAGCGGGTTAAGGATCACTGCAGCAGCTGAGGTCATTGCTGTGGCCTGGGTTTGATCCCTGGCCCAGGAACTTTCATATGTCATGGGCGCAGCCAAAAAAGAAAACAAAAGAAAAAAAAGACATCAACAGAAATTTTTTGTTACCTTTAAGTAGTAGTATGAATGTGACTAGCCTATAAATACATATGCTTACATTCCCCTGCAGAGAGAGTTGGAAATGTCACCAGCACAGCCTGGGTAAGAGCCGGTGTGAGGGAAAGTCCAGTCTCATGGAGGCACGTTTCAAAGCCTTGGTAGGCAGGTCTGGGGTAAAACTGCTGGCCAAGTCTACAGCCATGGCCCCATGTGAACTGTCCCTCCTTTCAACCCAGACAATGAGTGGCTTGTATTCCATGGTTCAGTACTCACTGATCTCTGGAGAAAAGAATCCCCACGTCTCAGTTTTATTACCAGAATGCTGTACCGAAGTGTTTCCCAAATATTCTTGGACAACCAGCGTGGTTTGTCACATATCTGAATAATTCAAACTATTTTTATTTAAACCAATTTTCTTTTTCTTTGTAAATAAATGTCCTTAAAATGGAAACTGTAGTTAAGGATTCTCAATTTTTTTTTTTAATTTTTTCTTTTTATGGCCACACCTGCGGCATACGGAAGTTCCCAGGCAAGGGGTCGAATCAGAGCTGCAGCTGAAGCCTATGCCACAGTCACAGCAACATGGGATCTGAGCTTCATCTGTGACCTATGCCACAGCTCACAGCAATGCTGGATCCTTAACCTACTGAGTGGGACCAGGGATCTAACCTGTATCCTCATGGAGACTGTGTTGGGTTCTTAACCCGCTGAGCCATAATAGGAACTCCAAGTTCTCAGATTTTAATGTGTGTCAGCATCATGTGGGGGACCTTGTGAAAATGCATGTTCTGGGTCAGGAGATCCTGAGTGAGTCCCAGGAATCTTCATTTAAAACTTCTGCCTGGGAGTTCCTGTTGTGGCGCAGTGGTTAACGAACCTGACTAGGAACCATGAGGTTGCAGGTTCGATCCCTGGCCTTGCTCAGTGGGTAAAAGATCCAGCGTTGTCGTGAGCTGTAGTGTAGGTCGCAGAGGCAGCTTGGATCCCGCTTTGCTGTGGCTGTGGTGTAGGTTGGCGGCTACAGCTCTGATTCGACCCTAGCCTGGGAACTTCCATATGCCACGGGAGCAGCCCTGGAAAAGGCAAAAAGACCAAATAAATAAATAAATAAATAAATAAATAAATAAAATAAAACTTCTTCCTGATGCCATGGAAGCAAAGTTCTAGACTTCTACAGAAACTGATAAAACTGTCACTTGCCATAGATAGAAGATAACTAAAAAATTAATAAAATTAAAAACAAGTTACTGTGGTATATTCCAGCAAATGTTGCCTGCCAAGCTGCTGTATCTCAAAGCTGGCCTTCTCTTTGTTGAAAGGTGAGATTTATAAGTCTTAGAGAAGTGTTAATGATGTCCCAGCACCAAACAAAAACTTTCCTTTTTTTTTAGTTGGGTTCATTGCTGCTGAGCCACAACAGGAGCTCCAACAAAAACCTTCCTACACCGCTTAATTATGATGAAGAGAGAAAAAGAAATTAACTGGATCATTATAAATTTCGGTATTGCTTTATATCATGTCCCAAACCTCAGCTTACAAAAAATGATACTTGCCCTTCATCAGGGACAGTTAATTTGTTTTTGTTTTTGTTTTTTTTTGGTCTTTTTAGGGTCGCACTTGAGGCATATGGAGGTTCCCAGGCTAGGGGTCCAATTGGAGCTGTAGCCGTCAGCCTACGCCACAGCCACAGCAATGCGGAATCCGAGCTGCCTCTGCGACCTACACCACAGCTCACGGCAACACCGGATCCTTAACCCACTGAGTGAGGCCTGGGATCAAATCTGGGTCCTCATGGATGCTAGTCAGATTCGTTTCCACTAGCTACAACGAAGGCACTCCAGGGACAGTTCTTTAACTCACCTAAAAGTATTATGTGTTCTTCTCCAATAGCTTTTTAGGTTTCTGTTTTCTCATTATTATAACAACTGTACTTCTATTTCCATTTCAACCCAGCGTCTCCAGATTGCTTCTCACAGACCAGTGGGTGTGCGGTTCTAGCCCCTGAGCATGGGATGGGAGGTGTGTGTTCTATTGCTCAGGGCGGTTGCTGGGATGTGTACTGAGATGCAAATATGTTGGTTCCCAGGCTTTCAAACTAGCTTGAAATCTTGGCTCCCCTGTGCAGGAGCTGGGCTGCCCAAGTTTGCACTCCAGCTATGTTTGGGGGCGGGGGGGCAGGAAAGCATGTTGGCATTTTGGAATATGGTAAGACTTTTCAAATTAAAATTTACAAATTGGCATGTTGATGCACATGAAGGAGGGCTGTGAGAGAAAAAGAGCAGCATGTTGTTTTTTAAATCAGAATGAAGAACTGGAGGATCTCCAAACAGAGGGGAAAAGAGCCATCTCCAAACACCAATTGTTTGCTGATTAGCATTGCCATTCCCCAAACACCCTTGGCGATGACCTGGAGTTGGAAAAAAGTGGCTTTGAGGTGTGAGGGGAGAGTTCGAGTTTAGGAGGAGGCAGAGCATGGAGGGAGTGATGCTGGCGTGTTCTTAGCAGAACGAGTGTCCAGGCTGCACACTCAGGGGTGGATGTGTGCAGTCTGCCTTTCCCCGAGCAGTGGCTGCGTGGGTGCCAGCAAGTCACAAGCTGGTTTTTGCAGCTGGGGAACAGCTTTATGAGAGCACTGCTCTGTGGCAGAGCACAGCCTGCTGCCTTGCTCTTAAGATTCTCAGATCTTCCAGGATCACCCTGACCTCATTATGGTTATTCTCATGGAGAAAGGGGCAGCAGAGGGCTCCTTGGGGTTATAAGGCTTCCCGGTCTTGCATCACAGAGAGATCTTATCTACAGGGAAGGCACAGAATTGTGGTCTAGAAAGCTCCTAACAGAAGTCTGGCATAACCTTTTGGTCCCTCAAGACAAAGCCCTTCCAACCTCACACAAGATGTCACTTGCTTATCCTTAAAAAAGAGGAGGGATCAGGGTTCCCCCATGCCATGGGATCTGTCCAGGTCAGGCTAGAAGTTAAGAATGTTGACTCAAAGATTTCCATTGTGGCTCAGCAGGTTAAGAACCTGACTAATATCCACAAGGATTTGAGTTCAATCCCTAGCCTTGCTCAGTAGGTTAAGGATCTGGCGTGCCAGCAGGATACAGCATAGGTCACAGATGCAGCTCAGATCCAGCATTACTGTGGCTATGATGTAGGAGGGCAGCTGCAGCTCTGATTTGACCCCTCGTCTAGGAACTTCCATATCCTTCTATGGCTGTTAAAAAAAGAAAGAAAGAAATAAAAAAGAACATGTGGTTTGAATCCCAGCTTTGCCACATTCTAACTGTGTGATCTTGGGTAATTTACCTAACCTCTCTGTGCCTCCTCTATAAAATGAATAAAATCATAACACTATCTTGTGTTAGGAAGAAGAAATGAGAATAGGCCTGTCAAGTGCTCAGGACATGGTCTGGCACTTGGCAAACACTCAATAAATGCTCTGCTGGTCCTGCTTTCCTGGCACAGCTCATTCTGCTTGTAGAAGAGTGGTCCTTCTGTCCATTGCCTCCCACCTGCCCCCAGCCCACCTCACACTAGATTTTAGCATGGTGTGTGCAGGAACTCCTTACTCACCTCTCAATCCCCACCCCCCACCCCCAGGGGGCTCTAACGTGGTTTTTACACCTAGAACATGCCCCACAAGGTTTGCTGAAGGTCTGTGATGTGCCCTAGGCACATAACAGGGAGTACAGAAAGGGAAGATATACCAGGGATGGAATTAAATCAAATCATCTTTTCATTAGGAGGATTGCCTGCCATTATAATGATTGTAGGACACTTTACAGTCACCTGGTGTCAAACAAACGTTATTTAGCTCAGGCTAGCTTTTTTCACATGCAGTATACATCCGCCTGCACTACCCCAGCCAGATGTAGGAGTTATTTGGGAGAAGGCTGGATGCCACCTAGTCTTTATCAGAGACATGGGTTCTCCTTAGTGGGAATTAAAAAGAAACGCTAACATTGGCAAAAGAGCTGGCCTGGCTAGGCCAAACCAAGACTGAATTTATGCTAGAACTGCTTGGCTGTTGAAGCTGCTCTCTTTAGGGTGTAGGACCAATTCCCAGCCTCAGCGGAAGCTGCCAAAGGAAACACAGAGGAGCACCTGGCCTGCTGGATTCGTCACTTTCTTGGTCATGAGCAAGCACACAGAAGAGGCTCGGTGATGAGTGTTACTCTGGGGAGGAAAATATATTTTTCTTCTTAAAGTAATTATTGGAGAAGTCTAAATGGCAAAGCAGATGAGTGGCCTGGCCTGCTTAAGATCTGTGTTTCCACTGTGAATAAGAAAAGGCAATCTTACACTCAGAAAATACTTCTTCTGGGAAGAGCTTTCTGCCCAAGGCTCAAGTGGACATTCCCCAACCCCTGGCCCTAGCGATCCCAGCTGGGACACACCACCATGGCTCACAGCTACAGCAACCAAAGCCTGGTCTCCTGGCTCTTATACGAACCCTTCCTTACTGGCTAACAATATCTTTTGAAAGCCAGCTGGAACTACCATAACTTAAGGAAAGACAAGTGACAAGCTGGAAGCATATTTGCAACTTGTGTCATGGAGAGAGGACTGATTTCTCCAATGCACAAAGGGTTGCTACAAACCAGTAATAAAGAATGCAACACCTGGAGTTCCCATGTGGTCAGTGGGGTGAGGATGCCGCATCAGTGGAATTTCCTCATGCCACAGGTATGGCCAAAAAAAAAAGAAAAAGAAAAAGAAAGAAACACAAAAAGAAAACAGTGCAAGATCTAATAAAAAGGGAAAAAGATATGATCTCCAGGACACACAAAAGCAAATATGAATGAAATTCAGCATATAAAAAGATGTTCTACTTTCCTCATAATATGAAAAATGCAAAATAAAAGTACACTGAAAAACCATTTTTGACTTATAATATTGGCAAAGATCACAAAGTGTGAGAAAGTATCAGTGAGGATGTGGAGAACAGGAATCTCAAATATTTCTGATGAGAATGTAAATTGCTATAACCTTGACAGAGGGTAATTTGGCAATATTTGTCGAAATTACCAATTCACATCATTTTCACCTCAGTGATTCCGTGTCTATAAATTTAAACATCAGACACATTTCTATATTGGGAAATGAGTGACATCCAAAGTCAGTGAATAGTCTTATTTATAATAGCAAAAGATTGGAGCCACCGAATATTCATCAGCAGAGCACAGGTTAAATGAACCCTGGGATACCCATTAGCTGGAGCAAAGGTTGGCAATTTTTTCTCTAAAGGGCCAGATAGTAAATATTTTAGGCTTAGCGAGCCTTATGGTCTCTGTCACAACTAATCAACTCAGCAGGCGTAATGCAAATGCAGCTACAGACAATATGTAAATGTAAGCATGGCTACATTCCAATAAAACTTTATTTGAGAGAAATAGGCACTGGGTCAGATTTGTCTTGTTGGCCGTAGTCTGCTGCCCCCTGTGGTACAATATTATGCAGCTAAAAAGCAGTATGTTCTGAATACTACTTTTTCTGTAAAAAGAGAGAGAAAATGGATATATATTATCTTGCATACACATAAAATGTCTCTGAAAGGACACAGAGGTAAAGGAGAATACTTGTTGATCCCATAACAGAGACTGGGTGTTGGATGACACTTTTTACTGTGTATCATTTTGTACATTGTGAATTTTGAACTAAGTGAAGGTATTATATATTAAAATGTATAAATAAAAAGGAAATAAAAAGCAAGGTGGGGCCCTTCAGCAAAGCTCGTTCTGTGACATAGTATGAGGTATTAGAAATGCTAGGAGATTCCATAGTGGCTCAGGGGTTAACAAACCCAACTAGCATCCATGAGGACATGGGTTCAATCCCTGGCCTCTATCAGTGGGTTAAGGATCCAACGTTGCCGTGAGCTGTGGTGTAGGTCACAGACACAGCTCGGATTCTGTGTTGCTGTGGCTGTGGCATAGGCTGGCGGCTACAGCTCTGATTCAACCCCTAGCCTGGGAATTTCCATATGCGGTGGGTGTGGCCCTTAAAAAAAAAAAAGACAAAACAAACAAACAAAAAGAAATACTAGGTGACTCCCCTCCAGTGCTGTCTGTGAGTGCACCCCTCAGCGCTGATTTCACTGTAGAGCCCTTGGCGATTACAGCCACTCCTAAGCACACAGGGCCCTCCCCCCATCACAGATGCCCTCAGGGGTCTGCCCTCTCTATTCTCCTTGAAAGGAACTCTCCCAGCCAGCTGTCCTGGCAAGACCACATCCAGCCATCTCACAGCCTACAGCCAGTGACCTCAGTTGAGTAGCAGAAATCCATTTAATCCAATTTCACATATCTCAGAAAATACTGACCCTTTTGGTAAAAGCAAACAAAGAAAAGGCATAGCCATAAGAGCCTATGTAAAATATTTGTCCTTACAGGGTAAGTTACTGTTTGTGAAAATAGTTGATATGGTGACATGTTATCCAAGGTTTCCAGTCTCTTCATGGGTAGATGCTGTCCAATATGGCAGCCACTAGCCACACGTAACTATTTAAATTAGAATTCATAAAAATTAAAAAAAAAATTGAAAACAGTTTCTTAGCTGTATCAGGCACATTTCAAGTGCTCTATAACCTACATGTGGCTGGTAGCTGCCACACTGAATTGCTGCAAAATTACAGAATACTTTCATCACTGCAGAAGTTTCTACCAGAGGGCACTGCTCTAGTCAGTCTCCAGGGGCTCTTCCAGCTCTAAGACCATCAATAATCAGAAAGCCCACAATGCATCTCCATCTGTTCACCTCTCTTCATTCTTAACCGTCTCCACGATCTGTCATCCTGACTGTTTGAAGCTGGATGGTTACCACTCAGATAAAGTTTCTGACCACAAATGCCTTAAAAGGATCAGAGGCAAGTGCAGACCTCGTCTCAGGGCAGGTTGCGTGGCAGCATTCTATCTGTCATAGAGTTCCTGGCCCTGAGGGACTCATGAGGGCCTCCCACCCCACCAGCTCGTGCTGGTGACTGAATAAGTCTTTGGTCATTGTACTCATCCAGCTGCAATGAATAAGGGACAGAGATCAGCTTCTGGGAACTGGGGGAGGGACTTCAGTTCCATCAATAGGCAAACTGAAGTGGGGAAGGTCACCTAAGCTTGATTCGGAAACTTTTGGGGAGTTCCCGTCATGGCACAGTGGAAGCGAATCCGACTAGGTTGTAGGTTCATAGGTTCAGTCCCTGGCCTTGCTCAGTAGGTTAAGGATCTGGCATTGCTGTGGCTGTGGTGTAGGCCAGCAGCTATAGCTCTGATTCGACCCCTATCCTGGGAACCTCCATATGCTGTGGTGCAGTCCTAAAAAGAAAAAAAAAAAAAAAAAGAAACTTTTGGGAGCCCTCAGCCTACAGGGCAGCCCTGTTTCCAGGAGGATCACATATTGTAAGGAAAAGGTCAGTTGGAAGAAACATGTGATTATGTATATCATGATGGACCGATGCTGACATAAAAGATGATAACTGCATACTATTCTTTTGTTTTTGTTTTGGGTTTTTTTTGGCTATGCCCATGGCATACAGAAGTTCTTGGGTCAGAGATCAAACCCACACCACAGCAGTGACAACACTGGATCCTTAACCCGCTGAGCTACATAAGAACTCCATATTCTTAAAAGTGTCTTTTTGGCTACCCAGAATATCATTTTCCTGTTGATGATAAAGGACTTTTGAAATGGTTGCACCTGTGAAAGAAAAACAGTAGAAACAGCCCAGCAGGGAAAATAGAAGCTCCTGCCTCTTTTTCCTCCTTCCCTCTCTCCCTCCCTTCCTTCTAGCAATAAACACATCTAAGAAATGGGAATAACAATAGTTACTGCTTTTGAAGCTGTTGTGAGAATTGAGCAGAAAGTTTGCCAAAAGTCCAGCCAGCACCAATGGCCTTAAATGGTTATCAGTTTCATTGTTGAATTCGAGGTCGTCTAACAACGATGGACAGATGATTTCAAAGCACCTATAATAAGTTCCACAAAAGTTTTAGGGAAGAAGGGCACTAAGGGACCTAAATGGGGCCAAGGTCAAGGAAGAGCATACTTGCACTCAGGACTCTCTTTTTTGTTTGTCACTCTAAGGGCACAAATGTCTCAGGGCATGAATCTAGGAAACAGGTGAATAATAACAGTGATCCCCTCAGATTCCCCAAGGTGGCCTTTTGCAGGTCTCTTGGTTGCAGACTGGTGAGTATGTTCCATGTCTAGCCAGGAGGTCTGGAGGGTAGAATGACATGCGTTGGAGGTTCTTGAAGAATCTTCAGATACCCTGAGGTGGGTGACTACAACAAACAGAAAAGGAGCGCCAGACTTAAAAACCCTTGGAAATTCTCTGGACTAATCTGATCCCTCAATCATTGAATCACTCAACTTGAGAAGCTCCAAAACCTGGACCAGTGAGGTTCCTGACATCCATAACATCCAGAAAACCCAGCCAGAACCTCTTTATAAGTGTCTACTGATTAAGACATAAGAAGAGTTGGCAGATAAGTGGTAGCGGATGCTGATGGCACCCACCTCAACCCCTCAGCTCCCCCAGCTTCCTTCCTACTGCTAGACTCTGTACCCCTGCCTGGAGGCTCTCTTTGCCTGGAAGTCTTTGAAAGGTCACCTGCTAACAGATGACAGATAACCGAGGGAGGTAGTGTTACCACCCCAGCTTCCTTGCCTCCCCCCTCTCCTATATTCTGTACTGTTCTCCAGACCCCTATGGGGACACTCCAGTCTCCCCTCAGCAGGAGCTGGTTGGATAATGTGTTCTTTGTTGTTTCTCTTCCCCCAACTTCCAAACAAACCACCTAGCTTCAATATTTGTCTCAGGATCAGTTTCTGGGGGAACCTAAATGAAGACAGAAATTAATCATGTCAATTAATTTTCAGCCTCCCCGGGCTGAGAGGTAATTAAATAAGTGTTTATATTCCCTCTGCAAAAGGTTTTTGAAGGCAGCGTGTGCTAAGCCATTTCCTATCTATGCTTTGCCGCCAAGAAACCGACAAGAGATGCTGAGGCTGGGCAAGAGTCAGCCCCCCAGGGCATGGCGGCAACTGACAAAACTATTTATTGGAGGACTTCTGGCTGTCAGTTCTGATCTCCGCTGATGATCGGAGGAATTCACTCATTGTGCAAATATTTTCTGAGCTCTGCCTCTCTGCAAGAGGCCTGGGCAGCATCAGCCAAACTGAAACAAGTACTATCTGTTTTCCCTGAGATGTAGCTTTCAGATTACTCTATTAAAAAAAAAACACTAATGAATCTGTTCAGAATTAATGTTTGAATCACTGTTGGGCTGGTAATGATTCTCAAGAGGGTGATGGGTGAATAATAATGACCAGCTTTTTTTTCCACACCATGCTGTGTTTATTTCGGTTAATTACGATGCCCCTCCACCCTTTCCCAAAGAGATGATCACTGTGGTGTGGTGTGGTGTGGATCCCCAGAGTGTTGGGACAGACGCAAGTTTGCAAACTGCTTGGACACTGCAATTAGCTTTGGGAACCGAGCCAAGGAGAAGTGACAGCCCAGTGCAAGAAAAGAGCCCTGGATCGAGAGCCATGAGAGATGAGCAGTGGTGCTACAACCAGCTGTGTGACCTCAGGACATCAACTGCCCTCTGTAGGTCTCTGTTTTCTCACCTCTAAAATGAGGAAGGGCGATTGATGCCCTGGGGTCATTCACTGTGAGGGTTCATAAATCCCCTAAGAAGCAATGGGCCCAAATCCAATCCATGATTTGGTTTCACTTTCTTTCTGTGTTGTTTCAATTCTCACTGATTGTGGGGACTGCATTTCATGGTGTTACTAAGCACTATTGGCTATGGAAGTTATCTGTAGTGACCTGGCCCAAAGAACTGAAGGTTGGAAAGAAAAGCTGTTGAAAAGGGATAGGGAGTGGAGAATTGGGGAGTGGAAAACATTTTCTGGGTTGGAGAACACTGGGGGGGATCCTGACTTGGTGAAAACCCTGCAGAGAAGTTTCCTGTTAATAGTTGTAGGGCAGGGGTTGAGGGGGGCCTGGAAGAACACAGGTCAGAAAAGTTGTTCCTGGTTTTTTTCTTGGTAAATTTTTATCAACTCTCGTGGCTCCTGATGCTGGCTGAGTATTAGAATCATCAGTGAGCTTAAAACCCATGAAGTCCTTCTCCTTCTTCTGATCTAACTGGTCTTGGGCCTGAGTGTTTTTGAAAATGCCCTGAAACAATTTTATTGTGAGGCCAGGATTGAGACCCACTCAATAGTCACCAAGACCTCAGGAGCAGCACAAAGACCTCTTGCCCTCTTTCAAGTGCTACTTTATTTTCCCCACTTCCTTCACACCGTCCTTCCTTTTCTGCCCTTTTCTTCCTTGCCTCAGAATTCCAGAGTCATGAATGGGAGGGAGATGGAGAAAGGAACAAACCCTGTGCATTCTTTTTTCTGATTAATTTCTTTCTTATTTATGAGTTGTTTATTTATTATTATTATTATTATTTGCTTTTTAGGGCTGCACTCATGGCATATGGAGGTTCCCAGGCTAGGAGTCTAATCGGAGCTGTTGCTGCTGGCCTATGCCACAGCTGCAGCAATGCCAGATCTGAGCCGCTTCCACGACCTACACCACAGCTCATGGCAATGCCGGATCCTTAACCCACTGAGTGAGGCCAGGGATCGAACCCACAACCTCATGGTTCCTAGTCGGATTCATTTCTGCTGTGCCATGATGGGAACTCTTATTTGTGAGTTTCATTAAAAGATGCTTTCCCTCCACGAATGTAATTCACACTATTAAGAAGAACTTGAGAAAGAGTCAGAAACAAGAAAAAAAAATCTCAATGTGAAATGGTTTCCCCCACTTAAAGACAACCACTGCTAATGCTAATACCTTTATATTTTAGTGTTTTCTTTCTGATTTTTTTTTTTTTTACAGCTTCCTTGAAGTGTAACTGAAGTACAATAAACTGCTTGTTAATCCTGATGCCTAGTTTCTTTGTCTGTGCTTTACCTACTGTGTACAGCAGGGATTGGCAACTGCAGCCCAGAGGCCAAATCCAGCCTAACTCCTGTTTCTATAAATAAAGTTTTATTGGAACACAGCCATGCTCACTGGTTACCTCCTGTCTACCACTGCTTTCACACCATAGCGGCAGAGCTGAGTACTGCCTGGAGACCAGCTGGCCCAGGAAGTCTCAGTATTTACTGTTGTGTCCTTTACAGAACAAGTTTGCTGGCCCTTGGTACATACCATTCTGTGCTCTCTTCCTCCCCTCCCCCTTTTTCCCTTATTGCGTGAACATTTCCTGTATTGCTCTAAATGCTTCATAAACATCATTTCTGAAAACTGCCAGATATTTCATTGCCTGGTTAGGTTGTAGCTTAGTCTTTCTCCTACCTATTACTCAACATTTGTCTGTTTTCCTCCCAATTTTTTTTTCACTCTAGTAATAATAAATACTTCAGTGGGTATATCTGGGTGTGAACTTTATTATCTGTATTTTCAATTACATCTTTAGGATGGGGTCCAGATTATTCAAATGGTAGGTAGGGGTATTTTAAGCCTCTCAATGCATAATCATGAAATTCCTTCCTCAAAGATGCCATGCTAGGTTGTGCTTCCTAACAACTCAGAAAATCACCCACTTCTCCATGTGCTTGCCAGCATTGAGTATTATTACCTTTTTTTTTTGCTTTTTAGAGCCACACCCAAGGCATATGGAGGTTCCTAGGCTAGGGGTTGAATTGGAGCTTCAGCTGCTGACCTACACCACAGCTGCAGCAATGCTGGATCCTCAACCCACTTAGACAGGCCAGGGACTGAACCCACATCCTCATGGATCCTAGTTGTGTTCATTAACCGCTGAGCCATGATGGGAACTCCTGAGCATTACCATTTTAAACATGTCTGGCATTTAGACAGGTAAATAATAAGCCATTATTTTTGTGTGTCTTTTCTGTCTAACAAGATTGAAATGGTTTTGATTTTGGCTGCTATTTATCTTCTAAAAAATTTTTAAAATTAAAGTCTAGTTGATTTACAATGTTGTGCCAATTTCTACTGTACAGCAAAGTGAGTCAGTTATATACACATATACATTCTTTTTCATAGACCTTTCCATTATGGTTTATCATAGGATATTGAATACAGTTCTCTGTGCTATAGGGAAGGACCTTGTTGTTTATCCATTCTAAATGTAATGGTTTGTATCTACTGCCCCACAAACTCCTAGTCCATTGCTCTCCTTCCTAGCTTCCCCTGCTATTCGTCTTTGCTTGGCCTCCTTCTGCACAGGCCAGAGTGCAGATGCTGGTCCTGCCTCTCACCTTGGCTTGGAGCAAGGCTCCCGCCTCCACCCGGTTCTTTTCGACATCTCTCTCCCAGTGAATTCGGATGGTCTCAAGGATGTCGTCCAGCCCAGTACCAATGGGCACATCCAATTGTTCCAGCTCAGACCCTGCCAGCTGTTTGTAGAGCATTTTCACATCCTGAAAACGACAACATACACCCCAGTGAGTTCCAGAGGAGAAAGAAAAGACACAGATTTTTAGCCATCTGAAGCCCAGCTCTGTGAGCAATACTTTGCGGCCAAATGTGGGGCTTCACAGAAACGAGCAAAGTTCCTGGTCCTCTTTCCACCATGGGCACTGTAGTCTCCTTTCCTCGGGATGCGTTTCTTAGGCTGGTCTTCTTCACAAGCCCAGGCTCACCCAAAGCAAAAATCAAAATAAATAAATACTGAAATAAGAATGCTAAGGAAGCAACAAGAGCAAGATGAGATTTATAAATTTCATCAAGTAGGCGGAAGGAGATTTAAAGATAGCTGCGGAGGTTTTAAAGGGTTACTGTTGGAGAGTGGTGAGCTAAGAACAGGAAGAAGTGGGCTTGTTGGTCCCCAGTAAGCTCAAGGTTGGACAAAAGAAGGAACTTCCCAGTGTGAACGTGGTTAAGTGGTTTTGACTTTTTCCACTGCAAGCACTTTAGGTCTTGGCTCAGTGACAGGTGTGAAGTAGTTTAGAATCAGTGCAGTTCTGTGGGACACTGGACCACATCATCATTGGCGGTCCCCTCAGTCCTGTCATTCAGGAATCTGACCTAATTCCGCTGGGGAGTGTGACTAAACCACAGCCTGGATCTATTCTTGGAGTTACTTTGTTTGCTTGTCCAGTGTTGGAAAAAAGTCTAAACTGCAGCCTAGCAGATGCTCCCCCCAATTTCTTTCTTTCCCTTTTTTTTTTTTTTTTTAGGGCCACACCTGCAGTATATGGAAGTTCCTAGGCTAGTGGTCAAATTGGAGCCGCAGCTGCTGGCCTACACCACAGCCCCAGCAACGCAGGATCTGAGCCATGTCTGCGACCTACACCACAAGCTCACGGCAACACTGGATCCTTAACCCAGTGAGTGGGGCCAGGGATCAAACCTGCATCCTCAGGTTCGTTACCACTGAGCTGTGACAGGAATTCTTCCCTCCAGTTTAATGTAGGATCTGTCACTCACTCCTGCTTGGACCTGCTGCTGCCTCATTTATGTACCAGCCTGGTCCCTGAAGCCATTTGATTTTGAGACTCAGGGTAACCTCACCCACTCCAAGGATTTGAAAATATTTCACTCATGTTTTGCCTGCAGCCCTGGGCGGGTTAAGCCAAGAGGCTGCCGTCATCTGTGTTGTGAAGCTCAGCCAGACAGGTGAGGGTCTCTGGTCCTGCAGGCAACCCAGCCCCCGCCTACCTCTTCATAGCTCCTTGACAGAAAGCCAAGTTCTTCTTTCAGGCTTTCTATTTGACTCTCCAGATCCATTTTTGCTGAATTTGCTTCATCAATGACTTTATACAGAGAGTTAATTTCCTCTTCTGCTGCCTTTCGAAATGGCTGCTCATTTTCATATCTGCAGGTAAAGGAACTCAATCAGCAGAGCTGGGCAACACCAAAGAAAAACAATCCGATTATCAATGTGACCAACAGGCCAATTATGAGATAGGCAGTGTGTGTTTAAAGTCACTGTTCCAGGGTTTGAGGACACTGTTAATGCAATTGCTATATGCTGATATATTAAAACGAAAGTATTTCGGCCATTCTCTGATAACAGGGTACATGGCTTAACAGGGTGCCATCCTCACGGGGCACTGGAAACACAGATCTCCAGGGAAAGCTTCTCCAAGAGATCAGATCCAGGTAAGGGGACCAGTGTTGCCATCATTATTCTTTCTTTCTTTCTTTCTTTTTTTTTTTTTGGTCTTTTTAGGGCCACACTTGCGGCATATGGAAGTTCCAAGGCTAGGAGTCAAATTGGAGCTATAGCCACCAGCCTATGCCACAGCAACAGCAGCGCAGGAACCAAGCCATGTCTGCGACCTACACCATAGCTCACAGCAACACTGGATCCTTAACCCACTAATCGAGACCAGGGATTGAACCCACGACCTCATGATTCCTAGTTGGATTCATTTCCACGTGCCATGGCGGGAACTCCGAATGTTCCCAGTTCTTTTCTCCATTCTGCATGGCTTCCATATCCATCATTACCAAGGGCAGAGACTATGACCCTTTGAATTCATCTTCGATTCCCAGCACCAGTTTTAAGATGTAATTGTGGAATGTTTAGAAATGCCCCAATTGCTCTACGTCCTTTTAAAAATGTGGAATGAAAAATGAGATGCAAAACTCCAGATGTTTCCTGATTAGTTCAGAGTCCTGTGGGACTGTCTGAACAAATCTTTTGTTTCAGTCCTTTAATTCTATTCATCATGGACCCTAAGATTTGCATTGTGGGTTTTCGTTTCCTTGTATGTTTGTTAATTTCATTTTGACCAGCTCTATTTGCTGCTGACTAATATTGAGTCTCTTACCAAGTAGAACACTGGAGCATTTTTTCACGAGTTGCTTTTAAGCCCAATTGCCCTGTCCTCTCTGGGTGCACCTGGTATTTAAACCCCAAAATAGGAGTTCATGTTTATTCTCTTTCAATCTCAATTGTTCCAACATGTTGGGGTCATTTTGAATCATGATTGTCATTCTCCTCTTCACCAACCCTGCTGGCTTTGTATCATCTACCACTTTACTTTCGAGCACTTTGTAGTTAAAAATAGTAAATGAAGGGACCAAGGACAAGTCCTGTGGCATCCTACCAGAGACTTTCCTCAGAGCTGGCCCTGTCTTTGAATCAGCACTTGGGGGAAGGTTTCTGAAGCATTTTTTTCTGTACTCTATATGTAGAATTAGGTTTTCTACATAAATGTACCCTTTTTAACACTTAGTCCATTTGGAAATAAGTCCTGTCCTTCCAGCTGAAGTAGAAACCCATGCATGTAACTGGGATTTGTACGCCCCCTCCCCCCCTTTTAATCAAGTGTGCTTTATTTATTTATTTTTGCAGTTTTTCTTTCTTTCTTTTCTCTTTCTTTCTTTCTTTCTTTCTTTCTTTCTTTCTTTCTTTCTTTCTTTCTTTCTTTCTTTCTTTCTTTCTTTTTTTTGTATTTTTGTCTTTCTAGGGCCACACCCGCAGCATATGGAGGTTCCCAGGCTAGGGGTCCAATCAGGGCTATAGCCACCGGCCTACTCCATAGCCACGGCAAAGCCAGATCCAAAAACTCCTGTTTTTATTTCTACTGCTTTGGGAGACTGACTTAAGAAAACATTTGTACAATTCATGTCAGAGTGTTTTGCCTATATTCACTTCTGGAGTTTCATGGTATCATGTTTTATATTTAAATCTTTAAGTCATTTTGTGTTTATGTTTGTGCATGGTGTGAGGGTATGTTCCAATTTCATTGATTTACATGTAGCTGTGGGACTGGTCCCTTTGACCCAAGCTGAAAGAATCCCCTACGTACCTCTGGAGTTCTATTTTGCTCACCTCTCTAGGTGAGGCCTTGTCCCTTCCAGCACATCCATTCAGCATTAATGGGGGTTTTGGTCTTCTACAGACCATTTTTTTTGGAAGTCCTCTGAGGATATGAATTATCTCTATGATATCCTCCAAAGATGCTTCTAAGCTTTTAGCTTTTTTCCCCCCCCCCCCCACTTGGAATGGTGCTGCAGTTAGAACTCCTGGGTGTTCATGACATCCAGAACTGTCTTGCCTTGACCTATAGGCCACACTGACCCAACACTGCCTATGGTGTCACCTCATTTCTACTTTTTTGCTCCACCATCAGCTCAACTCAGCTTCCTTAAAACCAAACTCATTATTGACCCCTGGAATTTAGACAAGCCTCCCTCCCCAGTTTTCTATTTCATTCAGTAGACTCACCGTTCTTCTAAATTATTCAAGTTCAAAGCCTGGAACTTACCTTTAATCTTCTCTTTTCAGGCTGTCCATGTAGTCAGTTTTCAAATCTAGCTGGTTAGTTCTTCAACCCATCCCTCAAGCCTGCGCACTGTTGCATCCCAGGCAGGCTGTCCTGCTTGCCTGCCTGCCTTCCTTCCTTTCATTCTTCCTTTCTTTTTTGCTTTTAAGGGCCATACCTGTGGCATATGGAAGTTCTCAGCCTGGGGACTGAATTGGAGCTGCAGCTGCCGGCCTATACCACAGCCACAGCAATGCCAGATCTGAGCTGCATTTGCAGCCTGCGCTATAGCTCATGGCAGTGCTGGATCCTTAACCCACTGAGCAAGGCCAGGGATTGAACCTGCATCCTCATGGATACTAGTTAGGTTTCTTACTGCTGAGCCACAATGGAACTTCCAAGATTCCCTTTTTCATCACAACATCCCCCCCCCTCCCTTTTTTTTCTCTTTTGGCCACACCTCAGCATATTGAAGTTCCTGGGCCAGGGATAGAATCCAAGCCATAGCTGCAACCTATGCCATGGCTGGGGCAATGCCAGATCCCTAACCCACTGTGCCACTGTGGGAACTCTCACAATATTCTTATATTCCTAAAGTGTGGCTGTCGCATCATGTCTTCCCCAAAGACTCCCAACTATATGCCTTTCTTCTTCATCTCTGCTGCTTAGGGAATAACATTACCCACCCATTTGCTCAACTCCCAGGACACCTTCCCCACATAATATTCTCAAAATCACTGTGTTTATCCATGAAAGCGACTTCTCCATTTTGCTTCTCCATTAGGCCAGTGTTTCACAAACCTCACTCTCCTTCACGATTTAGCCCTAAACATGTATTTCCTGTATCATTATTTACTTTATACTGTCCCTTATATTTGTCTATTTAAAGAGTAAATCTGAAATCAATAAACTTTAAGAGCTTTCTATATTAAATAAATTTTAAATTGCTCCTATAAATGGTAATACTAGAGTGGAAAGACAGTTTCATGGGCCATAAACAGAAGGTAACTATAAAAATAAATACATGACTATTAAAATAAAATATCTTTATATGACTTAAAATGAGCCACATTGTAGGAAACACTGTGTTAGACTCCAAAGAGGTGGTTTTAAAGGATGGGTGGACATCAAGGAATCCTGATAAGGAATTCCCCTTGTGGCTCAGTGGGTTAAGAACCCAACTGGCCTCCATGAGGATTCAGGTTTGATCCCTGGCCTCCCTCAGTGGGTTAAGGATCTGGCATTGCCACAAGCTGCATAGGTTGTGGATGTGGCTCTGATCTGGCATTGCCGTGGCTGTGGCATAGGCTGGCAGCTGCAGCTCCAATTTGACCCCTACCCTGGGGACTTCCATATGCCATAGGTATTGCCCTTAAAAGAAAAGAAAACCTGGTGAACTTACAAAGGAGAGAAGCTGGGCCCCACACTCAGGACTCTGGTTCAATTAATCTTTGGGGCTTGCGCACTGGCATTTTTAAGTGTCCAGGTTATTCTAATATGCAACCAAGAGTGAGAAGCATTACTCTAAACCAGTGGTTTTCAAAGTGTATTCCCAGGACTAGCAGGACCAACATACTTGTTAGAAACGCAAGTTTTGGGTCCCACCTGAGACCTATTGAATCAGAAACTCTAAGGGTTGGCATAGCAATCTGAGTTTTCCATCAGCCCCACAGGGGGTTCTGATGCACACCAGGTTTTGAAGACCCCTGCTCTAACTAAACAAGTGACATTGGAAAAATCTCTGAGACCCTGATTTAGGCCTGCAAGCGTTTTGAGACAGACAGTCTTGACTCTGGATTCTCCAGAATCTCTGTTACCCTCTTAGCCATCCACAAGTCTGGGTGCCTGCTGCAGACTGCAGGACCACATTACCAGAGTGGCCCAGGAGTCTGGGGTGGGGAGAGACTGTCCCCTCTGTGCTGAAGCATTACCTCTCCTTAAAGTCGTCCGCACCCGCCTGGATATTCTCTGTGTGCAGCATGAGCCGTGCGTTTTCCAGGACCGCCTCGCCCACCTAGAATGACCACAACCAAAGACAAAGTCACCTCAATGTCTTCCTACTTTCTGCCATGCCTGGAGCTGGACATATGGGTTCCTGGGAGCTGAGAGCATCTTTCTCATGGCAGATAGAAAAGGGGGAGGAGAAGGACATTAAAGCATAAAACCTGGATATCTTTTAAGAGCTTTTAGGGTTGGATTTTTGAACCAAAACCAGGCACAGATTTCCTGCCATGGCTCAGTAGAAACGAATCTGACTAGCATCCATGGGGATGCAGGTACAATCCCGGGCCTCACTCAGTGGGTTAAGGATCCAGTGTTGCCATGAGCTGTGGTGTAGGTCACAGACGCAGCTTGAACCTGGGGTTGCTGTGGCTGTGGCATAGGCCGTCAGCTACAGCTCCGACTGAACCCCTAGCCTGGGAACCTCTGTATGCCAAGGGTACAGCCCTAAAAAGACAAAAAAAAAAAAAATTGATCGAGGCAGACTTGTTTGTAGCCTCTGCCACAATGATGAGCTTTCGGCTCTCCAGCAAAATTTCTGGCTCCTTAAATGAAGTTTCACTGGCTTGGTTTAGGATCTCTTAACATTTTCTCTTCATGGATACATTTGAGAAGCTGATGAAATCTCTGGACCCGTGCTGCCCAATAGAACTTTCTGTGATGAAGGAAGTGTTCTACATCTGCTGTCCAACTTGGTGGCCACACTTGGCTACTGAATGCTCGAAAGGTGGTAAAGGTGACTGAAGAACTGAACATTTAACCTTATTTAAACTTAAATAATTTAAATTTAAATATCCACAGGTGGCCAGCAGGCACTGTATTGGATAGCGTGGCTCTCAAAACATACACGTAAACATGAGCATTGTATATTCGGTTTGGGGGTTTCACAGAGTCTAACTTTTCAAACTTAGCACCCAGTACCACTCAGGGTTCCTCACAGGTGGAGACTGGGGGATGTCCTTCTTCTTAACCTGAGAGACTTCCTTTTTTAAAAAAACATTATATTTTGGAGTTCTCTTGTGGTGCAACAGGTTAAGGGTCCAGCATTGTCATTGCAGTGGTGAGGGTTTGATCCCTGGCCAGAGACCTTCCACATGTCATGGGTGCAGCCGGAGGAAAAAAAAAAGTGTAATTTTTACATATTGGCTTTGCTATAATCTTCAGTCTTTGAGGTAGGGGATAAAATAACTTATTTTAAGAGAAGGCTGTAAGAAGTTCCCATTGTGGCTCAGTGGTAACGAAACTGACTAGTATCCATAAGGATGTGGATTCAATCCCTGGCCTCAATCAGTAGGTTAAAGATTTGGCATTGCTGTGAGCTGCGGTGTTGGTTGCAGATGTGGCTCAGATTTAGCACTGCTATAGCTGTGGTATAGGCCAGCAGCTGTAGCTATGATTTGACCCCTAGCCTGGGAACTGCCATATGCCGAGGGTGCAGCCTTAATAACACACACACACACAAAAAAGGATGCAAATCTGAGGGAACTTTCTGGAGTGATAAAGACATTCCATATCTGGATCTGGAGATTACACTGATGATAACAGGTAAAAATTTGTTAAGCTGTGCCTTTAAAGATTTGTGTATTTAACTATACATAAATTATATATGTATAATATATACAATACAATTATATATGTAAAATATATACAATGAAAAACAAGGGAAGGATGCAAATCACTGTTTTAAGCTCTTATCAGTTCTTTGCTCTTGAAAGGGAATGAGTTGTAAATTTTTTGCTGTCTAGGGGGAAGACATCTGGCACCAGACTTCAGCAACCAGAGTGAGAAGAGAAAGAACAGGGCAAGGGAGACCCCAGCTGCTGGGTCCCCAGTGTGTTTCAGGGCTGGGCTATGTTGCTCCCCCAGTTTCCCCAGCAGAGCCTTCATCTCACTGCACTGATGTGTCTCTTCCTAGGGTCAGTTCTTGTTCACTGTAGTGTCTCCAAGCTCTGGCTTGTGGTGGACATTCCATCAATGATTGCTGACAGAATGCATGCATGGAGGAAGGTGAGATCATGAGTGAGTCAGATGAGTCTGGAGGTCACTTTCTGGAAGCCCCCAAAAAGCCCCTGGGATTTTGCTTTTATTCTGGTGTGGCGAGGCCAGCAGATCAGGAGATGACCAACACTGAAAAGATCATTTGTTACTCACACTTCCCATGGCAGGGTGAAGCTATCCATGCAGGGCCGCAAGGGGGTGCAGCAGGGGTGGCCAGGAAGCAGAATGGGTGAGGGGAAAGCATGGGCAAGAGCTTTTTTGTGGTTTTCATGATAAGGAATGGGCAAGGCAGGGTAAGCTGCCGGGATTGGCTGGTTTGACTAATTTTAGCTGTCTCTGGGCTATAGGGGTGGTCCCTAGTTGTCTGGTCCTGGCCTGGGGTGGTTAGGGAAGAGGAATATCGCCTTCCAGAATGTGAGAGCCAGAGAGGGGAGGCAGGTGGGGTATTGACTCAGGATCAGCTGGTTTGTGTGCCCAAGTTACTATTTCAAGGCTTTACCAGCCCCACAAGGGGCAGTCTCTCCCTGACAGTGAGGGCCAGAGCATCAAGAATTCAGAAAATAAGAAAACATAGTTAATGTGGTTGAATAGATTTCATTTGAGGGCTCTGTTTACGTAAGGCCCTTGAGGGCTGGCTTTGGCCGTTCTGGCCAGCCCTCTCTTTGTCCTCTTCACACATTGCCACCCCCACATTCAGGAACCCCCCTCTTCCTAGTCTTTGGATGCTCAGCGATGCCATTTTGCAGATGACAAATTTGAAACCTGGGGGAATTACTCTGCTTGTAGGCAAGGCCAGGGCTCTGTCCTTGCTCCGCCTCCTCACTCAGTGTCAAGGACAGGAGGCTGCCTGGGATACTCTGGATGCCGCCCAGCAGATGGGGTAGTTCTGTCCAGTGTCTGTTCTAGGAGGCTGGGAAGTACTGGGCTAGGGAAGTTGGAGGACTTCCTGCTTTTGCTGTTGTTTAGTAACAACCAGGGATTTATTCAAACCTCAAGTGGAGGCTAATTATAGGCCCTGACTTGCCAAAGCACAGCTTGCTGGCCATGCTTCCGCACCTCCACAGGCCGGATCCTAAAATAAACCTCCAGTCCACCAGTGAGCCACAGAAAGTCCTCCTCTGTCCTCCCGTGGCCCCTCAGCCTTTCAGAGGCCATGTCCTCTGGGTGTCAGTGGTGGCTCAGGGCCCCAGCCTAGGAAGGGCCAGGCAGTGGGGCCAGGGCTGGGACCTTGCTTACATTTAGAGCAGGCTGAGCCAAGGCTAAAAGAGAGTGGGGAGTCTGCAGTGAGATGGGACCGTCTTTGTCACCACACATGAGAAAACCCTGAAATCCTCCTGTGAACTGAGGACAGAGAAGGAAGAGGGAAGGAAGGTGGATTTGCTGCCCACCTACAGATGCGTCCCACCCATGTTCTGGAGCTGGCTTGCACTGGCTTGTACTGGCTTGCCAGGGCAGACTGTTAAACATTTCAGCGGTTTCATGAGCTGGTTGTTAAACACAGCCATCATGAAAATTTTAATAATGTGAACTTACCATTTATTAAAAACAAAGGTAATAAATACCGAAAACACAAAGGTAATGAATACGCACCACTTCCTCATTGTTTTACTATGTTTGATGGTCATCTCTGCTCTTGAGGTTATTTGCTTCTATTATTTTCACAGGATGTGTGGACAGGGAATACTCCCTGCCATCCCAGTAAACAAAGACCATTCTACAAGGTCCAAGCCATCACCCATTGCAGCCCCCACCCCTTGACCCCAACCCCATGGTGCACCCTGAGGGGAATTTAGGATGAAGAAAAACAGAAATCTTTTCGGGCTTTGGATACTGGCCCTAGATGGTTAATGTGCATATCAAAGGAATAATTTCAATGAGCTAGACTCTTGCATCTTCCTTTATATAGAAAAGCACTAAATTCATTAACTTGAGATAGCAGTTGTGTGTGTGTGTGTGTGTGTGTGTGTGTGGTTAGCTGTAATCTTTTGATGTTCTACAACATGCTTTTTTCCCAATCCCAAACTCCTATATCTTGGCTCTTACCTCTTTGGAGCAGTTCCTTAGAGCTAGCTGAGAGACTATCTCCTAGGCTATCATCCTCAGTAAGGTCCCTAAATAAGACAACTTTTAGGGTGTGCTTTTTTCTTCAGTTGATGGGGGGCACTATAAAACAGTGTCCTACAATGCATCTCTTCCCATCTCTGCATTTACATAGGTGGGTGAGAGTATTTACATTAGGGAAATTGGCAAACACTATAAAGCAGATCCTTTAATCCATGGAAAGCCAACTGTTTTTGTTTGTTTGTTTGTTTTCTTTTGTTTTCTTTTTAGGGCTGCACCTGCAGCATAGGGAGTGGGTGCCATTTGACCTGTAGCTACTGGCCTATACCACAGCCACAGAATCACAGAATCTGAGCCATGTCTGTGACCTATACCACAGTTCATGGCAATGCTGGATCCTTAACCCACTGAGCGAGGCCAGAGATCGAACCTGTGTCCTCATGAATGCTAGTCAGACTTGTTAACCACTGAGTTATGATGGGAACACCAGCCAACTGTTATACAGATACCAGCTTACTGACTGTGCCCCACATTTCACTAAACAATTAACATTCAAGACTTCGCAGGAGTTCCCATCATGGCTCAGTGGTTGGCGAATCCAACTAGGAACCATAAGGTTGCAGGTTCGATCCCTGGCCTTGTTCAGTGGGTTAAGGATCCGGCATTGCCATGAGCTGTGGTGTAGGTTGCAGACACGGCTCGGATCCTGTGTTGCTGTGGCTGTGGCGTAGGCCGGCGGCGGCTATAGCTCCCATTCAACCCCTAGCCCGGCAACCTCCATATGCCACGGGTGTGGCCCTAGAAAAGGCAAAAAGACAAAAAATAAAACAAAATAAAATAAAGACTTCACGAAATGTTCACAGCACCCCCTCCTATGCTGATATCAACACACCCATTTTGCGGGTGAAAGATGCTGAAACTCAGAGAACATATAAAAATTGCCCAAATCACACCACTGGGAAGTGGCAGAGCCAGCAGGCTGATCAGGTTAATGTGACTTGAAAGTATTCGTATCTTTGTCATCAGTTTGGGAAACTAAAAGGCACATCAGAGTCAAGAGAGACTCTATTATGAAGGATTGTTTTCTATCTTTGCTGTAACACAGAACAGTCAGGACTCTTGGTTCCTATTTGGGCCATGTCATGAAGATAAAGAGCTAGTTTCCCTGGGCAGAAGAGGGGGGGACACTAACTAATCAAACCAACCACCTCCCTCTCCAAGTCCTTGTGCTTTCAATTCCAAACGCTGTGAACTGAGAAGAGCTGGGGCAGGTCTGTGGATCTGACTCTCCAGGGGCTTGTGCTGCTGTGAACTTTACTGCCAGGCCCTAGAGAGGAAAGATATTGGTATTTAAAACTGCGAGAGGCAGACAGTGACGGTCTGGTCCTCTTGAATTGGTGGCTGAAGTGGATGCAAATAAACCTCACTTCTCTGATCTGGGGGAAATAAAAATACCAGACGCTAAGATGTACAGTCCCTGATCGATGCTGTGAATGCCAGCACACTTAGTCCCAACCCTGGGACCACTCCTGCATGGTTTTCTAGTAGGAGAAAAGTATAAACTGATATAACACTGCACTCAAGGGCGGATTTAAGGCAACTGGCTGCTTGCACATGGCATGCTGGGGACCCTAGCAGATGACATCTTTTCTTTCTCTCTGTCCTTCTGCCCAAACAGAGCTGGGACCCCTACCATCAAGGCCACATAACTCAACATGGGGCCTCCTGTTAAAAAGAGATATTGTCTCAAAACTAGTGAGATATTACCTTATACCCATCAAGATGGCCACTATTAAAAAAACACAGAAAATAATGAGTGTTGATGAGCAGGTGGAGAGATTGGACATTTTGTGCACTAGTGATGGGAATGTAAAATAGAACTGCAGCTGTGGCAAACAGTACGGCAGTGCCTCAAAAAATTAAAGCTAGAAACCACCCAGTGCTCCAGCAATCTCACTTTTGTGTAGGTATGCAAAAGAAGTGGAAGCAGGACTTGAAGGGATATTGCACATCCATGTTTGCAACAGCCAAAATGGGAAGCAACCTAAGTAGCCCTCAGTGGATAAATGGGTAATTAAAAGGTAGTCTGTACAAACAATGGAATATTTTTCAGCCTTAAAATGTAATTCTGACACATTGCTACAACATGGATGGACCTTAATGACATTATGCTACGTGAAATAAGCCAGTCGATAAAGCATAAATACTGTATGATTCCCCTTGAGGTTCCTGGATTAGTCAAATGCATAGCAACAGAAGTAGAATGGTTGCCAGGGGTTTGGAGGGAGTGGGGAAAGAGGAATTATTGCATAACAGGTACAGAGTTTCCCTTTTGTAAGGAAAAAAGAGTTCCCATCATGGTGCAGTGGAAACGAATCTGACTAGGAACCATGAAGTTTTGGGTTTGATCCCTGGCCTCGTTCAGTGGGTTAAGGATCCAGCATTGCCGTGAGCTGTGGTGTAGCTCATGGATACAGCTTGGATCTGGCATTGCTGTGGCTCTGGCGCAGGCCGGCAGCTGTAGCTCCGATTAGACCCCTTGCCTGGGAACCTCCATATGCTTCAGATGTGGCCCTAAAAAGCAAAAAGGAAAAAGAAAAGAAAGAGTTCTGAGAATGGATAGTGGTGATGATAGTATAATAATGTGACCATAATTAATGCCACTGAACTGCACACTGAAATATGGTTAGGATGGTGAATTATTATTATTATTATTATTTGTCTGCCTGTCTTTTCTAGGACCACACCCATGGCATATGGAGGTTCCCAGGCTAGGGGTCTAATCAGAGCTGTAGCTGCCAGCCTACACCAGAGCCACAGCAATGCCAGATTCGAGCTGCGTCTGTGACGTATACCACAGCTCACGGCAATGCCGGATCCTCAACCCACTCAGCGAGGCCAGGGATCAAACCTGCAACCTCATGGTTCCTAGTCAGATTTGTTAACAACTGAGCCATGATGGGAACTCCCAGGATGGTGAATTTTATGTTCTGTGTATTTTACTACAATTTTTAAAAAGAAGCAGGTCACAAAATAGTGTATATAAAAAATTCCACTTACATAAAATTAAAAAAAAAAAAAAGACACTGTCAGCAGTATCAGTGTGAACTGCTATGTGAGATTAGCTGATCTTGAGTGACTAGGACTCAGGACCTCTTAATTCTGCTGGAGCCGGAAACAAAAGTCACCCTCAAAGCATAAAATGCTGTGAATGAGCAGGTGGGGCTGAGAATCAGGGGAAGCAGTCAGAAGTCAAGGTGGGCAGAGGTAGGTTCTCTGTGAGGGGTGGGCAGGGAGGGGAGAGGGAGGGCTGCCTGCTGTCTGCGTGGCTCACACTGCTCTGGGCTCAGCCTGCAGCTACCTCAGTTGACTTCCCTGGAGCTGTCTTCCTCTGCACCTCCTGGGTAGGTTTCCTCAGCAGACTTATACTAGTGGTTCTCAAAATGTGGTCCCTGGACTGATCACCTAAAACTTCTAAGAAATGCAAATTCTTGGACCGTTTCTCAGATGCCTGAGTCAGGATCTCTGGAGTGGGTCCTACCCATTTGTATTTTATTTCATTTATCTATTTTTTGCTTTTTAGGGCCACACCTGCGGCTTATGGAAGTTCCCAGGCTAGGGGTGAAATTGGAACTGCAGCTTCAGGCCTATACCACAGCCACAGCCACAGCAACATGGACTCTAAGCCAAATCTGTGACCTACCCCATGACTCACGGCAATGCCAGCTCCTTAACCCACTGAGTGAGGCCAGAGATCAAACCCGTATCCTCATGGGTGCTAGTTGGGTTCATTACTGCTGAGCCACAGCAGGAACTCTCCCCATCTGTATTTTAACATGCTTTTCAGGGGTTGCACACTAGATTTTGGGAACCTCTGCTTTGCACAGACCTGCCTCCCGTCCTGAATGGCCGCCCACGAGGCTCTTCCAGGACCTGCTCCTTGTCCCAGCCTCTGTTGTCGCCTCTGTCTAGAACCTGGTCATACCACCTGACACCCCTGGCCTTTGCTGCCCGAGAAACCCTTTCCCACTTTAATGCTTGTCTCGAATACGGCTTCCTCTATGAAGCTTCTTTATTCATCCACTCACTCACACCTGCTTTCATGTCTTCAGCGTGTGATTGTTTCCTCTGTGTCAGGCTCTGCCCTGTTTGGGAGAATCAGCATCTATGGTAGGAGACATGGTTAGAGGGCAGGCAAGGGCCAGATTGTGGGGGGAAGGCCTCAGGAACAGTGGAAAGGAGGTGGCATTTCCTGAGCAGCCTCTGGGAGGTTTCGAGCAGGGCACAGGGTGGCCTACATGGTAAGTAGATCCCTCCAACTCCTGCAGGGAAGACACAGCTGTGTGTGTGTGTGTGTTGGGGGGGTCCTGCATTCATCCAGGGGACTTGATGGCATTTGACTAGGGTGGTTGTAGGAATAGTGGGGTGGCACATGCAGAGAGCGAGGGAGAGGATTTGAGGATGAAGCCTTTAAGCTTCTAGCCGGAGCTACTGGATACACTGGAGGCGGGCGGGAGCTTGCTGACTCCCTCCTCCTCTGATCAGTTCTGCCTCTGAGTCACTTCCCACCCTGAGGAAC
Organism: Phacochoerus africanus; assembly: GCF_016906955.1. Taxonomy (NCBI): domain Eukaryota; kingdom Metazoa; phylum Chordata; class Mammalia; order Artiodactyla; family Suidae; genus Phacochoerus; species Phacochoerus africanus. The sequence continues at coordinate 154,857,509 of NC_062544.1, read as the reverse complement.
ACGTCCCCACCTCTCCAAGCAGGATAAACACCATGTAGGCAAACAACCATGTTTGGCCTCTTCTTGAATCCAGTTCCTCCCTCACCAGCTTGGGCTAGTTACTTGGATAAGTGACTCTAAGATTCAGTGATCTCATCCATAAATGTGGATAATACCACTCCCCGCCTCTTGGGGTAGTTGTGAGAATTAAATGAGGTGAGGCACCTAAAGCACTGGGCCCACTGCCTGGCGTAGAAGAAGTCGTCCACGAAGGGTCACCATGGCTTTACTGTTATTTGTCTTGGGCAAGAGCAATTGTTCAAGGATTGGGGGGTAAGACTGCTGCTGTGGTCCACCAGTGTGTGGTCTAGCACTGTCCCCAGTTCGCTTTTTCTGGATGCACAGGCAACTCAATGAAGACTTCTCTCTAGTGGCTTCATTTTTTTCCCCTTCAGTTTTCCATCCATAGTCATTTGAAAAGCCCTAGAACCCTGGTTCTATGATGATGAGTATTTTACCCCTTCCTACTCCCTCCTCACTGAAGATACAGTTACTAAAACAAATGGAGCTGGTGTTGGCAGGTGCATTCATTATGCTTTAAAAATGCAAGGACAAGTGGCATTTTCAAAAAAGTTATCATTTGGGCCCAAGCGTATGTATAATAAATGCTTTATCTGGAGTCAGCGAGACCTGCAGGTGGGGAGGAGGTTGGCAAGCCTGGGTTCCCCGGGGAAATGAGACTCAGCAGGGGCACTGGCAGATGCCAGAGCCCTGGAAACACTTCTCACATTTGACTTTTGAGTTTAGGATAAATGTCCAGCATGATTTGCTTCTAGCAGTAAGAACAATGAATCATTATCTGTCCCTATACCCACTCTTACTGCATCTTTACCAAGACGGTGAAGACCACCATGTCACCATGCCAAAAAGATGCCTCTCTGCTCATCGGACCTGCCTGCAGCAGTTGTCATGCACCGCGTCCTTTCCTCTCTGGGCTTCCATGAACCACTCCCCCTTGCTCTTCCTCCCTTCATTGGTCATGTTCAATGACCTCCTTCATAAAGTTTCTCCCTTGTCTGACTCTAAATGCTAGAGTTTCTCAGGGTTGAGTCTTGAGGGCTTATTCTTTTTCATCACTAAGTGATCCGATCCACTCACATGGATCGAAATGTGTGTACTGATGACTTCTGCACATATATCTCTAGCTTGGACCACTCTTCTCAACTCCAGGCTTGTGCACCACTCTCTCCTTGACATCTTCTCTACGTAACCCGGACATCTTGAACCTAACATGACCTAAATGGAAGTTTTTCCCTCAAATACCAGCCCTTCCAACTTCTCTAAGCCAGTAAACAAACAATACAAACCTCTACCCAGAAACTAGGGATCTTGGCATTACGCTTTCTCCCCAGAAACTAGGGATCTTGGCATTACGCTTTCTCAGTGGCATTATACTTTCTCTAACTTCCCACATCTAATGCAATACCAGGGCTGCTCAATTTTACACCCACGGCCCGCCCCGCCATGTATTGCAAATCTAGCTGCTTCTCACATCTCCACTGTTGTCACCCTGGTGCACATCATGCTCCATGGCACCTCAGCAACATCCTAACCCCTCTTTCTCGAATCCTATTTTTTCTTCATCCTGATTTCAGAGTAATTTTCTTCAACTCTTCATGTCAGATCACGTTGCTATGATTAAATTAAATAAAAATTCTTCTGTGGTGTTTCTTGTGCTTCGAATAAAATCCATACTTCTGACAGTGGCCCCTGAGGCCCCACACCTGTCCATCCTCCCACAGCTTGCAGGGCTTAGCCACATAGGTGCCTGGCCTTCCTAGACCACATGGGCTTCTCTCCTGCTGCCCAAGGTAGGACCTCCTTCCTTATTTTCCTTATTTTCCCCTCTCTGCCTTGTTTTCTTTAAGACACTTTCCACAATTAATACCAGTTTTTGTTAATTGGTTTATTGGTTGTTATCTCTGAATTTTTTGCCAGAATGTAAATTCCCTGAGGCCAGGAGCTGCCTTTCTGTCCTGCTGCTGTGCCATCCCCAGCGCAGTGTCTGGTACCAGACATCCAGTGGGATTAACGAGCCCTGCCACAGTGCTGCCTCTTCATGAACAACTAGGGGGAGGAGGCCCTCAGGGCACAATCAGGTTCCTACCTGGTTCCAACCTGAGAATCACCTTCAGCCCTGCCTCCTCCTCCCTCCCAACTTTAAACATACCAACTCCCCACAATTATGTGCCTCCCTCTATTCCTGTCCCTCATCCAGCCTTTGTTTGAGCCCTAATCCTCTCATTTCTGATTCAACCAGATAGTTGTTACCTGAGGCTGAGAATATGAAGCCCATGTGGGAAGTTAAGGCTACACCTGCCAGTGGAGTCAGGGGAAAAGTCATCAGATATTGGAGAGGGTGCCACCTCCCCAACATCTGCCCCCAAGCACAGTCACAGCCTCTGGGGATCCAGGGAGAATCGGGGACACCGAGGGCTAAGCTTGGGTCTTACTTGGGACATTCAGGATGACGGACACTTCTGAGTCTGTACCACAAGCAAGCCTTGACCTTGTCCTCACACTGTGCTTTGGCCAAGGGAGAAAGGTCTTTGTAGGGAAGGTCGGATGAGCATGGATGGTGGTGTTCACAGTGTTGGGTGATCAATCAGGAGCACCCGGTCCCAAAAGGTTGCCCTCTGTCATGAGAAGGACAAAGTTCCCTGGGCTCCACTTTCCCTGAGGTCTCCCCTTCCCCGACCCCACACATTTTCTGGTTCTGTGCTCACCCAGCAGCCTGCCTCCAGCTACCTTGGAAACTGGAGGGCTTGCTTTGGGTTTAAACAGCACCATATCACTAGTAATCCTGAGCACTGTGTCAGAAGGGTTTCTTTTTCATGAGCTGCCCTTTCAGGGGCTAATTTTCTACACTGCCTTAATAAAATCTGTTTTGAGCACCAGGCACATCAAGATACGGTAACCCTGGGGGGCTTTGACAGCTGGTCTCCCTCCGTGACATCTCTTTCTCTCTCCCTGACTCTAACTTTCTGTTTCTCTCTGAGTTCTAGATTTGGAGGAACTGCTTTCCACCTTTCTGTTCTCATTTCTGCTGGAATTAATTAAGATACAAATTTGAATGTATTCAGGGGTGTGCTCTTGAATAAACTCCCACGACTTGGCCCTGCTCTTCACTCTGGCTTTATCTCTTCTTCCCTCCCCTGCTATGAGCTGAATTGTTTTTCTGAGCAGCCACAGGACTTTTCAGCCTCCAGACATTGACTCATGCTGCTACCGCTGCATGTTGTGACCTAACAAGGTCACCTGGCCTCCATGCTTTCCTTCTTTGCCAGGTGAACTCCTACCCATCCTTCAAAACCCGGGTTAGGCTGCCCTGGGCATCCTCTGTACTCCCCATATCCCCTGTGGGTATATCTCTATCACTGTAGTTGTTATGCTGGACTTTATTCTCACCCTTTTCTGTCTTTCCCCACCACTGACCCGTGTGTCCCTTAGATGGGACAATCTCTCATCTCTGCCTCCTCAGCAGAGCTCAGTGCCCAGCATACAGGTACTCAATAAATGTGGACTGAGTAGATGAAGCAAGCTAGCAGATGAGAGCAAATTAACACAGACATATAAGGCAGAACATAGTCAGATGTGTGGAACTAAGTATAAGATGCCTGAGAAGCAGAGCTCAAAATTTATAGTCGAACTTTATAAAACTCAAAAGAGAAGCAAAAAGACAGAGTCCAAACACTTCTTATGGGCTTACCATGTTTTATGCTTCACAGGCAGGATCTCATTTAATCCTTGCACTCAACGTGAACAGTCATACAAAATGGGTGTGCCTGTATAGTTTCCATTATACAGATGAGGAAACTGAGGCCCAAAGAACTCGGTAACTTGCCCACAGGACTAAGTAGCCCAGCTGAATTTAATACACATCTATCTGGGGGCACAGCCCATGCTCTTTTTCTTTTTTATTTTCTTTTTCTTTTTACGGCCGCATCTACGGCATTTGGAAGCACCCAGTCCAGGGGTTGAATTGGAGCTGCAGCTGCCAGCCTATGCCACAGTCACAGCCATGCCAGATCCTTAACCTACTGAGCCATGCCAGGTATCAAAACTGTATGCTCACAGACACTATATTGAGTTCTTAACCTGCTACCATTGTTTTTAAAAAACTTTTTATTATGGGAATTTTCAACTACATAAAACTACATATAAAGGAAGAGTGAGACTCACCACACTACTCCAACAATTAAAATCCATAGCTAAGTTAAAAAAAAAAAAAAACACCTCTATGCTGACCTCTACTCCTATTTCTGAGATTACAGAGATACCACTTCATCTATAATTACATTAGATGTATTTGCTGTATTTCAATTTAAAAATTATCAAAGCAATAATACACTGGTTCAAAAAATTAAACAATACTAAAAAGAAATGTTTATAAAGGTTTATAAAGGAAAGTGCTTCCCTACTCCACATTTTTCTCTCTCTGCATCCTAGTCCCCAGCTGTTTGCTTGTCCAGAGCTTGTGCCGTATTTCTACAAGTTTCCTAATTGTTTGAGTAATCAGACAGGGGCATTATTTATTGAATTCACGGTGGACAAATGAAGATTTAGCACAAACTCCACCTCCTTTTTCCATTATTTATTGGCTATCTTGGTAACTTTAAATAATAAAGCTCTATTTCTTGTTGTATCGATCATGGACAGTTTGTTTCTCACACTCACTCTCTCTTTTATAATCGCAGATGTTTTATTTTCTAAGGTCAAAAGAGAAGACAGAAAACCAGTTTAATTACTAAATAACTCTACTGATGTTTGTGTGAAATATAGGTTCTTTCTGCTAAGACTTACAATGGAGTTGCCCCTGACTGTCAGAAGGTGTGGGCAGAGAGCCAAATTGTTGTTTTATTTCCCAACCGAGCATCCTCAGGCCTGCAGAACAATGTCAGCTATTTGACTATTTTTCATGGTGAAGGGTATGCCTGCAACACCCACACGCAACCACCTTGCCTCACCACCATGTTTGGATTGTGATTCTAACACTAAGCAGCTCAGTATTCTCTCTTGTAAAATAGGGCAGCTTTATCTTGATAGTACCAGGTACACAGTAGTACTTTAATAGGTGTTTGTTGAATGAGTAAGTGATGCATGTTTAAAGAGCCAAATGTGAAATAATGATGAGAAACCAATTCAGCAGTATCAGATTGGCAAACATTTGGGAGGCGAGGATGCAAGAAAAGTGGGGTCCTCACACACTGCTTCTGGGAGGGTAAATTTGTGTAGCTGCTTTGGGCAGCCATTTGGCAATGCCATATAAAAGCTGATGATGGATGTACCCCATTCTGCTCCTAGGTACTGACCTGGAGCCAGGTAAGAAACCTTTTCTGTAGAGGGCCAGGTAGGAAATACTTTAGCCTTTCTGGGCCATTGGGTCTTTGTTGCAACTACACAACTCTGCCTAGAAGTATGAAAGCAGAGTAGAGTATTTCCTGTCATGGTTCAGCAGAAACGAATCTGACTAGCATCCATGAGGACACAGGTTCAATTCCTGGCCTGACTCAGTGGATTAAGGATCTGGCATTGCTGTGAGCTATGGTGTAGGTTGCAGATGCAGCTTGGATCTGGTGTTGCTGTGGCGTAGGCCAGTGGCTACAGCTCCGGTTCAACCCCTAGCCTGGGAACCTCCATATGCAGCCTTAAAAAGCAAAAAAAAAAAAAAAAAAAAAAAGAAGAAGAAGAAGAAGAAAGCAGATGTAGACAATCAGCATGTGAGTGGGTGTGACTCTGTTCTCATCAATTTTATTTACAAAAGCAGGTGCCTGGTTGGATTTGGGCTGCTTACAGTTTGCCCACCTCTGACCTAGAGAGACTCTCCCATGTGTGCACAAGGTTTATGCCCATACAGTGAAACTGAAAGCAACCTACATCCATGAACAGAAAAATTCATAACCTATGCCCATACAGTGAAACTGAAAGCAACCTACATCCATGAACAGAAAAATTCATAACCAATGAAATGCTACATATATGTATCAACATGGATAAATCTCAGAATCGAAATGAAGACTGAAGAAAGCAAGTTGTTGAAGGAAGCAGTATGTGGTGGTTAATTTGATGTGTCAGTTTGGCTGGGCCATGGTGTCTATATGTTTGGTCAAACATTATTCTGGATGAGATTAACATTTGAATTGGAGACTTTAAGTAAAGAGGATTGCCTTCCATAATGTGGGTGGGCCTCATCCAATCAGTTGAAGGCCTTTAATAGAACAAAGATTGAGGTCCCTCGAGGAAGAAGGGATTCTGCCAGCCTTTGGACTTAAAGTGGAGCAACAGTTCTTCCTGAGTCTCCAACCTGCTGACACCTTGATTTTAGACTTCTAGTCTCCAGTATAGCATGAGCCAATTCCTTAAAATAAATCTCTCTGTAGAAACATCCTATTGGTTTTGTTTCTCTGGAGAACCCTGATAATACGCAGTAGAATATAATTGAAGATAAAGTTTAAAATCATGCAAAATAGTCCCATGAAGGATTTACATACATACTTAGGAAAACTGGAACAACATTGCTGAGAATGATAAATGCCAAACTCAGAGCTGTAGTGGCCTCTGGGGAGGGGAATGGAATCAGAACAGGACAAAGTAGCTTTCAATTGTATCTGAAATCTTCAATTTTGTGGGGTTTTTAAAAATTATTTATTTATTTATTTATTTATTTATTTACTTTGCTTTTTTTTTTTCTTTCAGGGCTGCACCCATAGCATATGGAGGTTCCCAGGCTAGGGGTTGAATCAGAGCTGCAGCTTCCAGCCTACTCCACAGCCACAGCAAGGCCAGATCCCTAACCCAGCTGGCTGAGTGAGGCCAGGGATCAAACCTGGGTCCTCACGGATACTAGTCAGATTCGTTTCTGCTGCACCATGATGGGAACTCTTGATTTTATATTTTTAAAGGTCTGTAGCAAATAACATTAAGGTGGACAATTTTGGATGTTGGGTACCCTTTATTATACGTTTGACATATTTTGTAATTAAGAATGAGAGATAACATCACAAAACAATGAGGAAAAGAAAATCGGTGCCATGCATGGCACACCCTGGGCCCCTAACATGTTGAGAGGAGTGGCGGGGACAGGTTGGTGGAGGAGGCAGGTCGGAGGTGGTAGGAGAGGACCAGGCAGAGGACAGGGGAAGATGTCTAGGGCTCCAGAAGATGCCTCTGGGCCATGGGGATGGAGATGGAGTGGGTTTCCTGAGTGGACTCAGTGTGGGGAGCTGGTGGGAGGAGTGGGTGAGGTGTGGGCAGGCGGCTGCCACATGGACATGGTCCGCTGCATGGGCTCGTTGAGAGGCACTTTGTGTTTACCCAGAGGAGGCACAGCAGAAATAGTTATCTGACAAGATTTGTTTCCTGGGTGTTGGCCAACAGCAGAGGAATTTGTGTTGCTCAGAAATACTCTGGGGACTTGTGGAGGCTTAAACTGAATTACAAGCGCTTCTTCCCCATTTCAGGGGTGGCTGCTGGAGCAGACACTGTCAGTACCTGCTCACATCCCCTTTCATTGTTTCTGCCACCATTTCTGCACCCCAGGTTCTCTGGGCTTTCACTTCTCACAGTCAGCACTTGGAGCTCTGTTTGGAGTAGAGCCCTCAGGTCAGCAGGGCCCATTTGTTGGTTCCCCAGCTAGTCCTTCGGGAATGCTGGCAGTCTGGGACAACCTGAGGTGGAATGTCCCTCCTGATCCATGTAGCTGGGACTCCTGAGATGGTTTGCTTGTTCGCTACCCACTTCACAGGTTATCCAGGGACATCTCCACAATATGTCTCCTGCTAAAGAGTCCTGGACTTGGGATCTGCCTCTTGGGACTCCATCTAAGACAAGCGTTCTTCTCCTCCCAGAAACTCTCTGTGGTCAGGATGCCTCTAGCTTTCATCTGTCTAGACAGTTGTGTTGGGCACACTGGCTCTGGGATCAAACTACCCAAGTTGAAAGTCTTGTCCCTATCACCTCGTAGGTGTGTGACAGTGCAAAAATTATTTAACTGCTCTGTGTTCAGCTTTCTAATCTTTAAAAAAGGGGTCAGAAAAGTATCAGCCTCAGAGAGTTGTGAGGTTAAATGGGTTAAGATATGCAACACCTGAGAACAAATTCTGGCATATAGTAAGTGCTCAATAAATGTTACCTTTGTTAACCTCGGTTGGAATTTAAGGGACACTTAGGGGCCATCAGGAATTAATAAGATTTACTTCTGAGCCTGGGTCTGCAAACCCAGGTTAATTTAATGAAAGGGACAAACCCTTCTCTGTTATGTGGACACAACCTCAATTTATTACGATGGTGTGGAAAGGACCAGTCAGCAGATTGGTAGCATGAATGCAGCCAAGAGTCTATTAAAGGAATTACAGAAGAATCCTCACTCTTCATTTGCCTGAGACTCCACCCCACCTCCCATTTGGGGCTGGCTGAGCAGCAGGAAGTTGGGTTTGGGCTCCAAGTCTAGGAACGGGATTTAGGAGGGAGACAATTAAGGGAGGGAAGGAATTGCTCATTCAGTCTGGTGTAAACATCAGCAGGAAAGAGAGGACAGAACTCAAAGTATTTGTCTTGGAACAGAAAACGGAGGGGCGGACCCAGTGCTGGTTTTCAGTAGACATGTATTTCTCATCTCTGAGCCTCAGTTTCCCCACCTGCTCTGTCTACTCCACAGAGAGGCTGTGGGGATCTAGGGAGATGCAGCAGAGAATAGGCTGGTGCTGTGAGCTGCTGTGCCCTGGAATCCTGTCCATGGTGCCAGAGCCAGTGTTGGGACAACACTGCCCGTGCATGGCCCAGCCTCTCCTGGGAAAGCCCTTGGACGATGCCATTCTGGGAATCCACGGTCAGCAAGTCCAGCACAGATGGGGTTTTTCTCCAGATGAGACAGTTGGCTTAAACGAGGAGTCAGGCTGTCTGAAAGTTCCTCTCTAGAAACACCAGTATCACACTCAGCAAGACCCAACCATCTCACCAGGAAAGTCCTATGAGAAATGAACCTGACTGAAGAGGAAGCAAACTCACACCTCCCATCTCATGATAGTACTGGGTTCATCCTCACTGAGGGAGCAGGATGCCAGCATCATGCAAATGGTGCCCTTTCTCCCACACACTTGTCCAAAGTACAGGCCTATAGGAGACACCGGGCCTTACAGCAGGAGGTGGAGAGAAGCTGCAGGCAGCCTCCCACACTCACTGGGGGATAAGGCCCTGCAGATTTCTCTGCCGTCAGCTTCCAGGAAACCTCAACTCAGAAATCTCTCTCTCTCACACACGTACACACACATATACACACACCCCTTATTATTATTATTATTTTTTGTCATGCCCAAGGCATGTGGAAGTTCCCAGGCCAGGGATTGAAACTGCACCACAGCAGTGACCCAAGCTGCTGCAGTGACAGTGCTAGATCCTTACCCACTGAGCCACAAAGGAACTCACTGACAACAAGTCTATAGCAAAGTCCTCTGTCTTTTTTTTTGTTTTTCTTTTTAGGGCCGCACCCAAGGCACATGGAAGTTTGCAGGCTGGGGGTTGAATCGCAGCTACAGCTGCTGGCCTATGACACAGCCACAGCAACATGGGGTCCAAGCCACATCTGTGACCTACACAGCTCATGGCAATGCCGGATCCTCAACCCACTGAGCAAGGCCAGGGATTGAAGCCACAACCTCATAGATACTAGGCAGATTTGTTTCTGCTTCACCACAACAAGAACTGCCCCCCACCCAGCACACACACTTCTTGTCACACATACACACAAATTTCATGACACAGTTTTAGAATCTAAAGGACTCTCAGAGATTGTGTGAGCTCACACAAGCTGAAGAACCAGGGCACAGAGAGATGTAGCAGACTGTCCCAGGCCCCAGAGTCCCCTCCCTTTAGCACCCATGGCAAGGACTTATGGGAAAACTGGGCCTCAACTGGAGGGACAGGGCTTCAGACCTTGTCTCTGTTACCTGGGGATGTGTGACACTCTAAAAATCCCTGCTTGTAGAATGGGGATAAGGAAACTTTCTCCCAGAAGTAGCAAAGTGATGAAAATATGTGAATATGTAACAGAATGTTACATTGCCTAAGCCCAGTCTGGTGAGCCACTGACCTGTCTTTCAGGGCCCCAGAGATGCATGATCGTGGGCAGTGGAGGCCAGACCCATAGCAGGCATGGCGACCTGAGCTCTATTGAGAGGGGTCGCCGAGGGAGCACCTGGCCATCTGCAAGTGTTAGGGACACTGGGGGAACAAGCCAAAGGAGGGCCTCTGCCTGCATATGGTCCAATGGGGGTGGGGGTGTGCTCAGAAGAACCCAGAAAAATGTCCCCAGGAGAAGGAATCTGGTTTAACCTGCAGCCAGACCTAGACATTGTGAAGCCACAGTATCTCTCAAGAAAGAACTTTCCTGGAGTTCTGGTGGTGACACAGTGGTTAATGAATCCGACTAGGAACCATGAAATTGCGGGTTTGATCCCTGGCCTTGCTCAGTGGGTTAAGGATCTGGCATTGCCGTGAGCAGTGGTGTGGGTCGAAGACGTGGCTCGGATCCCGCATTGCTGTGGCTCTGGTGTAGGCCGGTGGCTACAGCTCCGATTGGACTCCTAGCCTGGGAACCTCCATATGCTGCAGGTGCAGCCTTAAAAAGCAAAAAAAAAAAAAAAAAAAAGGAAAGAACTTTCCTGCTGGCCCTTCCTCTCCTTCCATGCTGCTCACACTCTGGCTGGGTTAGAACCGGCAGCCCAGAGTGGGGGTGGGAGAGCACTGGGCCCACCTGGGGAGGGGTGAAAACAAGGGTGGGTGGGTTGAATAATATATTGACCAGACGTGCTGTTTACTGGGTTGAGACGGTGTTCTGTGACTTAAAACGAGCATGGAATTTTTAATTACTTATAAGCAATCAGAAAAATCCTGAGAGCATTCATGTTCTGAATCTGGGGCAGGAGACTGTCTTTACCTCCCACTGATCACGTTGAAAGGGACCTTGGAAGGGGTTCCTTTCAAACCAAAGCTGCTTTTGTAACTAGACCTCATGAGTCCCTCCTGTTCAACGCACAGCTGACATTCATCACACGCCCAGCGCTGTGCTTGGCACACGGCAGGCACTCAACAATGTGTGGATTTATTTATTTACTCCTCGTCTCTCTTGGGCCTCCAGGTCCTGGAGGCTGAGAATTCTGAGCCTTTAATATCTGAATTCCATAGTGCCTGGCGCAGAGTAGACCCACATTCAATGCCTGATGAAAGAACAGAATCAAACTGAATTCTGGGCCAGCCTCACAGCAGCGACCCTGACAAAGGTTACACTGTGGAGCCTGCTGGTGAGGAAGGAGGTGGGGCCGGTGCACGTCAACATCGCTAAGATTCTGTACTTACATGTGACACTAATTACACCCACAGGCTGAGGAGCTGCAGCCGAATCTCTGACACTGACAAAACCTTTTCCCCCTCGTGTTATTCTCCTTAAATTTCAAAAGAGTCGGGGCCATGATGGCAGGTGCAATGATCTCTCTCCTTGTGTACATGAGGAAAAGCTGCAGGCGGGTGAGGTTAGGGACCCAGGCAGTGTTTGGTGAGCTGAGACTAGGTGGGACTCAGGAACCCCGACTCCAAACTCAAGCTTTCACCCCAAACTGGAAGCCACAGAAAATGTAATTGAAAGAGAAAAGGAGGGGTTGGTTTCTTCCATCACAAATGGGAAGCAGGAGAGAATAAGTACAGACTTGCTGGATAATATATGCAAAGAAAGTCTCAGGGCAAAGTGAAATTTTATGGTTGATTTATAATCCTCAGGAAATTGGGAGCTGTCATGGGATTTCTGACGTGAATAGAGTGACTGCAGGGCAGCGTGAAGTGTGTGGCTGGCCTCTCAGTACCAGAACGGCTTCAGAGGTGAAGGGATGATTATAGGCATCCAGAACTTGGCACAAATCACACTTTGCAGCTGGGTGACTAAGAGTGTGAGACAGTTCTCATAGCAGCCAGAAGATGGTGCCACCTGCCAAGAGAACCTGGTCAGAAGCAGTGACCTGGGACTCCACCTCCAGCTCCCAGGCCACTGGGATTTAGCCTGGAGGCTACTCTTGGATATCTGCCACAAGGTGGATTCTTCTCAAACACCAAGGGTCCGTCTTTGATTATCCCTGTGCAACTGCTAATTCCTTCACCCTGGGGTAGGGCAGAGTTGGCTGAGCAGATGGTAATAGCCTTGCCATCCAAGCAGTTATTATCATTTTAAACACTACAAACAATGACGTAAATTATTACTACAGTTTATCGAGTGCCTGCTTGGCCAGACACTATGCTAAATGCTCCAAGTGAATTATTTAATTCCCAGGACAATCCTGTGGAGTAAATATTATTATCCATATTTCACAGATGAGAGCATTGAAATTCAGAGAGGCTAAGAAATGTGTTTTACGTCACACACACAGTCAATGGCAAATTCAGAATGTGAATGCAGTTCTTTTGGGCTCTGTGGTTGGTACCATTAATCGCTGTAAGGCACTGTCTCCGTCTGTCTTCCTTCCTCCCTCCCTCCCGTGCTCTGTTTGTGCCTGGCCTTGTGCCAGGTTCAGGACCTGTCAGATCATACCTCTGTTCTTAGGGATGAATGACAGTGGTGGGTGATGGGAGCACGGTGGTGGTTTCTCTGAGAATGGGAAAGAAGGTTTACTTGTAACCTGCACCACCTTTAGGTTAGGCACGATGCTGGCACTGTTCGAGTTGGAAATTCCAGGTGTATGTTGGTTTAATTTAATCTGGGTTTTTGTGCTCTTGGATCAGGTATGGGCTTGCTCTCTCAGTTACCCCCTATCTGGCCAATTTCTCCCTTCACTGCCAGCTAGCAAGACCTGGGATATATTCTGGCAGGAGTGTCGGAGCTCCATAAAACTGCTTCATCACAAACTTGTGGTTGCCAGGGGGGAGGGGGAAGGAGTGGGATGGACTGGGAATCTGGGGTTAATAGATGCAAGCTATTGCATTTGGAATGGATAAGCAATGAGATCCTACTGTATAGCACCGGAAACTATATCTAGTCACTTGCGATGGAGCATGATGGAGGATCATGTGATAAAAAGAATGTAGATATGTATGTGTGACTAGATCACTTTGCTGGTGTACAGCAGAAAATTAACAGAACACTGTAAACCAACTATAATGGAAAAAATAAAAATTATTTAAAAATAAAATAAAATAGCACTAGCAACAACAAAACTAAATAAAACTGCTTCACCAGTGCTGGGGCCCAGGCCACCACCTGACCCCCAGAAATGAAGGAGGTGGCCAGTATGTACTGAACATTCCTATCCCCACTGGCCCACTAGGGCAGCCACAGAGGATTAGGGAACCTGGCCCATGGGAGAGCTGCCGCTTTTCTCAGGCATCCTCCACTGCCTGGGGATAATGGGGATCAGTGCCAGAAAGGTCTAGGGCCAAGGCTTGGGAAATCAGAGAATTCCACCCTCTCCTTTATAGTTGAGGGGCTTCACAGCAAAAGGGGATTTGCCACAGGGCACACAGCCACTTAGCAGCCCAAAGTGCGGACAGACATGTGAGTCAGTACCTGGCCACTACCTGTCCCTGGAGAGGGTGATAAAGTGCACCTCCTCGCTGAAGTTGTGAGAGGGCATCTGGCCTCTTCCCTGGGCATCTTCAAAGAGATGTCAGTTTGACCTAATCTCTTCATTTAACAGTTGAGGAAACTGAGGTTCAGAGAGGTGGAGTAGCTTGTCTAAGATCACACAGTGACAGTTACTGTGTTTCTGCTATACGAACAGTACTCTCTCGGGTTCTCTGTACCAATTCCTTTCTGAACCCCAAGCTCTGTGTGGTTTCATAGGATTTGGAATCTGATTTCCAGTGCAAAAGGAAGTGAGGGTGAAGTGGATTAGGTGCAGAAGTACTGGCACTTCTGGAACCTTTAGAGTGACATTTGAGGAAATAGGATGAAATGTTGGAAATTGGGACTATAATTGTGATGAAAACAATAGTTACTGTTGTGGGTTGAATTGTGTGTCACCCAAAAGATATGTTGAAGTCTTAACCCTTCCAATGAATACCTATAAATGCAACCTTATTTGAAAAGAATATTTTTGATGTAGTCAAAGTTAATCTGAGGTCATTAGGGTGGACCCTAGGCCAGTGTGACTTGAGGTACTTATGAGAGGGAAATTTGGACACAGACACACAGGGAGAAGGAAGGTAGAGACTGAAGTGATGGATTTATAAGCCAAGGAACACCATGATGGCTGGCCACCACCAGAAGGTGGAAGAGAGGGCAAGGAGCAGATTCTCCCTCCGAAGAGCTATTTTTTTTTTTCATTTTTAGCTAAACTCAGATTTAATAAATTAATAAATTATTTAGATTAATAATAGATTATTTAGATTAACTTATTTAGATTTAAAAGAGAACAATTAAGTTGATGACACAAATTCAAACTCAAGTAGTTTTGACTGTTGAGGTATGTAAATATCCTATCATTTGAAACCTTAGCAGCAAACATAATATATGCATAGGTTAAACACATTTTTTGCAGGAATTCCTGTTGTGGCTCAGTGGTAACAAACCCGACTAGTATCCATGAGGATGCGGGTTCGAGCCCTGGCCTCGCTCAGTGAGTGGGTTAAGGATCCGGCATTGCCGTGAGCTGTGATATAGGTAGTAGATGCAGCTCAGATCCTGTGTTGCTGTGACCGTGGTGCAGGCTGGCAGCTGTAGCTCTGATTTGACCCCTAGCCCAGGAACTTCCATATGCTGTAGGTGTGGCCTAAAATGCAAATAAAATGAAAACCCCCACATTTTTGCTATTTGTTAAATAAATATGAATATAGATATGCTGACACCTAGATTTCCAACTTGCAGCCTCCAGGACTGTGAGAGACTATATTTGTGTTGTTTTAAGCCACCCAACTTGTGGTAATTTGTTACGATAGCCCTAGAAAACAAACATATTAGAAGTAGAAAAACCTCTTATTAACTAATTACTTTGCTGGGCATGGCTCTTTGTTGATTTAATCAATATTTATTGTGCAGCTACTATGTACCAGGCACTGTCCAGGGCACCAGAGAAGGAGAGGCCAAGTTCCTGGAAGTTTATTTTCTAGTCCCCCTACATCATTTCCCAGAGTCCTCACAACAATTCTCTGAGATAGGGGTCATTCTCCCCTTAATTTGAGATAAGGAAACTGACTTTTAGGGTGTTAGTAACTGGACCAGGGCCTCACAGGGTCAGGGAAGGACACAGTCGGGCCTGGGTAGCTCTGTCTGAGGCCAGTACCCTGCCTTCTCTTCACTCTGTTCTCCCTCATTCACAGTGCAGGCATGTGACTGACTCCCGGGGACAAGACAGTGACACAGGCAGGCGTGTGGGGCCCCTGCATTTCTGAGGACAGAGTGGGTCCTGCCTCTTAAAGAGAAGGCACTTCAGCCCCGGCCTGCAGGGCCCTGCAGGGCCAAGTGTGAGGGGAGACCCCAACAGGCCCGCTCTGTCTCCAAGCCCTCCAGCTGCCCAGGACAGAGGCTCAGGAAGCCCAGTGTGGGTGGAGGAAGTAAGTCTCCACCCCAATAGCCGGGAGCTGAGGTTCTCTCCTGTACATGAATATTCACAGAGTATCAACGACCACTAGACGGGTCACTCTGTGATCCTGGTGGGCAGGGACAGAGACAAGACCATGCCTTGACTGCATGTGAACAGAGAGGCAAGGACATTCTGCAACCCCACAGGCCCCACATGCTCCTTCCAGCCAGCACTGTGAGGGACTATTGTCTACTCACGACAGCGACAGGCCTGCTTCACAACTGTCCACTGGATACAAACTGTAAGCTACCCAGTCGTCCCAGTGCCCCCAGTTTCTGCGAGCATCAAGTGCAGAGCAAGTCCTTACTCAGCTTCCCCCAAATCACCAGTACGACCCAACCTCACAAGCTCCTTCTAGTGCCTTTTCCCAAGAAGTCCCAGGCTCCCTAGAGTGTTTCTCTCCTGCTGCAGTGAGTGAATAAACCTGACTCTGTCCCCCTACTGGTGTGCTTTTAGTGGTCTGCCTGGTGGTAACAGGTGCCTGCCTCACCCCAGACCCAGGCCCTTGGGGTCAGTACTGGGGCCTCCTCCCACTGGGCGTGGCCTCTCACCTGCCCTCAAGGGGCAGGTAGATCTAGGTGGGGCAGGTGGATCTAGGTGTGGTGGGAGGCTATCACCCCTGCAGAGAACCAGGACCCTGGACCAGAGCACCTGATGTAGGTGTGCCTTTTAGGAGGAGCCTCCCCAACCCCCAACAGAGCCGTCCAGCCCCCATGGAGGGGAGCTCCTCAACTCTGTTCAGATAAAGAGGTTCTGCCTCCAGGGCTGACTGCTCAGCACATTTTTCTGAGCATTAAAAATCACTGAAAAAGAAAAATAGAAATCCCTGGGGTTGGGAGGGGGGAGGCTGCACCATTACCAACAGCCAAGCTGTTAAACTTTCAAGTCCAGTACTGAGCTGTCTGACAGCTGCAAGACGCCCAGCTTCACGCATCCTTGCTAAAGCAGTTAGTTTCAGTTAGAGCGAGCCTGGGTAAGGATCAATCACAGTTTCTGGCAGTTTCTCCCAAATTAAAAGAGGCAGAGAAGCGGAGAAAAAGGAGGCACATTCCAGAGTTTAAACTCTCTCAGAGGGGGCCCTCGCTGACTATATGACTCAATCTTATCAAATAGCACTCTGCACTCAAGGCATCCCTGTGGCCCATTTACCCTTTACAGTCTAGGGTCTTTTTTTTTTTTTTTTTTTCCTCTTTCAGCTGCACCTGTGGTGTGTAGAAGTTTCCTGGCCAGGGATCGAACCCATGCCACAGCAGTGACAACGCTGGATCCTTAACCTGCCAAGCCAACAGGGAACTCCTGAAATCTTTTAAATGAATTTAACAGGAGGCTTTTCATAGGTTTTGGGGGCAGAACACTGAACTGGTCCTGGCTGGGACATTAACTCAATGAGGAACTTAATCTCTGTGGACCTCAGCTTTTTTTCTTTTTTTTCTTTTTGTAAGGGCCATACTTGTGTCATATGGAAGTTCCCAGGCTAGGGGTTGAATCAGAGCTACAGCTGCTGGCCTGTGCCACAGCCACAGCAAGGCAGGATCCAAGCTGTGTCTGCAACCTAAACCACAGCTCACAAGGCAACGCCGGATCCTTAACCCACTGAGTGAGGCCAGGGATCAAACCTATACCTTATAGTTACTAGTCGGATTTGTTTCCACTGTGCCACAATGGGAACTCCCCACAGTTTCTTTTTTTAAAAATTATATTTATAGTTGTACAACCATCATCACAAGCCAATTTTAGAACATTTCCATCCCCAATCCCCAGTCCACCTCTCCCTCCCTTTGGTAACCATAAGTTTTTCGAAGTCTGTGAGTCTATTTCTGTTCTGCAAATGAGTTCATTCATATCCCTTTTTAATTTTTAAAAATTTTAATTTTAATTTTATTTAAAAATTTTTTTTTGCTTTTTAGGGCTGCATTTGCAGCATATGGAAGTTCCCAGGCTAGGGGTTGAATTGGAGATACAGCTGCAAGCCCACACCACAGCCACAGCAATGCAGAATCTGAGCTGTCTGTGACCTACACCACAGCTTGGGACTCTCAACCCAATGAGCGAGGCCAGGGATCGAGCCCACAACCTCATGCTTCCTAGTTGGATGCGTTTCCACTGCACCACAACAGGAACTCCTTATATCCCTTTTTTAGACTCCACATATAAGGGACATCACACAATGTCCATCTCTCACTAACTTCAACTAGTATGATAATTTCTAGGTCCATCCATGTTGCTGAAAATGCCCTTATTTCATTTTTTATGGCCGAGTAGTATTCCATTGTATATGTGTACCACATCTTGTATATCCATTCCTTTGTCAATGGACATTTAAGTTGCTTCCATGTCTTGGCTATTGTATATAGTGCTAAATGAACACTGGGGTACATGTATCTTTTCAAGTAAAGGTATTCTCAGGATAGATACCCAGGAGTAGGATTGCTGGATCATATGGTAATTCTATTTTTAGTTTTTTGAGGAACCTCCATACTGTTTTCCATAGAGGTTACACCAATTTACATTCCCACCAGCAGTGTAAGAGGGTTCCCTTTTCTCTGAACCCTCTCCAGCATTTATTGTTTGTAGACTTTTTGATGATGGCCATTCTGGCTGGGGTAAGCTGGTACCTCATAGTAGTTTTGATTTGCATTTATCTAATAATTAGTGTTATGTAGAGCATCTTTCCATGTGTTTTTGGCCATCCTATGTCTCCTTTGGAAAAATATCTATTAGATCTTCTGCCCATTTTTTGATTTTTTTTTTAGATTGAGCTGCAGTTTTATATATTTTGGAGATTAATCCCTTGTCAGTCTCTTCATTTGCAAATACTTTCTCCCATTATTTGGGTTATCTTTTTGTTTTGTTTATGGTTTACTCTGCTGTGCAAAAACTTTTAAGTTTAATTAGGTCCCATTTGTTTATTTTTGTTTTTATTGTCATTATTCTAAGTGGATCTGAGAAGATAGTGCTGTGGTTTATGTCAGAGTGTTCAGCCTATGTTTTCCTCTAAGTGTTTTATAGTGTCCGGTCTTAAATTTAGGTCTTTAATCCATTTTTGTGCATGGTATTACAGAATGTTCTAATTTCCTTCTTTTGCATGTAGCTGTCCAGGTTTCTCAGCACCACTTATTGAAGAGACTGTATTTTTCTCCACTGCATATTCTTGCCTCCTTTATCATAGATTAGTTGACCATAGGTGTGTGGATTTATTTCTGGGCTTTCCTGTTCCATTAATCTATATTTCTGCTTTTGTGCCAGTACAAACTATTTTGATGGCTGTAGTTTTGTAGTTTAGTCTGAAGTCAGGGAGCCTGATTCCTCCAGCTCCATTTTTCTTTCTCAGGACTGCTTTGGCTATTCCAGGTCTTTAGTGTTTCCATATAAATTTTAAAATATTTTGTTCTAGTTCTGTGAACAATGCCATTGGTAATTTGATAGGGATTGAACTGAATGTATAAATTGCTTTGGGTAGTAGACTCATTTTGACAATATTGCTTTTTCCAACCCAAGAGCATGGTATATCTTTCCATCTGTTTGTGTCATCTTTGATTTCTCTCATCAGTGTCTCACAGTTTTCAGAGTATAGGTCTTTTGTCTCTTTAGGTAAGTTTATTCCTGGGTATTTATTCTTTCTGATGCAATGGTAAATGAGATTATTTCTGTTATTTCTCTTTCTGATCTTTCATTGTTAGTATATAGAAATGCAATAGGTTTCTGTGTATTAATTGTATCCTGCGACTTTACCAAATTCATTGATGAGCTCTAACAGTTTTCTGGTAGCATCTTTAGGATTTTCTTATGATCCTTTTCATTTCTGTGATGTCTGTTGTAACTTCTCCATTTTTGTTTCAAATTTTATTAGATTTAGTATCATGTCATCGGCAAACAGTGATAGTTTTACTTCTTTTCCAATTTGGATTCCTTTTATTTCTTTTTCTTCTCTAATTGCCGTGGCTAGAACTTCCAAAACTATGTTGAATAGTAGTGGCAAGAGGGGACATCCTAGTCTTGTTCCTGATCTTAGCAGGAATTCTTTCAGCTTTTTGCCATTGAGAACGGCAGCTGTGGGTCTGTCATGTGTGGTCTTTACTATATTGAGGGAGTTTCCTTCTATGCCCACTTTCTGGAGGGTTTTTTAAAAATCAGAAATGGGTGTGGATTTTGTCTAAAGCTTTTTCTGCATCTATTGATAGGATCATATGGTTTTTATTCTTCAGTTTGTTAATGTGAGGTATCACACTGATTGATTTGCCGATATCAAAAAAATCCTTGCATTCCTGGGATAAACTCCATTTGATCATGGGGTACAATCCTTTTAATGTATTGCTGGATTTGGTTTGCTAGAATTTTGTTGAAGATTTTTGCCATTTATGTTCATCAGTGGTATTGGCCTGTAATTTTCATTTTTTTGTGGTATCTTTGTCTGGTTTTGGTACAGGGTGATGGTGGCCTCATAGAACGAGTTTGGGATTATTCCTTCCTCTGTAATATTTTGGAATAGTTTCAGAAGGATAAGTGTTAATTCCTCTCTAAATTTTTGATAGAACTCACCTGTGAAGCCATCTGGTCCTGGAGTTTGTTGGAAGTTTTTAAATCACAGTTTCAATTTCAGTACTTGTGATTGGTCTGTTCATCTTTTTATTTCTTCCTGGTTTAGTCTTGGAAGATTGTACCTTTCTAAGAATTTGTCCCTTTCTTCTAGGTTGTCCATTTTATTGGCATAAAGTTGCTTATAGTAGTCTCTTACGATACTTTGTATTTCTGTGATGTCCACTGTAACTTCTTCATTTTCATTTCAAATTTTATTGATTTGAATATCCCCTCCCTTTTTTAATGAGTCTGGCTAAGAGCTCATCAATTTTGCTGATCTTTTCAAAGAACCAGCTTTTAGTTTCATTGATCTATTGTTTTCTTCATTTCTATTTCATTGATTTTTGCTCTGATCTTTATGATTTCTTTCCTTCTGCTAAGTTTGGGTTTTGTTTGTTCTTCTTTCTCTAGTTGCTTTAGGTGTAAAGTTAGGTTGTTTATTTGAGCTTTTTCTTGTTTCCTGAGGTAGGCTTGTATTGCTATAAATCTTTCTCTTAGAAGTGGCTTTTCAAAACTTTTAAATTTTCTTTGCTTTAGGGGTGCACCCAAGGCATATGGAGGTTCCCAAGCTAGGGGTCCAATTGGAACTACAGCTGCTGGTGTACACCACAACCATGGCAACACCGGACCTGAACCACGTCTGTGTCATTACACTGCAGCTCATGGCAACACTGGATCCTTAACCCACTGAGAGAGGCTTGGGATCCAACCTGCAACCTCATGGTTCCTAGTCAGATTTTTTTCTGCTGGGCCATGACGAGAACTCCTAGAACTGCTTTTACTGTATCCCATAGGTTTTGGATTGTTGTGTCTTTGTTTTCATTTGTTTCTAGGTATTTTTAAATTTCCTCTTTGATTTCTTCAGTGATCCATCGGTTGTTTAGTAGCATGTTGTTTAGTCTCCACGTGTTTGTGTTTTTTGAAGTTTTTTTTTTCTTGTTGATTTCTAGTCTTATAGCACTTGGTCAGAAAAGATACTTGATATGATTTCAATTTTCTTAAATTTACCAGTGCTTGATTTGTGACCCCGAATGTGATCTATCCTAGAGAATGTCCTGTGTGCACTTGAGAAGAATGTGTATTCTGCTGCTTTTGGATGGAATATTCTACAGATTTCTATTAAGTCCATCTAGTCTAATGCATTATTTAAGGTCTGTGCGTCCTTGTTGATTTTCCATCTGGATGATCTGTCCATTGCTGTAAATGGGATATTTAAGTCCCCCACTATTATTGTGTTACTGTTGATTTCTCCTTTTAAGGCTGTTAGCAGTTGCTTTAGGTATTGAGGTGCTATGTTGTGTGCATATGTATTTACAATTGTTCTTTTTTTTTATTACTCAATGAATTTATTACATTTATAGTTGTACAATGATCATCACAATCCAATTTTATAGGTTTCCATCCCACAACCCCAGCGCATCCCCCCACCCCCCGAACTATCTCCTTTGGAAACCATACATTTTTCAAAGTCTGTGAGTCAGTATCTGTTCTGCAAGGAAGTTCATTGTGCCCTTTTTTCAGATTCCACATGTCAGTGATAGCATTTGATGTTGGTGTCTCATTGTCTGACTGACTTTACTTAGCATGATAATTTCTAGGTCCATCTGTGTTGCTAAAATGTTGGTATTTCGTTCATTTTAATGGCTGAGTAATATTCCATTGTGTATATGTACCACGTCTTCTTTATCCACTCCTCTGTTGATGGACCTTTAGGTTGTTTCCATGTCTTGGCTATGTATTTACAATTGTTATATATTCTTGGATTGATCTTTTGACCATTATGTAATGTCCTTTGTCTCTTGTAACATTCTTTATTTTAAGATCTTTATTGTCTGATATGAGTATTGCTACTATGGCTTTCTTTTGATTTCCATTTACATGGAATATCTTCTTCCATCCTCTCACTTTCAATTTGCATGTGTCCCTAGAACTTAAGTGGGTCTCTTGAAGACAACACATATATGGGTTCTTATTTTTGTAACCATTCAGCCAGTCTGTGTCTTTTGGTTGGGGCATTTAGTCAATTTACATTTAAGGTAATTATTGATATGTATGTTCTTATTGCCATTTTGTTAAATGTTTTGGATTTGTTTGTTTGTTTTGGTCTTTTTGTTCCCCTCCTCTTTTTCTCTTCTCTTGTGGTTTGTGGTTTGATGACTACCTTTAGTGTTATGTTTGGTTTGCTTTTTCTTATTTCTGTGTGTATCTATTGTATATTTTTGGCTTGTGTTTACCATGAGGTTTTGACATAGGAGTCTATCTATATACAAGATTGTTTTGTGTTGCTGGTCTTCTAACTGCAAATGAATCTCTAGTTTCCTGCATTTGTACCCGCCTCTTCTCATGATTGCTAGTTTTGGTAGCACATTTGTATGTGGATGATTTCTACCTTTCCTATATGTTTGCCTTTACTGGTGAGCCTTCTCATTTGTAATTTTTCTTTTACACCTAGAGAAATTCCTTTAGTACTTGTTGTAAGGCTGGTTTAGTGATGCTGAATTCTCTTAGCTTTTGTTTGTCTATAAAGCTTTTTTGTCTCCTTCAAATCTGAGCCTTGCTGGGTAGAGTACTCTTGGTTGGAGGTTTTTTTCCCTTTCTTTACTTTAAGTATGTAGTGCCACTCCCTTCTGGCCTGCAGAGTTTCTGCTGAAAAATCAGCCTATAATCTTATTGGGGTTTCCTTGTATGTTATTTGCTGCTTTTCCCTGGCTGCTTTCAATGTTTTCTCTTTGTCTTTATTTATTTATTTTTGGTCTTTTTAGGGCCACACCCATGGCATATGGAAGCTCCAAGGCTAGGGGTCTAATTGGAGCTACAGCTACAGCAATGCCAGATCTAAGCCACATCTATGACCTACAACACTGAGCAAGGTCAGGGATTGAACCCACATCCTCATGGATACTAGTCAGGTTTGTAACCCACTGAGCCACAATGGAAACTCCTATTTCCAAGATCTTGAATCATCTTTACTTTCATTAGTCTAAAGTCTTTTTCACTGAGGTTGCTTATCTCCAGATCACTTAACTGTTTTTCTGTTTTTTTTTTTTCCTTTGTTTCTTCATCTGGGTCACATTTTTTACCTTTTCATTTTGTGTGTTTTCTTTTTTGTAGGCTAAAGTGTTGTAGCCTCTTTTGCTTCTACTGTCTTCCCTGTTGTGGGTGAAGTTGGTACAGGGGCTTGGTGTTGGCTTCTTGATGGGTGGAATTGGTGCCTGCTCACTGGTGGGTGGAGCTGATTCTTGCTCCTCTGGTGGGTGGGGCTTTGTCTCTGGGTATGATTAGAGGTGGCTGTGTGCCTAGGAGGCAGCCATGTGCCTGTTTGCTGATGGGTAGGGCTGTGTTGTCACCCTCTTTGTTGTTTGGCCTGGGGCTTCTCAGATCTGATAGCTGGGGCCAGATTTTTCCAAAATGGCCACCTCCAAGGGAGTTCACACTGACAATTATTCCAGAGACTTTTGCCTCTAGTGTCTTTCTCCCACAGCAAGCCACAGCTACCCCCTGTTTTCCCAGGAGATCCTCCAAGAACCACGGGTAGGTCTGACCCAGATTCTTATAGAGTCTGTGCTTTGCCCTGGGGCCCAGTGCACATGAAAGCCTTTGTTTACCCTCCAAGAATGGAGTCTGTTTCCCCTAGTCCTGTGGAGCTCCTGTATACAAGCCCTGCTAGCCTTCAATACTAAATGCTCTGGGGGCTCCTCCTCCCAATGCTGGTCCCCCAGGTGTGGGAACCTGAGGTGGGGCTTGGAACTCTCATTCCTATGTGAGAGCCTCTGCAATAGTTATTTTCCAGTCTGCAGGTTGCCCATCCAGTAGGTATGGTGAAAGCACCCCTCCCTACCATCTTGATGCGGCTTCTTCTTTGTCTTTGGGTGTAGGATATCTTTTTTGGTAGTTTCTAGTCTATTTTGTTGATTGTTATTCGGCAGCTATTTGTAATTTTGGTGTTTTTATAAGAGGAAGTGAGCTTAAGTCCTTCTACTCATCCATCTTTGGGCCTCAGTTTCTTTGTCTATAAAATGGGTGTTATGAACTGTGTCCCACACCCCATTATGTATGTTGAAGTCCTAACCCCCTAGTACCTCAGAATAAATGCATGTGGAGAGAGGTGATTAAGTGAAAATGAGGTCACCAAAGTCTGAAATGAGTGATGTCCTAACAAGAAGAGGATATTTGGACACAGGTGTAGAGGGAAGACTGTAAGCACCTCTTTGCAGGAAAAGACCCTCAGCTGGGAGCCCCTTTCCTTGTCACTTTGGCAAAGCCATGTGGTAACTAACTTTTAAACCAGGCACCCCCATGCTCTATTCATCTCCACCCATGCACATCATTCAGATCTTCATATCACACAATACCTTGCCTAACTTTCAGTTCTTTCCATAGATCAAAGAAGTAGAAATGAAGAATAAATAATTAACAGATGACCTGATCTCTTCCCTAGCTTCCCCTTCAATAATTTCATGAACCAACTGTGTGAATAAGACCACATCTAGAGGAAGATCACCAGGAGTGGACAAGCCAGCACACAGTGGGGGATGGCAACAATGCTGACCCCCATCTCAATGATTAACTGAGGTTACTTCTCTGTTTCCCTTTAAAATTTCATAGCCGAGCAGAATCTTTGGAGGTGGTTTTTGGGGGATGATGAGTCCGCCACCTCCCCAGATTGCCAGCATTCTGATTAAAGGCATGTTCTTCTCCTACAATTTGCGAGTATGGAGTTGATATTGCAAGTGGCGAGCAGTGGGAACAAGACTACTCTTGAGAAGACTCAGGAAGAGGACAGCCATGTATAAGGAAGGGAGTGAGGCCTCAGAGGGAACCATTCCACAGACACCTTGACCTCAGGCTTGCAGCCTCCAAGACCATGAACTGTCTAAGACCCCCAGTATCACCCAGTCTGTGGTACTTTACATGGCAGCCCTGGCAGGGTGGTACTGTGAGCATATTCCCATCTCCTGGGTGACACAGCATTGTGGAGAAGATCCAATGAGACAGTGAATAAAATTCCTGTTAATACTTGCAGGTGTTACACAGACACAAGTGTTGTACCTGAGGCCTGTAGTTCACAGTAAACATGCCCAGTTTATCTCTATGAGTCTAATCAAAGAGCAGGATTCAGATAGGAGACACTGGAGAGAACCTTGTAGAACCCACACCTGTTCCCACTCCAGGTGGTGGCTGGGTGCTGGCAAACCACCTGGCACTGAGGGGTTGCCCAGGGCAGCCCATTGAGGCTGATGCCAGGTCTGGCTTGCCCTGGGTGGGACTCACTCTGGGGGCCTGGGGCTATCTCCCAGACAACTGTGGGTGCTGAAATCCTACCAGGGATTTCAGCTTCTTAGGGATAGGGCCAGGAACTTCCCTTCCCTGTCTCATTCACACTTCATAGCCACTCACAGAGAGGAGAGCCGTTTTTTCACCTTCATAATGCATACAATCCAGTGCTAGCAAGTTAAAGAGACACACACCAAGTAACTATCAATTCATTTATCAGATAACCCTTCTCACAGTTGAGTGGGAGCAAGCCTTAGCAGTGGCCTCTTACTGGAGGGGTGGGAGATGATGAAGAGGTGACACAATTCAAGGCTGAGGGTGAGGTTGGGACAGGAGATCCAGGCAGCAGGAGGTTGAATGGGGGCGGGGCCAGGGCCTGTGGGTGGGGCCGGGTGTTGGGGGAGGGGATGCAGGCAGGTGTGGGCTTTGAGAGTTCTTTGCTCTAGTGCAACTCTGCCCAGAGTCTGCTGGGGCGGGGGCTTTCTAACTTCATTTCTCTTTCTATGTTGTAGTGTTTAACCTAAGACTTATTTAGATGGTTAGTCACTGGTCCCTGAAATGAATAAATAAGAATTACCAGTTGTTTTCCAATTGCAGTTTGTGTTTGTGATGGAATTTTCCACTCCCTGTCTACTGCTTTTCATTACTTACTGATAATGGCTGAAATAACTTCTCATTTCTGCTGAATAATGCATTTGTGACAGTCAGCTCTACCAGTTCATTTACAGCCAGACAAATGAGTCTTTATATGCTTTTCCCCAGCCAGATGACAATAAACTAGGTTTTATTTTCCTAAATTGAGTCCTTAACTTCGGTGGATCAGCATAAATCCTCTGGGGGAAAGCCAGGGGCCCTGGATTACCTTGTGCTGGGTTCAGCTGTTCTTTCAATAACTCCCATAAAGAGGCATCACATTTGCCTTCTGCTCTTGCCTGGATTGAGTTTTAATTTAGTTCTTCTGGGGAGTGTAGGCCATCAGTGTCTTTCCTATTGCTCCTATACGTGACTATTGAGGGGGGTTGGTTTGTTTGTTTTTCTGCGAGGAGTCTGTTGAGAAGTCTTCTTCCCTCCCACCTACTTTGGGGTTTCTGTGAGGCTATGAGGCTGTGGAGGCTTCACCAGCCCTGGACTCCGCTGGAGCTGCCCCACTCCCCACCCCCGTGAATAACAAGTCATTGGAAGGAGTTTTATATAACTTCATTTTCTTTTAAGGTAAAACAGTCTAACACAGCAAAAAATTATCAAGTCCAAAGTAAGCCTGCCCTACCTCTGTCTCCAGACACCCAGCCCTGGACTGGAGCCATCCATTGCTACCAGTTTGTGTATGCTTCCAAAGAGGGTCTGCTTCCCACCTTCCTTCCTCCCTCCTGCTTCCTTCCTTCCTCCTCTTTCTCCCTTGCTCCCTTTTCTCTTCCTTCTTTTATTCCTTTGTTTAAAATGTAAACAGATAACATAGTAGACAGGTTTTGCAGGCTGCCTTTCATTAATATATATATATATATATATATACACTAGTTTGCCATCACTACATAAAAGGCTTCCTTGGAGTTCCCGTCATGGCACAGTGGTTAACAAATCGGACTAGGAACGATGAGGTTGCAGGTTCAATCCCTGGCCTTGCTCAGTGGGTTAAGGATCCGGTGTTGCTGTGAGCTGTGGTGTAGGTTTCAGACTCAGCTCGGATCCCGAGTTGCTGTGGCTCTGGTGTAGGCCGGAGGCTACAGATCCGATTTGACCCCTAGCCTGGGAACCTCCATATGCCGTGGGAAGTGGCCCTAGGAAAGGCAAAAAGACAAAAAATAAATAAATAAAATAAAATAAAATAAAAAAAATTAAAAAAAAGAAAAAAGAAAAAAATTTAAAAAAAGAAAAAATAAAAAAATAGAAAAAAATAAAAGGCTTCCTTGTTTCTTTCTTACAGTTGCAGAGGATTCTGCTGCAATATTCAGCTCTGTGGGGCCTTTGGGCTATTTCCAGTATTTCATTTCTGGTGTAGAATTTGAAGAAAGGTCTCTGACCCTGAGTTCATTTGAAACCTTGAGCCTGTCTGGTTCTGTATTCAGCCCTCACTGCCCAGCCCCTTATGGGTTGCCCATTGTGTGCTATGGTGCCCACTCCAGACCAGGCCCTTGGAATAGAAACTTGAGGGGCGGGGGCAGATACCAGGAGAGCTTGACATTTGGAGGTGGAAATTGCAAACTGCTCGATATTCCCAGCCCCTCCACACCTGCCTTCACCCACTAGAGGTCCTGACCAAACTCTAGCATGGCTTCCATCTGCTCCAGACCTTCACCTGAAACCTGACAAGAGGCCCCTGACCTACCTTTTCTTAGGTATTACTTTAGGAAACTTGGAATTGTAAATTCTTTCTCTACCTGCCCCGCCCCAAGATGGAAATCTCCTACAACCCAGAATATTTCCTCTAGGACCTGGAAGTCATCTCTGTGAAATGCAAACATCTGGTGATCTAGCTGCCCCATTTCCCACTTCCTGTGGGAGGGTATTATGCTAACTCTGAGAGTCGTCTTACTCTAGTTTGCTCCTGTCATGAAGATATGAGAAGGGTTTCTTCTCTGGATAAGCGCCAATTAGCAAACACAGCTGGCCAAATCACATGGACCAGCCTCCCCTTACCTCTTTCAGTATTTTCCTTTAGCACACCCTTTTGTTTCAGTGGAGTTGAGCTCAGTTTGATTCTGAGTCTCTCTCCCCTACCTCTGTGGTCTGAAAAAACCTGTCATGCTGATTTTAACAAGTGCGGTTTCCCTTCGACAGTCAGGAACTGGGCCCCATACTCAGATTGCCTGGCAGATGGTCATGCCTGGTCCTGACTTCCAACTTGGTCAACACTAGGTGCCGTGTTGAAGGGCCACCCTCTAGAGTCACATTCTTTGGGTTTCACATTTTGTTTCCATTTCCTGGGATCCTTCTGAGGACTGGTCAGTACCCCATTCTTTCTCTAAACTCCTTCAGCATCTATGATTTGAACCTCTCGTGAATCATGTATGTAAACACAGTTGTTTTTGTTACTACCCACTTAATGTCTCTATCTTCTCATTTATTCAATTCCACAAACTTTAAGTGGGTATTGATTATGCGCCTAGTAATTTACATACATTATTTCACTTAATACCCCAGGACCAATCCTCTGTGGTAGATATTCTGTCTTCATTCTTATTATGAAAATGTCAACCATACACAAAAAGAGAGAGGCTATAATGGACCCTTATGTACCCATCACCAGCTTCAATGATTATAAACACATGGCCTATTTTGTTTCACCAATATCCCCTCACATTTCTGTTCTGCCCCAGATTATTTTAAACAAATCCTAGCTACCAAATGATTTCTTCTTTAGATATTTCAGTATGGTACTTCTAAATTGTAAAGATGCTTTTAAAAAATCACATAATTTCTACAAATCTAAAAATAGCTTCTAAAAGTTAATACCTTCCTAATGTTATCAAATACCCAGTTCCTCTCTCCTCAATTGTCTGATGTATTTTTTTTTAACAGTTTCTTTGACTAGTGGTCCAAATAAAATCCATTTCAACGGGTTATGTCAATTTAGTCTCTTTTAACTTACAGATTTTCCCATCTTTCTTTTTTTCCCTTGCAGTTTTTGCTTGTTGAAAAAAAAATTGGATGTTGGTTTCTACAGTTTCCCACAGTCTGGATTTGCTGATTTCACCTCTGTAGTGTCAATTAACATATGTGTTCATCCAACCTCTGTATTTCGTGTAAACTAGTAGTTCTATTTTGAGGCTTAACCACTTGCAATTTTCTTTTCTTTTTTGGGGGGGATGTGCTCCACCAGAAGGTACATGTCTTCTGGTCTCTCTTTTTGTGATATTAGTAGTTATTTGATGATTCTTATTGCCTAGATCCATTATTTTATTATGGCTGCAAAATGGTGATATTCAAATTCTGTTTTAAGAATTAATTTTAATGACAAATATAAATAAAATTAATAGTAATAAATACTAATATAATATATACTATTATATGTTATGTAACTATATATTTACACAAATTACATAAATATATTTTGTAGTATAATTATATACTATATATTATGTAATTATACTAAATACATTATTTGTTTTTTTAGCCATAGTACTTCTACAAAACAACATGTCCTCTCTTCAATTCTTTTTTTTTTTTTGTCTTTTGTCTTTTTTTGTTGTTGTTGCTGTTGTTGCTATTTCTTGGGCCGCTCCTGCAGCATATGGAGGTTCCCAGGCTAGGGGTTGAATCGGAGCTGTAGCCACCGGCCTACGCCAGAGCCACAGCAACGCGGGATCCGAGCCTCGTCTGCAACCTACACCACAGCTCACGGCAACGCCGGATCGTTAACCCACTGAGCAAGGGCAGGGACCGAACCCGCAACCTCATGGTTCCTAGTCGGATTCGTTAACCACTGCGCCACGACGGGAACTCCCAATTCTTTTCTTTTGTTTTCTTTTCCAACCATGATGTACTTACTACAGAGCTTATAGAAAATACAGGAAAAATTTCTGGAGAGGGTATGGAGAATAGGGAACTCTCCTACACTGTTGCTGGGAATGTAAATTGATACCACCACTATGGAAAACAGTATGGAGGTTCTATATTTAGAAAAGTACATATAGAACTACCATATAATTCACAATCCCACTCCTGGGCATATATCCAGACAAAACTTTCCTTCAAAAAGAATCTTGCACCCCCATGTTCACTGCAGCACTATTCCAAATAGCCA
Source organism: Phacochoerus africanus (assembly GCF_016906955.1). Lineage (NCBI taxonomy): Eukaryota > Metazoa > Chordata > Mammalia > Artiodactyla > Suidae > Phacochoerus > Phacochoerus africanus. Next base: position 154,827,320 of record NC_062544.1, on the reverse strand, counting down.
AGGCGTGGAAACAACATAAATGTCCATTGACAAGTGAATGTATTAAGAAGATGTGGTACATATACACAATGGAATACTACTCAGCCATAAAAAGAGCAAAATAATGCCATTTGCAGCAACAGGGATGAAACCAGAGACTCTCATACTAAGTGAAATATGTCAGAAAGAGAAAGACAAATACAATATGACATCACTTACACGTGGAATCTAAAATATGGCACAGAACAGAAAGACTCACAGACATGGAGAAGAGATTCATGGTTGCCAAGGAGGAGGGGGAGGGAGTGGAATGGATTGGGAGTTTGGGAGTAGATAAAAACTATTATATTTAGAATGGATAAGCAATTAGGTCCTGCTGTATAGCACAGGGAACTATACCCAATTACTTGTGACAGAACATGATGTGAGAAAAAAATGTATGTATATGTATGACTAGGTCACTTTGCTGTACAGCAGAAATTGACAGAACATTGTAAATCAACCATAATTTAAAAAAATTTAAAAGTGATAAATATAAATAAAATAATTATTACAATACTATACTATACTATTATATATTTGTATATTTATACAAATTATACAACTATGTATTGTATTTTATATAATTATTATAATAAATAATTATTTGTTTTTTAGCTATAATAATTCTATAAAAAACCATGTCCTCGCCAACTCTTTTCTTTTTTTTTCCCAACCATGATGTACCCACCACAGGTCTTACAGGAAAGATAGGAAAAAGGTCTGGTTCTTTCTCATTATCTGTGATTTTTCCAAAAAAATGAGTTGGTTCCCCAGCAGACTCCAAGGTAACTACTTAGTGAGATTTTGTGGGAGGGCATATATAATACTGAACTCATAGATTTAAACATATTTGATATATGTCAATCTATCATAGTTAATATTCTTATCGACACTTAGCTATCTTTGATTAGTGGGAACTTATTTAGATTGGCTCTTAGGTCTTTTAACTTTTTTTTTTTTTGGTCTTTTTAGGGCCATACTGGCAGCATATGGAGGTCCCCAGGCTAGGGGTCTAATAGGAGCTGTAGCTGCCAGCCTACACCACAGCCACAGCAATGCCAGATCCGAGCTGCATCTGAGACCTACACCACAGCTCACGGCAATGCTAGATCCTTAACCCACTGAGTGAGGCCAGGGATCAAACCCTCACCTCATGATTCCTAGTTGGCTTCGTTTCCGCTGCTCCACAACGGTGGCTCCAGCTCCTATGTCTTTTAATGTGACTCTAGGCGTTCCCTATAGTTTCCTTGGTTTCTTAGGCTCATCTTGTACATTTCCTGCCCCAAAACGTGGATCCAGCCATTTCTCTAAGGAGCTTCTCTTCTGTAGTGAAAAATGGTGGTTGGAGACCAAAATCTGAAGCTAAAAATGCTCAGTACACTGGAAGGACATTGTTTCTAGGTCTTTTCATTGGCCAGGGGCAGGAAGTGGGTATATATTTATGTTGACATACATCATGATTTTATACTGATAATTCCAGTTCAAATTCACGACTAAAACCTGTCACTAAACTTTATAGTCTTACAGGTATGACTCCTTTCACCCACATTAAATGTCTCAGTTCTCACTTACACAAACATGCTCTTTTGCTTTATCCCACAGAAGATGCAAGTGCGCACACATACACACACACACCAGTGTCAGAAGGAAAATACCAACCTACCACTGGCAGTATGATTACCGAAATGGTTTTAGACTCTTTTTGCAGTACTCTCTTGCATACCTACTAGGCATATACAGGCAAATTACTGTGGTTTAAAAAGTCATTTGAAATAGTTTTTCTCTGTGTTATTGTACCATCAATTTGATATATAACTGGATTCATTTGTTTCTTTTTTTTTTTTTTTTGCTTTTTAGAGTTTGCTTTTTAAGATTTAATTTTGTTTTATAATTCCGTAAAATGTTTGCCTGGTTCCAAAGTTCCATTTCCACATAATAAGATAAATTAAAACAACTCTAGTGTCTATTCCTTTTCCCTCTACCTTCCTTATATAAGTGATTATTTAAAAACAGTTGTAGTGGGAGTTCCCTTTGTGGCACAGTGGAAATGAAACCGACTAGGAACCATGTGGTTGTGGGTTCGATCCCTGGCCTCGCTCAGTGGATTGAGGATCCTGCGTTGCTGTGGCTGTGGTGTACGCCAGCAGCTGTAGCTCTGATTTGACCCCTAGCCTGGGAACCTCCATATGCCAAAAGTGCAGCCCTAAAAGTTATAGTTTGTCTTTTTCCCATTTTTTCAGTTATAAGCAAATGCATATGCATATATTTATAGCCCCTCCTCTTTCTTAGAGAAGTGGTGGAATGACACACATACTCTTTCCACCTTGCATTTTAACTCAACAATATATTCTGGAGATTATCTTTGCATTAGGCTATAGTTATTCCTCATTCCTTTTGTGGATATATCACTGCTTGTTCAACTAGTTCCCTATGGATAGGTATCTGGGTTGCTTCCAGACTTTTGGCATTATTCATAGGATTGAAATAAATAGTTTTATGCATACTTCTTGTTCATGTTTTTGCCAATATGTCATTGGGAGAGATTCATAAAAGTGGGATTGCTGGATCAAATTAAATATACATAAATGGATATGAATTTGTCTAGATAGTGCCAAATTCTTCTCCACAAGGGTTTATAACATTTTCTGTTCTCATCAGAACTGTATGAACTTGCCTGTTTCCCTAGAGCTTCACCAACTAAATAGATTCACATACTTGTGGAGTTTTGCCAATCTGAGAAGTGAAAATGGTATCTCAGGTAGGTCTGTCTTCCTTTCTTTCTCTCTCTTTTTATTTCTCTTTTTCTTTTTCTTTCTTTATTTCTTTCATGTCTTTATTATGAGTGAAGTTGAGCATCCTTTTATATGGTGAAGAATCATTTTCATTTATTTTTATGTCAACTGTCTGTCATATCTCTAGCTTATTTAAAAATAAGATTGTTGCGGGCTTTTTTTAAAAAACCTCAAAATTTATTTTATTTTATTTTTTTGTCTTTTCTGGGGCCACACCCACGGCATATGGAGGTTCCCAAGCTAGGGGTCAAATTGGAGCAGCAGCTGCGGGCCTATGCCAGAGCCACAGCAACACCAGATCTGAGCTGTGTCTGCGAACTACACCACAGCTCACAGCAACGCTGGATTCTTAACCCACTGAGCAAGGCCAGGGATCAAACCTCATGGTTCCTAGTCGAATTCGTTAACCACTGAGCCATGACAGGAACTCCTAAAACCTCAAAATTTAAATGCTGTTTATAGAATGGGAATATTAACCTTTTATATTCTAAGTTGCAAATACGTCCTTTTTAGTTTGTCATTTATCTTTTAGTTTTGCCTATGGTATTATTTTGCAATGTAAAATTTAAAAAATTTGATAATCAAATTTTGAAAAAATCAATAAATCGCTTTAAATTTTTAAATTATATCAAGGAAAAATAGTCCTACACCAAGGTTATAATAAGGAATTCACCCATGCTTTCTACTTGTATGGCTTCCTCTTGCATATTTTTTTTTGCCTTTTTTTTTTTTTTTTTTTTAGGGCCGCATCAGCAGCATATGGAGGTTCCCAGGCTAGGGGTCGAACTAGAGATGTAGCCTCAGGCGTACACCACAGCCACAGCAATGTCAGATCTGAGCCGTGTCTGTGACCCACACCTCAGCTCACGGCAATGCTGGATCCTTAACCTGCTGATCAAGGCCAGGGATTGAACCTGCGTCCTCATGGGTGCTAGGCAGATTCATTTCTGCTGAGCCACAATGGGAACTCCCCTCTTTCACATGTAAAACTAGGATATATTTGGAATTGATCTGAGAGTACAGTGAGAGAATGGATCCAGTTTTATTATTTTCTTTATGATTCTCCAGTTCCCTGAACACTGCTTAATAAAAAGTCCTCTATTAGTTTCATATGCTCCCTTTATCAATACTAAATTGCCATACACAGTGGGGCCTACTTTTGATTTTTATCTTCTGTTCCATTGGCCTTCCTATACTTTATGTGCCAGTATAAAACTGCTTTAATGATTGGGACTTCCTAGTATGTTTTATTATTTGGGAGAGCTTTCCCTTCTCCTTGCTCTTCTTTTTTAGTTTTTCTTTTTGGCTCTTCTTGCATTTTGTTCTCACAAATAAAATTCATAATAAACCCATCTAGTTCTAAAAAAAACCCAACTATGTATTTTAAAAATAGAATTCTGTTACATTTATAAATTAATAAGGAGAACTGACATCTTTCTTTTTTTAGGGCCATACCAGCAGCATGTGGAAGTTCCCAGGCTAGGGGTCAAATCAGAGCTGAAGCTGCTGACTTATGCCACAGCCATAGCCACAACAACAATGCAGGATCTGAGCTGTGTCTGAACCTACACCACAGCTCATGGCAACACTGGATCCTTAACCCACTAATCGAGGCCAGGGATCGAACCCTCATCCTCTTGTATACTTGTTGGGTTTGTTGCCACTGAGCCACAGCGAGAACTCTGAGAACTGACATCTTTATGCTATGGAGTCTTCATAGCATATGGAGCACATGGAATTTCTCTCCATTTGTGTATTTTTAGCAAAGTTCTATGGTAGTCTTATAAATTTTGGAAATCTCTCAAATTTATTTAAAGGCATTTCATTTTATTTTTTGCTATCATAATTGAGATTTTCTCTTCCAGTATACCATTTTTTTGTTGTTGTTTATAGATATGAGGGTAATTGATTTTTAATGTTACTTTGTAACCTGCTACTTTACTAAAAGCATGTTATTGTTTGTTGTATGGTTTTCACATGGATCCTTTTGGGCTGTCCAGAAAGACCAGAATTTTCCCTCTTTTGCTCCAATTCTTGGCACTTTCCAACTGTGTTGTCTTGTCTAATCACATTGACTACAACCTCTGACCAACATAACATAGGAGTGGAGTTATTATGCATCCTGTCCTTTTCAATTTCTACAGGAAGGCCATTAGTGTTGTCTTTTTAGAGGCAATTTATCATTCAAGAAATCTCTAAACACCCTCATTATCCAGATGAGGAATCAAGGTGTGCAGATATCAAGGAAGAACTTGCCTCAAGGTCATGTGGAGCCTGAGTTTGACCTTGGAGTTCTCTGGTGTTCTCCAGTCTTTGCAGCACACCCCTTATTTTTCATTATCTATACTCCTCTGTCCCCTTGCTCAACATGGACCTCACACCTTAAGAGATCATAAGAGATTATGAATGGCTGAGCTCAGCCTTTGGGAAGGGCACAGAGAGGCCCCGAGTGCCAGGACTCAGTCTCACCCCTATTTTCTTTAGCAATTCTGCTCCCTCCCAGACACCGCGTAGCAAAACAAGAGCCCCCAGGAAATCAGATATCACCCTTCTCAGAAAGCAGTTTAGTAACCACCTCTATTACTCAACCAAGAGCCTCAGGCCCCCTTGCCCTCCCCTGCTCTGACCAGGGTTATTTTTTTCCAATTTTACACATGGGTCTCCCTCAGAGCAATTCTCAATGTATTTTTCTCTGTGTAGTTACATTTCTAATGATACTTCAGTGTCCCTTCAGAGTAACTACCTTATTGGCCTGCCCTCACCAAAGGAATGGTATTTATTGAGAAGCAGACTGAGTGGTTTGTCTTGGGTAAATGTGTTCAAGCCTCTGCAGGCACTAAGGTAGCTCAGGTTCTTTCCCCTCCTTGTTTCAGGGACACCAGGTTGTGAATCATGAACAATGACCCATTGCCTTTCATTTTATTCAGTGGGGAGGGATTAGTTCTTGTGTCTTTTTTTTTTTTTAAAAAAACCAGCTAGGACCATGGTGCTGTGGGGAGAGAAACCTGGCCCTGATCTAGATTGCCTTTTTCTAGCAGTTTCCCAAATAGGCAAATCCCCAGAGTATGGGTTCTCTCTCTCTTTGTGAGGGACAGAAAGAGGGGCTGTGATTGGAAAATATTTAAATCAGGCCCATTTAAAATTCTAACTCTCTTGCCTTTCCATAACTTCGATTTTTACTTTCCTCCAGCTGACAGCCTTTGCTGTGGGAAGTCTGAGCCACTGTTTTCTCCCATGGAGACCACTAATTTCGGTAGAGACTTAAACCTCCACGTTCCACTTTGTTCCCTGGGTAGCGCCTCCCTGGCCCTGGCCTCCACTCACTCCCTGTACTTTGTGACTCTGGCTGTACTTCCTTTGTCCCCACTCTCCTTTCATCTGCAGCTCCGAGGCAGGAGGCTGCCTAATTCCAAGCTTGCATTTGGCCTATTTGAGGATGAAAGAGCCTGATGTTGCCGCCAGAGCTTATTATCAGCGTTGGCAAGAAAGGCCAGAGCACTCAGCAAAGCCAGACAGGGAAAGGACCCCCTTCTGCCTGAGTGGTGGGCTGGTGCCTGGATCCTTGTTGGCCTCTGGGGCCACCACCTGGGAGTTTTCCCATTTGTTTTTACTGCTTAGTAGAAGTAGCTGAGAGGTTCTAACACTGGGGAGTGGAGAGAGAGGTTTAGACTTGAAAAGGAACTTCACATATATTTAACTCTAACCAGGACTGGCTCCATAATTTGTGGGTCTCAGTGCAAAATGGAAATACAGAGCTCCTCGTTCAAAAACCAAGGAAAAAAAGGGCCTTTAAAGGTACTAAAGTTTTCCTTCTTGGTTTTCCTCTTGACCTGTCATGGTAATTTTTGTTATTTAATCTTGCAATCCTTTGGGCACAGGGATACTCAAGGGGCATGTGCAGCCTCACAGGCCCCCATGGTGGCCATGCTCCATGCTTTGGGGTGCTGTGTGGCCCATTACTACCATACTCTACCTTCTTGCCAGCCACTGGACTGATGTGCCAGGTCCTGCCCAGTGGTGGGGACGTCCAGCCAGGCATCCCCCTTTCCCACAGACCAGCCACCCTAATCCATGGAAGATAGGGGACCCCTGAGAGTACAGAACCTCAGGGCCACTCTGGAGGCACTTGGATCAAGGGTGGGCAAGAGGCTCACCCTTTCCTGTCAGTTGCCTACTGAATGCACCATGGTGCTGCCAGCCCTGCATCTGTGCCCCAATCCAAGATGCCACCTTTATACTCCCTGTGAGCAGGCTTCTGCTGGAGGTGGGAAAAGGAGGGGAAATCAGGACGGGCAGGAAGCTACAGGCCAAGAAACCCATGTGAGGGCAGGGAAACGAGAGCTTTGGATTTCTGGAGTCCAGGAATACAGCGCGCATGGCAGCCTTGGAGCCCCATGAGAAGAAGGCAGCACTTTCTGAATAAATGGATTGCGGGGAGGTGGGGGCTATTCTTTGGGCCAGAAAGGGGTGAGGCCCGGGTAGGGTGGGTCCCTCCTGAGCTCTGTGGGGACTGGCTGTGGGTGAGTGGACAACCAGACCCCCATGACCAGACCCCCCAGGAGGCAGTGGGACCCCATTCTCCAGTGGGAAGCTGGGCCCAATGTCTGGGTACAGATAGGCTTAGGAGGGAGCTGTCTCCCCGAGGCTTGTGGGTGAAGGACACTATTTGGGGGGAGGCAGAAAGAAGGGACCATGGCCCCCCATAGTAAGCCCTTGGCCTGAGGTCTAGCCCCTAGGGGACAGGTGCTCTGATTGAAGATGTTGCAACACTTCACAGTTCCTACAGCTCCTTTTCACATCTTATTTCATGCTCACAGGGGCCTTGAGAGGTGCTCGTCCATTTCAAAGATGGGGAGAGGGAGACATGTAGCAGATGAGTGGTTGGTCCACATACATGGCAGAACCAGGATCTGAAGGGAGGGCCCACTCAGTGTTGAGTATTGATGGCGTACGTGGCCATAGGTATCTGCAGTGTTGAGACTGAAGCTGCCTTTCTAGGTTGTTAGCCTCTGATTTCACCTAGTACATTACATTCAGTGAACCCCCTTCATAGCCCCCCACAGCACATATAGTGATCCCCAAACTGCAAATGAAGAAACAAGCTCAGAGAAGTTAAGTAACTGATACAAAGCCACCCAGCTAGTAGGCAGCAGAACCAACATCCAAATGCAAGATCCCTTGATTCCCAGTTTATGCCCTTTTCACTTGCTCAAGTGAACCTGGAGTGTGAAGGCCGAGTCATGCAAATGACAAGGACCACTGGTAGCTGCCACAGTGGATGTGTGTACAGGCAGTCACGAGGTCATGGAAAGAGTGGGAAGGCAGCTCAGAGGAGCAGTGAGGCCAGGGCACATGGTATATTCACGGCCTCCCAAGTGGGTGGTATGGCAGGGCCAGAGGTGGCTTCCAAAGGGCCTTGTGGACTCAGCGCAGGGTCATGGATTGTGTCCTCTCTGGTAGGAGGAGCCCAGAGGGTTTGGGGGCAGGGACAGTGCAGTCAGAGCTCATGTCTCCGAAAGATCTTTCTGGTGACTGGGTGGAGAGCAGCTATCAGCAAAGCCATCTCACAGCCTGTGTGGAGGCCAGAGTTGGGTACCCTGCGTGGGTTAATTGTGCAACAGCAACATCAGAAAAATCATGTGTATATCCCAGATATTTAGGATTTTCTTTTGTCCTTTTTGATGGAACAGAGCTAAATATGGTTGGAGCTGGGCCGTGTGATACAGAAATAACTCCATTTTATAGGTTGGTCTATCTGTATCTTCAAGTTCATGTTTGAAAAAAAAAAAAAAGAAAAAAAGGAAAATGACTCTCATTTGGAGGATATCTTGATGTTCAGCCCACAGCATTGGACCTATACTGCTCTCATTGTGTGTTTTTCTAGTCTGTGGTCTACCTTCAGGCAGGACCTATACAATTTAGTTATCAATGGATTTGTTGGAATACCCATGGCATTATTATACCTATTTTACAGATAAGGAAGCTGAGGCTCAGGGAAGTTGGGTAAGTTGCCTAAGCCTCTGGATCCAGACCAGGAAAGGACAGACTATTTTGTGGCCATACTTTTTGACCTATAAATTGGGACACCTGATGTCTCATGAAAAGTCTGTGTAGCATCTGAGTGCGTGAAATTGCCTGGCAGATGCTGAGATATTGGACTATTTAGGGGTGTTCTGGTGGCTTACAGGACATGCATGTTTGGAATCTGCACTGTTGGAAAGAACACTAGAGGAATGGCTGCTTGACTTGCTGGGTCTAAGGCCCTGGACTGCTCTGAGATGGCTCTCCTCACAGCCCAGATAGATGTAGGCAGGACAGCAGCTCCGGGGGAGAGCCGAGAGAACAGTGTTGGGTGTCATATGTGTAGTGCCGGTAGCTGGCACCAGCTGGCAGGGGAGGAGAAGCATCCTGGGGTGAAGTGGGAGGCAGGAGGGGCAAATGGGAAGCTCATGAGTGTGTCTGACCAGCATTACCCACCCACACACGAATGAAAGTCTGTGACCTTCTCTGGGGGCTGTGTGCTGGGCCCCCAGGTGAAAGGGATCTGAGCTGGCAGTTCCTGGCCAGGCTAGAGGCTGATTTAGCTCAGAGGGATGCCAAGGCCAGCATTTGTGGGAGGAGGGGAAAGGAGACAGATGAGATGAAATGTGCAGAGCTGGCTGCTGCCCCAGTGTCAGAACCACAGGCTATAGGCCAGATGTGACAGATGAGTTCAGCGCCCTGCAGAATTACCAGGAGAGCAGGTCCTGACCAAACAAGGGACAGAGAGGAAGCCTCTGTGCCCTGCCCTGGTTAATAAGGTAACCACTGGCCACCTGTGGCTATTTAAATGTAAATGAATGAAAATAAAAGAAAAATGTCAATTTCTCAGCCTCATTAGCTGCACTTCAAGTGCTCCATAGCCAGAGCTGGCTGGTGGCTACCAGACACAACGGTGCAGGTATAGAGACATTTCCATCATTGCAGAATTTCTATCTGAATGTGACGTATCTCACTAATCGTTTTTATATTGATTACATGTTGAAATAACATTTAAAATAGAGTTAAATATGATATACTAATAGTAACCTCACTTGTTTCTTTTTACTACTGTGTGTAGTAAACTTGTCAATTCTCTGCGTGGCTCTGATTTCCATGGGCCAGCGCTGTAGAGATGGAAGCAGGAACACCCCTCCATTTAGCCATTGTTCCCAATGCCACATCCATTTGGTGGTATTCTATTGGATGATGGCTGTAAAACTCCTCTCTTAACAGAAGGGTTATAGAGTCAGCCCAGGCTGATGGGACAAATGCAAGCTTTAGAGCTGGAAAAATTCAGGTTCAAATCTCAGCTCCACCTCTCCAACTGGCTGCATGATTTTGAGCACAATACTTCTTTGGGCCTCTGTTTCCTTATCTAAAAATGCAGTCAATGAATGAGCCATCACATGGCATTGCTTTGAACACTTGAGGACACAGTTGCTGCCTGGGCCCCGCCCTGAGTACACCTCAGCAAATGGTAGCCGCTGTTACAGTTATCATTGTCATTAATTTTTTTTTTGTCTTTTGTCTTTTCAGGGCCATACCTGCAGCACACAGAGATTCCTGGGCTAGGGGTCTAATTGGAGTCAACAGGTGCCAGCCTACACCAGAGCCACAGCAATGCCAGATCCGAGCCTCATCTGCAACCTACACCACAGCTCACAGCAACGCTGGATCCTTACCCACTCAGCAAGGCCAAGGATCGAACCTGAAACCTCATGGTTCCTAGTCGGATTTGTTTCTGCTGCTCCACGACAGGAACTCCAGTTATTAATGTTTTCAGCATGAACGTGTAGGGTCAGTCTCTCTGGCCTCAGACCACTCACTTCCCTGCCCCCTGCCTCAGCACTCTTGCTTTCTGATATTGACCCCCCCTCCCCATCCCACCCAAGAGACGGTGCAGCAGGCAGCTGTTAGCATTTTGTCCTGGTACTTACCTGCTGGCAGCTGCTGGCCCATGAGGCCCGGAGGGCACCCCAGCTCTCGGAGCGTGTGGCCTTGCTCTCCAGGTGCATCCGCAGCTCTGCCTCCAGCTCCTGGCTGACTTTCTCGAGGGCATGCACCTTGGCCATGTATTCCACCAGGCACCCTCCCAGGTCCTCGACACCACTGAGGTCCCTCTCCAGGCCTGGAGTGGGCGCCGTGGCCAGGCCTGAGCTCCGCAGGCCCTGCAGGAAGACGCTGCTGATGCCCAGGGCCCGGCGGGTCACCCGGGCACCCAGGCCACCAGTGGACCCACTGGGTGTCATCCCTACATAGACCCTGGGTGTTCGGACAAGACCACCCACGGCAATGGTTCTGGAGGCTGGGAGGCCCTCCAGGGAGGATGGTGACTGTGTTCCCCTGAAGGAAGCCCTGTGCCTCTGCAGAGGCATGCCGGGGCTGGCCCCTGTGGGCACGTCTACCACCACTCGCCTGGTGCTCATCGCCCCTTCTATCTCTGCTGTGCCTAGTGGGTTCACAGAGCCCAGTGGCCTTTTGGTTTCCAGCCCCAGCATCCCCGTGACCGGGCCTCTCTGGAAGCTTCCCTATGCCAGGGCTGCTTTGTCTGCTGTTTTCCATGAGTTTCCACCATTCACCAAGCTGAAAGGGAAGCGGCCCGCCCAGGGCTGTGTGCAGAGAGGCACTCAAGCATTCTCTGCAGGGTCATATGCCTGACCTCCGAGATTTTTCTGTGGGTGGTGGGAGGCTGGATCAGTGCAGGCTGCAGGGGTGGCTCAGCTGGGCCTGTGTATTGCAGTGTCTAAGAGAGGGCCAGGCAGGCACGCAGCAGCCCTACTTCATGGATGAGTAAACTGAGGCCTCAGCTCACAAGTGTCATGAGTGGCTGAGCCAGGACTGACTCTAGGGGTTCAGGGCTGGAGTCAGGGCTCTCTACATCCTTCCCTGTGCTGTGGGTGTGGGTGTGGAAACGTGGCTGTAGAAGGCTGTGAACCAGCCATGCCCAAGGCAGCCCAAGAAAAACAAAATAAGTGCCTTGCTCCCTCCACCCTCCCTCAGTCCCCTGCCGTAGCTTCAGGTCCCTCCCTATCCCCTTTCTCCCCTTGAGCCCTGCCTTCATCAGCTGCTTGACCTTGGTTACACTGCTTCACCCTCTAGACCTTACTTTCTAAGGCACTAGACAAGGGACTGTGGGCAAATTCAGGCCTCATGTGTGTTGGCCACCTATTATGTTCTGGATGTTCCTGTCACTTCTGTTTTCCCATCTCCCAGAAAACTAATAAAAATAAAGAGGTTTTCCGGTAAGATCTTTAAGGGAGCTCTAAGTTAGGACTGTATGACACACACTGGGCTTTAATTCGTGCCCTAGACAACCAAAAAGTATCCTGCAGCCCCCAGGATAACAAAATGGACCTAACACCCACTGCATTTAAGTTTAACCCTAGAGGAATGAAATAGCCAAAACCCAGAGATGGATATTTATCCCGGATCCTGGAACGTGAGAGCATACCTTGAGGAGAGAAGGGGAAAGGGTCGGCTGCTTGTGAGTGCTGAACCCATCAGTGCTGTGAAGATTTCCACGCCTTACTTCACTGACTTCTTAGTTCAACCTTAGGAGGTAGGTTCGGGGTTGACATGCACTGCTGCTGGGGCTGCACACTGCACAATTCCAGAAGTAGCATCACACGTCCTGAGATGAGCTATCCTTCCTTGTGTGATGAGAGCTGCAGTGACTTTCCCAAGGGCCCCTGCCCAGAAAGTAGCAGAGCTGAGATGAGAAGTTATCTAGGACTCCCTCTGTCTCCCAACACCCAGAGAACAGGGTACTTACCCAAGGTCACACAGGCAGAGATAAAAACCCTGGTCCCTACTGAAATACTCCATGTGCTCTTCCTTTTTTTTCCCTCCTTCTACTTTTTCTAATTGAGATGTCATGGAAAGTACTTCACAAATATCAAATGTTGTTACGTGATTAGCAGATTAAGGAATCAACCTGATCAAGTAAAGGCTGGCAGTGCCCCCTGGCCTTCTTGCTGTGAACACCAGCTCTGGTGCACCCTGAAAGACCCTGTATCCCACCAGTCTGAGTTATAATGACATCACCTAAAACAGGTGATGCTGACAGGTCCCAGGAGCTGCAGGAATCCCAGGATGTGTCCAAGACTAAATGGAGGGCTCCAGCCATTGATTAATTGGACTGCAGAGGTGCCATGTTTAGTCACTGTTACTCTATGGAAAGGTGACACTCAGTGGCAAGGTTACCTTTGGATTTCTCTGACTGCAGATACAGCCCTGAGTCCAGGAAACGGGAGGATGAGGAGGGCTATATCTTGACACTAATGTCTCCAAAGACCTGGAGATACATGACTTTTCTGGGGAGAAAACATGTTCTAAGGGATTTTTTTTCCCCAGATGATAAATGGCTAATCCATTAGCTTATCACATTGATAAAACCCCACATACTGTTAAAATCAATGAAAAAAAAAAAAAAACCAAACAGATGGACAGGTGGTGTCGGTACTAAAGGAAGACTTAAAAGTTATTTAAAAATTAAAAGAATGCGAAATGTATTAGCAACTTAATCCTCTGGCTAATAAAATAAGTTTATTTATATATACATGGTAGCTGAATTCTGTGGATAAGGAAAAATAAGTCATACATCCCACATATATATATATATATATATATATATATATATATATATATAACATATGTATCTCTGATTACATATATTATATATAAATTTTACTTTACAGATTTCTTTCTCTATATATACACACACATTGATATATTAAAAGCCATCACAGACAGAAATATTATGATAAGGTTGAGAGACCAGACAGCAGGATGCTGGGAAATGAATCTCAGAGCAATGTGTAACCTGCTTCTTTGTAGGTTGAAGTCTTTGAAGAGAGACAATCACCAAACTCAGTTTAAGTAGGTTCATAGGACACTGAGGACACACACTTTCAAAGGCCATCTTTTTTTTTTTTTTTTTTTTTAAAGGAACATGTAGGAAGAAAGGAAAAAGTTATGATAAGAAGACCACAGCGATAGCACAAACATGAATCAACACTCAAGTTTGGGTCCCAGTCTGACTATAAGAACATCTATATTCAAAATATACTATCAAACTATATTTCCTTTAGAGAAAGGGAGTGTCAAAGCAGTTATCTTCTCTTCCAGCCACGTTGTATTGGGGAAAAATGGAGAAGCAGCCCTCTCCACAAGGCCCTCTTGTGTCTCTGAGGGTCTGACCTGCTGGCCGTGGGCTTGGGGGCAGCAGGTGACCAGTGATGGAGAGAGCAGTGAGGGGAGACTGTGAGCCCCAGGCAAGTCTGCAATGCCGAGCACAGGTACAGTGATGTTTTCTCCTGAGTGACCCACTTCGGCAGCCTTGTCTTTTTAAGATCTTGGGAGAGAGGTTTAGAAAATCACAGCTCCACACCCCAAGGCTTCTTTTACAAACGCATTCCTCAGGGACATGATGGGATGGCCTTTTGAGAAAACGAAGGTGAACCCCAGTAAACACTGGATCCTTGAAGAAGGGCAAGCACTCCGAAGCTCCAGGGCTGAGGTCTGCATCCAAACCCTCTCCAGAGAAAGGCACGAGTGTCTAATGCAGATGTGAACAGTGGGGAGGATGCAGGGCTGGGCCAGGAGGGAAAGCAGTCATGTGGTCAGCACAGTTGGAGGCTCCCTGTCGTGGGATGTTAGGGGGATGTGGCCTGGATGCTGCTATCCTCCAGCCTTGGTGCTAATGCCCTTGCAAGGTTCAGGGCGCTCCTCCTGGGGTGACAAGGTGCTCCCCCTTCTTGCTTTGTGCACGAGTCCGCCGGTCCCTCCAGGCAGCCCAGCTCCTGTCATTGGTATGCAGCCTCAGGGGTGGAAATGGGGTTCATCACATTGACTCAAGAGGAATCAGAACTCTAAGGAACCAGAGGCCATGCACTTGGCTGTTTCATATCCACTTGTACAGGCCAGTCTCTTCCCTCACCTGCCTGGGGCTGCTGGGACCCCCACATGCTTGAGGACAGTTATTAAGAGAAGCAATCAATGCAACTGCTTTGTTTAGAAATACCTTTATTTTATAAAGCCACGGATCGTTCTGTAAAGTAGTTTTTTGTTTTTTGTTTTAAACCACACTTATAAAAAAGATGTTGACAATTCTTAAGGGAAAAAAAGCTGAAAATGTTTTTCATTAAGTCAGTGTTACACAAAGATTATATTTATAACATATATTTGTATATTGATAATTTAGAGACGAAAAGTCGGGACCAGCAAAGCGAGGGCTGCTGCAGTTAGATCTCGGACACTTGGTCGTTTCCCACAAACAGTGTCTCCTGGCAGAAGGGGTTAACGAGGACCATCCCAGTGTCTCTGTAGTCACCATTGGCTGGGGAGCGGGGCTCCGAGAGTTGGTCCTGGGGACAAAGGGAGGAGGTGGCGTGAGCTGGGGAGGGGTCATCAGGGGGCCATTCTTAAAGAAACATACCCATAGGGACATTAACTTCCATGTGAGATGGCTTGTGAAACATAACAAAATTCCTGAAATTTAGTTGACGTGCAATAGTAGGTAAGTTTCCGGTATACTACATAGTGATTTGACGTTGACATATATTATGAAGTGGTCACCGTGATATGTCTAATAACCATGTGTCTTTCAGTATTACTGATCTCATTCCTGATGCTGTACATTGCATTCCTGAGTGTTACTTCTTGTCTAACTGGAGGTTTGTACATTTTAACTCCCTTCACCTATTTCACCCTCCACCACAACCATTTCTCATCAGCCTACTGAAGCTGAGATCCAGAGACCTGTCTGCTCTTCTTTTTTTTCTTCAGATTTTTACAGCAGCTTCCAAAGAAGATTTCCTGCTTCCTGAATCACCTCCACCTTAAGTTGCCAGAGATGGTACTGCTCTCCACGCTCGACACACACAGCACACAGGTCACTTCCCTGGTGGGCAAAACCTGGTCCACGTGGGCCCCAGACTCCCCTTCCAGCCTCTTTCTCATAGACCTCTGGGAGGCCTCGCTGCCTTTCCTTCCTGAACACACCCTGCACTTGCCCACATTTTTCCTCTCCTGCCACCCGTCAGAGCCTTCAAAGCTCATTCTTGCTTCTCCCATATCCTCCCAGAGCCTAGTCAGAATTCTCAGTCTGTTTCTTGCAGCACTGGGTGTGCTGAGCTGATTAGATCTAGATCTCTGTGCAACTGCACAATTTGGTGATGAGTGAAAAATTCAGTCGTCTACACAGTTCTGGGAGTGGAAAAGAGCCTAGACATGGAAAATTTGCTTCTTGTGTCATCTGAATGCCTTTAGCCTTAACTGCCAGGGACTGCAGGCATCTGGTGGGCCGTGAAGCAACTGTTCTCAGACTCCGGCCCAGGTGTTAACTTAGAGGAAAAAAGTCATAGTTTGCTCTAATGCTATACAATGGACCACAGGCGATTGCAGGGCAAAGGGCGTAGGCCAGACCAGCTTGGAAACAGCTTCACTTGAAGAAGTCACAATTAATACTCTGAAGTTTATTTTTGAACAAACCATGCAATTTTTTTGTCTTTTTTTTTTTTTTTTTTTTAAAGGGCTGCACTTGTGGCATATGGAAGTTCCCAGGCTAGAGGTTGAATCTGAGTTGCAGCTGCTGGCCTACACCACAGCCAGAGCAATACCAGATCTGAGCTGCATCTGTGACGTACACTGAAGCTCATGGCAACGCCAGATCCTTAACTCACTGAGTGAGGCCAGGGACCGAACCCTGCATCCTCATGGATACTAGTCGGGTTCGTTACTGCTGAGCCATGAGGGGAACTCCCCCATGTGATTTTTGACATGCATTACTTTCTGGGTAATAAGAAGAGAAAAGAAGAAGGCCATTTGTTGTCAAATGTCTTTTCAGAAGATAGGGATTTCCTTCACTGTCTGGAATCAGCTGAGAGCCTATCCATGGGGTGGATGTGGCCCCAGCTATCTAAGTAAGAATAGGGCAGCGTGTCAGTGAGGGGACAGGAATCCACATATTCCACTGGGCTTTGGAGTTGAGCTGTGGATGGAAATTTTGGAGCCTGTACTCTGGTTTGTGGTTTTATAGCTCTCACAAAGGAAGTGTTCAGGGGTGAACTACATGGGAGAACTTCCTTTGTGTGAAAAAGAGAAAGTTATGCAGAAAATAACTAAGAAAAGGAGGAGGGGAGGGAAGAAGAAGAAAAAGCATGGAAAAGTTTCCAAGCCTCTCCGAGCATCGCAGTTCTGCCCATACAGCCGGGATTCTGTTTTGCTGCTTGCATCAGCCCAGAAGGGGAGCAGGGAAACTTGCTTAGGCAAAGCACTTGGCAGCCTCCAAAGCTGGCAGCTCAGAGCTGAGCACATGGCCTGGATGCAGATGCTAGAATGTGCCCTGTGATTGATCATTCTGTGGGTGGGAGGGTGGGAGGTAGGCCCTCTATGCCCAGGGAGGGGGTAAGAGCCTTTGCAGCAGAATGAGGAGAGTGGACTGGCTGCGAGGGCAGGGTGATAAACTCACTCTGAAGCCAGATGATGGCTCTAGCAGGGCTCTGGCCTGTGTTCCTTAGCAGGCGGGTGCTCTGGGCTGGGATGACTATCTGGGTGCTGTGCATACTGGTGACAGTGCACTCAGCAGCACCATCCCCTGGCTTGGGTTTTCATTTACCAATCTATAGAGAGAAAATGAGGAGTTTACGGTCCAGGGGTTCGCAGCCCACCCTCAAAGTAGGCCAGCCCTGGGGCTCAGGGACCTATTTTCTCACACTGTAACAGTTCTCAGGAATACTTCTGCCACCAAAGTGTGCCCTGGCCACACTAAAGGTCAGTGCCTTCATGAGGCCTCTCCCTCTGTCCTTCAGCTAAATTTTCTTACTGAGCATCCACTGCATGTCAGGCTTTGGGCTGGGTGATGGGTACATCATGAGCAAAGTTCACTCATGTGATAACCATTTACCAAGTACCAGTGATGGGCACAGGTTAGTCAGTGACCGGGGCAGACAAGCCTCCTGCCCTCAAGCAGCTTATGTTCTAGTGGATGAGACAGATACACACCAGTCAACAGAGAGAGAAGGGTGCATGTCAGGTGGTGAGAAGGGCTCTGAAGAAAAACAAAGCAGGGCCAGAGACAAAGCACCCAGGTGGTGGAAGGGGGGTGTTTAGCCTGTGTAGAATGGCCAGGGAAGGCCTCCCTGAGGAGGTAACATTGTAGCAGAGACCTGGAGGAGGTGAGGGATGGAGAGAGCCAGGAGAAGAGCATTTCAGACAGGTACAAAGATGATCTCATGCTTGGTACTGGGGCTTGTGCTCATGGGGGTGGGGTGGGGGAGAGGCCTGGCAGGAGGGGCAGGAGGGGCAGGAGGGGCAGGAGGTGGGCGGGGCTAGCCTGGGAAACGCCTTCTAAGAGGAATCTGGATTTTGTCCAAAGTGCAAAGGGGTGCCCTGTGAGGGTGAGGTTTAGGAGCCGCGGCTGCTGTGAGGTTCTGCTTGAAAAGATCACCTGGCTTCTGTGTGGAGGCCATACTGCAGGGGGCAGAGGGTAGAAGAGAGACTGGACAAGAGGGGCTGCAGGGCAGGTGGTGAGACATGCTTGCGTGGAGGAAGAACCAACCAGGTCTGCTACAGATGTGGTGTGCGCTGTGTGAGAGGAGAAGGCGGCCAGCAGTGCCATCTAAAAGCACCAGGTGGACTTTTGGGTATCTGGGTGGGAGAGGGAGGCTGAGAGTTGAGTCTTAGGCTGCTGAACTTGAGATGCCCACTAGACATGTGCATCTGTAGCTGGGCATGTGGGTCTGGAGCTCAGGGGAGATGGCAAGGCTAGGGCAGAACCTGGTAGTCATGGTGGGATTTAAAATCATGGAGCTGAGTTGAAAGAGGAGAGAAGCAGAGGGAGCCCTCCCAGGGTTGGAGGTTGGGGAAAGGACAGGGGACCAATGATGGGGACTGAGGAGGAGCTGTTGGCAGGTGGGGGAGAACAGGACAGGATGGGGCCTGGACGCCAGCAAAGAAACATTTTGAGGAGAAAATGATTCTGCTGATGCTGCTGGTAGATAGAATGAAATGAGGGCCCAGAACTGCCCTTTGGGGTTAGCAATGTGGCAGTAACTGGTTATTCTAGTGGGAGAGAGATGCTAAACTATAATATCAGACCAGTAGCTGCATAATTACCACCCTGACAAGTGCCAGGATGGAAGAGCACAGGGAGCTGAGACCATATGATAGGACAGTGAACCCAGCCTGGCAGTCAGGGAGGGCCTCTCTGAGGAACTGACCTTTAGACTGGGCCCTGAGTGATGGGCAGGAGTCACTGTGGTCAACACTGAAGGGGGTGCTAAGGCGCACAGAAAATGTGCCAGGAGAGGGAACGGCTCATGCACAGCCACGGAGTGGAATATAATTTGGTGCCATAAGGGACTGAAAAGAAATCTAATGTGGCTGGAGCTTAGCAAAGGAGAAGGAGGGGGCATGACATGAGAGTGGAGAGTTGAGCGGGGCTGGGTCCACCTTGCAGACCCTGAAAAGGCTTTGAACTTTAACTTAAAAAAGGATACTGTGGGGTTTTGAGCATAGGAGTGATGTGATCACATTTACAATTTTAAAAGCTCATCTAGAAGTTCTCATGTGGCTCAGTGTAATGAACTGGACTAGTATCCCATGAGGATATGTGTTCAACTCCTGGCCTTGCTCAGTGGCTTAAGGGTCCAGTGTTGCCATGAGCTGTGATGTAGGTCTCAGGTGTGGCTCGGTTCTGGCATTGCTGTGGCTGTGGTGTAGGCTGGCAGCTGTAGCTCCGATTAGACCCCTAGCCTGGGAACCTCCATATGCCGTGGGAACAGCCCTGAAAAGTGGGGGGGGGGAGCTCATCTGGCTGCTTGGGGGATGGGTCTGCAGGGGGAGGGGACTAGACTGCCCTTGACTCAGATGTCCACATCCTTCTCCTGGGCCACTGCATCCCAGGTGACCTACGTATTTCTCGTCAGTCTTCCTGTCTGTCCGCTCATGCATTCATCCATCCACTAAACCACCCTTCCATTCTTTCCTATCCATTCACTGATGACCGTAGAGTGCCCTCACCAGGCCATCAGCATGATCCTTCTACAACCTGGTTATAAGAAGCTTATAGCTTTCAAGGACCCTCTGCTGCCCAAGACTGAAGCACCAACTCTGTTCAACCCCATCCAAGACCGTGCCTGATCATGGTGCACCCTGGCCTCTGCTCCCCTGGTTGTCACGGCTCTCTGTAACTTGTTGTATCTCCCCTAGTTTTCTTTGTCTTTTTTTTTTGTCTTTTTGTCTTTTTGCCTTTTCTAGGGCCGCTCCCGTGGCATATAGAGGTTCCCAGGCTAGGGGTCTGATTGGAGCTGTAGCCACAGGCCTATGCCACAACCACAGCAATGCAGGATCCGAGCAGCATCTGCAACCTACACCACAGCTCACGGCAATGACGGATCCTTAACCCACTGAGCAAGGCCAGGGATCGAACCTGCAACCTCATGGTTCCTAGTCGGATTTGTTAACCACTGAGCCACGATGGGAACTCCAAATTTTCTTTGCTTTTGAATGATGCCTGGGTTCATACCTCAACCACATCTGGAGCCTGGGCCCCTTGAGAGCAAGTTCTCCCCTTCACGGGCTCCAGAGAGTGCCTGCCATCAGACGGTCCAAACTTTAACACGTGCAGAAGGCACTAGGGATTATCACTAACACAGGTCCACATCCTCAGACACCAGGCTTGGAGGAGCCAGGCGGTGTCTGGGGCTGTTTGGAGCCTGTGGTCTTCCCTGCAGCAGCAGCCCTCCCTGCAGCAGCCCTTGGTTTGGGGCTCATTACCTCAGAGGTTTCCAGGGACTGGATCTCCCTGGGCAGCTCCACAGCGTGCTTGCTGAAGTAGTCCATGGTGATGGCGTTGTTCCAGTAGCTCAGGCTATTCTCTGGGTTGGCTGGCTTCTTCTTCCTCCGCAGACAGCACACAGTCAGCAAGACAGCTGCAGAGAGAGTGCCCATTAGAGAGGAGGGGGAGGGGGGCAAGCAGGGGCTGCATCACATTGCGAGTACAGAGGCCAGTCTTTGCATTCAGCCACTTGCTCCTTTCATTCATTTGTTCGTTTGTTCAACAAATATCTAAATGTTGAGCGCCCACCTGTGGCAGGAGCTGGGGAGAGGAGAGAAGAAAAAGACAAGACTGCCCCACTTTCATAAGCTTCCTTCCTAGTGTATGTACAGAGGGATACAGAAGGGTTGGGCGAAGAAGATAAAACAGTGACGTGAGAGACAGTGGAGGGCAGCTGGGGGAGAGGATGCTTTAGAGCCATTGTGAAAGGCTTCCCTGGGCAGTGACCTTGGAGCTGAGACTAGAATGTGGGGAAGGAGTTGGTCATGTGTGGAACAGTGGCAGTGTGTTCCAGGTGGTGAGAACAGCACATGCAAAGGGCCCGAGGTGGGGACAAGCTGGATGTGTGTGAGGAAAGAGCAGTATGGCTGGGGGCGGTGTGCGAGGAGAAGTGAGGTAGGAGCTAGGGCCAGAGCGATGCTTAGAGGCTGCATCCATGGGCTTAGAGGCAAGAGGCGAGGATATGGGTTTGGATCCCGGTGCCTGCTGCAGCATCACCCCTTGAGTTTGCCCCAAGGAAAGGCCTTGCTGACTTGCTGAGATGGCTCCCGGAGCCTGACTGCAGAGGATGCATATAATGGCATGGGTGCCGAGTTGCGCTGCTGGACTGCTAAGGAGCTTTCTCAGAGCAAAAGCATGGCAGAGAGACGGGCAGGACCCAGGGAACTTAACAAAATGAGCCTTGACTTCCACAGAGGGCCTGGATGGCAGAGTCTTACATAGCAAGATCTCTGGGCAGAGGTCTTGGACCCTGATAAAACAGCTGCTCTGGCCTCATCACCCCCACATCCTTGTCAAAAATAAATAGCTGCTAAGTAGTTCTATAGCGTTTATGTGGCAGGCAAGGTTCCAAGCACTTTAGAAATATGAATTGATTTAATCCGCCACATAATTCCATGAGGTTGGTGCTAGTACGGTATCCGTTTTACAGACAGGAAAGCAGAGGCTCAGAGAGGTGAAGTGACTGGCCAAAGAGCAGACCCAGACTCCAAAGTCTGTGCTCTCAACCATACAAGACTTTGCCTCACAAAGACATACCAAATGCTGATGCAAAGCATAAGCTGCACAGATGGGCCTGACTGGGGCTCCACACAGCAATACATGTTACCCTGTCTGTTTGGTCCTAGGGCCCTGGGAGGAAGGAGCACGTTTGGACATTGCTGATAAACCAGGTATGAACAGAGTTGCTTGGATGTGCCAACATGGAAGGCTTCCCAGGTGGAGGGAGGTGACCTGTCCAGGGTCACACAGTGGAAGGGGTGATGCAACGACCAGGGTGACAGGAACCTCTTGGGGAAAAGTCAATAAATGAAAACCAGGCACTTCTTGCCTAGCTTGCCATCACCAGCCTGTGGGGTGACTGAAACTGTGGGCGAGGGGTGGACAGGGCTGCAACCAGCATCCTGGCCATCATCTGCGCGGGGGAGTTGGGGGCCCAGGCTGAGGCCCACAGAGGCTAGCACTGTGGTGGCAGTGGCCACTTGGGGGCAGTGCAGGCCTGGGTCTGTCCACAGCAGCTTGAAGGGTTGGCCTGCATCAGGAGGCCTGTGCATGCCAGGATGTGCAGTAGCTGCAAAAATTGGCACCCACACAGGCCGAGACCTCAGGGCCCACAGCCCAGAGCCTGTGGCTGACTGAGGATTCTGTTGCTCTTCCCACTGCTGGCCTTGCTGGCATCTCAACCTGAAAAGGCTTCCACGCAAGGTCAAGAGATTGGGCAAGTTTTCATTCCATCCCATCTGCTTGGATCAAAACACTTGTATTTTGCTGACCATTCTCCCCAGTCCCCTTAAAAATGCTGCACAAATAGAAAGGTGATTTCTGAGTATTTGAGCTAAAGGAAATTTTATTTTGTGGGTCTCCTCCCTTCCTTCCAAAGAGCCCCCTTGTTCAAGTGTTTAAAGGAGGACGTGGGGTGAGGAGGGAGGCTGTACAGTCGGCCTGAAAATCTGCTCATTTAGGGTTCACCTCCTTATTCTATGGATGAGAAGTCTCTGGTTCAAAGAATCTGGCTGACTCGCCATAGGTCAGTGGCAGGGCTGAGCCAAGGCCCCAGGTCCCTTCTCCCTTCTCCTGGAGTCTGTCCTTTATGGTCACTACTTTTCACTGGGATGGTAGAGCCTAGGAGAGTTCAAGCTGGGGAAACCCAAGCTGTAAGGAGAGGGCAGGCTGCAGTGAACCCTGGTGCTCACCTGGGCTGGCGAGGTTTGCAGACTCCAGGTTCTCTGAGCCTACACTGCCCCCGCCCCAGAGCCTGGGCCTGTTTAGGATGTAGGACCAGGATCCTGCCCTGCAGGAATGGCTGGGGGTTGGAACAGGGAGTTCTGTTCCTAGCTTCCTCCCCCTCCCATGTTGTTAGTGTTCCCAGCCTGCTTACATGTCTATGAGGGAGTGCCTGGTGCCTCTCAAACACCATTTCACTGACATACCCAGAAACCAGTCTGGCTGTAGGAAGAGCACAGGCTTGAAGAAAAGACCCAGGTTTAAGTATCACTCTGCTGTGCACTACACTAAGCGAGTCACTTTATCACGCTGATCACTATGGATTTCACGCGGTTGTAAGGCGAGCTAGAGATCATGAATGCAAAATGGCCTAGTAGGCACCTGAAAAGATGCTCAACATCACTATTGATTAGAGAAACTGCAAATCAAAACTACACTGAGGTACCACTTTATACTGGTTAGAACGGCCAGCATTAAAAAGTCTACAAATAAATGCTGGAGAGGGTGTGGAGAAAAGGGAACCCTCCTAAACTGCTGGTGGGAATGTAAGCCAGCACAACCACTGTGGAAAACAGTATGGAGACTCCTCAGAAAACTAAAAACAGAACTACCATATGATCTAGCAATATTACTCCTGGGCATATGCTCAGACAAAACAATAATTCTAAAAAAATACATGCACCTCTATGTTCACAGCAGTGCTATGCACAATAGTCTAGACTTGGAAACAACCTAAATGTCCATCAACAAATGAATGGATAAAGAAGATGTGGTACATATGTACAATGGAATACTACTCAGCCATAAAAAAGAATAAAATAATACCATTTTCAGCAACATGGATACAACTAGAGATTCTCATACTAAGTGAAGTAAGAGAGAGGGAGACAAATACCGTATGATATCACTTATATATGGAATCTAAAATATGGCACAAACAAACCTATCTACAAAACAGAGACCCACAGACACAGAGAACAGACTTGTAGTTGCCAAGGGGGAGGGGGAAAGGAGAGGGATGGACTTGGAATATGGGGTTAATAGATGTAAACTATTATATACAGAATGGATAAACAATAAGGTCCTACTGTTTAGCATGACCACTATAGAAAAGAGTATTTAAGAAAAGAATGTATGAATGTGTATCACTGAGTCACTTTGCTGTTCAGCAGACGTTAGCACATCATAAATCAATTATACTTTCTTTTTTGTCTTTTCAGGGCTGTACCATCACATGTGGAAGTTCCTGGGCTAGGGGTTGAATCAGAGTTGCAGATACCAGCCTACACCACAACCACAGCAATACAGGATCCGAGCCGCATCTTCGACCTACACCACAGCTCACAGCAACACTGGATCCTTAACCCACTGATCAAGGCCAGGGATTGAACCTGTGTCCTCATGAATGTTAGTCAGATTCCTTTCCACTGAGCGATGACGGGAACTCCAAAATCAACTATACTTTAATACAATTTTTAAAAGAAAATAATTTAAAAAAATGCCAAATGCGCTGCCTGACACACAATAGGTGCTTAACTACTAAGAGTTTCCTTCTTGCTCTCCTAGCATCCTCCAAAAGAGAGATCCTGAAGGAAAACTGGGCTGCACGACTGTTGGATGATTCAGGTCAAGGCTTCATCTGTGGCTTAGCGCTGTCACTGTTATGGGGTCTGACCGTTCATGCCAGAAAAAAAAGTACAATCAGACCTATGGAGTCTCTACTCTATTCTCAGATGTTCTATTGTCTGAAGAAGGTGCCTGCCCTCTTGCCTTCACAGAAGAGGCAACTGAAACTCACAGAAGCTGAGAGGAATGATCCTGCCCACCCAGATACTGACTGGAGTTTGAACTCAGGTCTCTGTGACCCTCAGACTGATGGTTGCCCCACCTCATCCTGAGCACTGGAGGGGGTGAACCTGAGGCAGGCAGGGCATGGAGTAAACATGCAGTTCTGCACACAGGGCATCAGCCGCCCTGCCTGGATGTCATCAAAAACTTCAACTGTTTTGTTTCTCCAAACATAAGAGTGTTAAGATTCTGGAGATCAATAAGATCCCTCTTTCCTCAAGTTTTAAAACTGGAATGAGAGGTATGCAAGCTTTCTTGGCTTCCCAAGCACTTCTGTGGGGTATCAGCCATAGCTTGTCAGGCATATGACTGGGAGGATGGAGTCCTGGGTGCTGTGCCAACGTTTCTGGGAGGGCCTGACTTCAGGGCTGGGACCTTCTGTGTGATGGGAAGTGGAAACGAAAGCCTACAGGACCCTGAGGGCATCGCCTTTCCAAACACCTGCTGAAGGTGCCCTCCATGGCCTGCTAGAGGATGCACAGCAAATGCTAAGAATGAGATGAATACAATCACCATCTGACCACTGCCCTCAGCAGGCACCTCTTTGTGGCAGGCACTGTGATGAGACCGCAGATGTATGGTCTCTACTGTGCATGGCCCGCCCTGGAAGTGCCTGCTCAGCTTCGCTGCTGCAGGGGAACACGTGCATGCTGGCCGCACTCCTGGGCCTGTTCAGGACTGCACTGCCATCCAAGTCTCTTCCTTCCCAGCCTCCTCCTTGCTAGGGAGTCACATCTGCCCTGCGCCTGAGGCTCTCCCTGCCTCTCCAGCCCCTTCATTTACATTGCACAGGTGTCTCTGCAGTGCATCTCTTGCAGGCCTCATTCCACTTTGGTATCTGTCTCCCAAAGGCCCCAAACTAACACAGTGGATATTAGTCCTGTTTTCATGGGTGAGGTAACACTGGCCCACGTCCCACAGGCGACAGTGGGAAAGCTGGGTTATGTCCAGGTATGTCTGATTCCTAAGCCAAGGCCTCCTGTCACACTAGGCTCCTCTCAAGTGATTCATGCAGGTTTAAAGTTAGGAAAGTTAGAGGGCAGGGAGCTCCGACATCTCAGTTCGCACAGATGAGAAACCGGAGACCTTCAAGGGAAGGATTAGTCCAGCAGTGCCAGACCAGCTGTGGAAAACCCTTTTCCCCCTTTGGGGGTTGGGGAGGAGGCCAGGGGAGGCCCCAGGGTGAGGAAGGAGACCAGGCTGGACACGAGGCCATGGGCCTGGGGAAAGGTCTGACCTACCATCCTGGTGGAAATGTCTGAGGAAGAGCCAGGGGGTTCTTGGAGGGGCTGCAGGTTGGGAAGTACAGGGAGGAGTTGTGAGAGGGTGGCTATGACCTGGTCCAGCAGCAGGAACACCCCCAGACAAACCTCCCTGTCCTAAGGCTGCTCTGCACCCCCTTCAACTGACGCACAGGCCCTCCTGGTCACACCTCCTTTCCATCCTAATCTCTTCTTTTTACTGGAAAGAGCACTTCCAACCCCGGTTTTTAAAAATGTAATAACTACAAAGTCACTGGGGTCTGTGAGTAAAAGGTACACATATACCTTGATTTGAATACTATTCACAGAACTGGTATTATAGTCAAGAGCCACATGAGCTCAGGATGTGTTATCATCGAGGGCTGGCCTGACACTCCAGCAGCATTACTGTAGGTCTGGAGGAGGACTGACTGCTGTGGGTACGGTGCACACAGAGCTTCATGGCTCTGGGGTCAGCACCTCCTCTGCTCGGATGGCTCAACTTGGATTGATGATGAACAGCATCAGGTGCTGGCTTTGTTTTCTGCCTACCCCCCATAAAACCTCCATTTCTTTCAGGGAGGCTGGTTGAAGACATTCTCAAGAATTGACGCGGCATGTGCAAGACAGGCCAGGGAGCCTAGTAGAGCCACACAACTGACCTTCTGCTGAAAACTCAGAGCACTGTCAGCTGTGAGCAGGGACCTTTCAGCTCCAGGCCCAGAGGTTTCCGGCAGGAGGTGGTGAGGCTGTGTATCCTGACGGTGGCAGCAGAGACCAGCTCAGGAGCCACACAGCTCCCTGGCCCCAGCCAAATGTGGCCTGGATTCAATCAATTTCAGTTCTTAGTACATAGGGAAATGTGTGTGGCTGTCTCCGGGGTGGCTCAGGAGACAAAGCATTTCTCAGACCTGGCACAATGCACATCCTTCCAGCCACTGGACAGGGATCACCACCAGGAAGGGCACATGAAAGTGGTGACATCCCTTCTTAGACGGGCCTCCAACTTGCTATGATCAGTCCCTGCTTCCACCAGAAGCTGGGGATTCACCCATCTGTCTGGCACCCCTGGTCATCTGAAAGCTGGCTTCTGCTAGATGGAGCAAAGCAGGCCAGGGCTGATCTGAAAAGCCAGATGAGGAAATCTATGTGTGCACTTTGCTACCAACACAAGTGGCCTGAAACATCTGACCAAGTAGCAAAGAGAGGAGGACACTCTTCTTGGAGGGCTGGAGAATATGCTTTAGGATAAATGTAGTTGCTGGGAAGGACTGAAATGTGGTGCCCTTAGACCTGGAAGAGGTGTGCCTGCCTGATGACTCAAGTGGGGTTGAGCTATGAAAACAGCCTAGATATTTCTTATCTGTGCTTTGAAAGAGCACAATGTTGTGAAGCTGGACAAATACTCGTCTATCTCAGTGTCCCTCTCATCAGGGCCTTCAGAGAGTTAATGACGGTCCCACAGGAGTCAGGCCATGACTACGGACAGGGAGCTGTACATGGGGGAGCCAGGCTGAGGCAGGTACCTCGATGAGTGAGGGCTTGAGAGAGCCTCCCTGGACAGTAGAAATGCAAGACAGAGTCAGGGCTGCAGTTCCCCAGGGCAATCTTCCTTTGTGAAGTAATAGGCTCTATCCCAGCAGCTGAGAGCTCCTGTCAGGGCCAGAAGCATCCTTGAGGTGCTGTTCCAGGCTGCATCCTTGCTTCTGTCTTGGCCGACAATATTACGCATGGTTTAGGCAGCCCATGGGTTTTCTGCTTTGCAGTAAAATCTGATCAAACTTCAAATTCATACACAGCAAAAGGGCTGGAGAAGTTTGTTTTAGAATTGCAAACCCAGGTGGGCGTGGCCTGTGCGGTTGCCAGTGGGGGAGGGGAGGGCTCTGGCAGCTGAGCCTCCTCACATATTTCTGATTCCCTAGTGCTTGGAACAGTGCTTGGCATGCGATGGGCACTTGGGCAACGTTGTGTTGAACCAGACACATTCTACCACCAGATCTGGGCTGACTCAGATGTGACTAGGACCCAGGTCAGGTCATTTCACCTGATGACATACTCCCCAGCGTACAGGATGTTCTTGGGCAGTGTGTTTGCTTTGTCTGTTTTTATTTTATACCTTGGGCTAGTCTGTTTTAAGGATGAATGCTTAAAAATAATGGGAGCTCACTTTGTAAACTAGAGCCTCTAGACACATGGAAAGAATGGAAAATTAGAAAGCTGTCTCTAATGTGGTTACTTCTCAAATATGACCATTATTAAGAATTTAATGGCTAAGAATGTGTTACATTTTCTCATTATCATTCTTCTTTTGAGACTTGAGCAGTCACAACTTTAAGAATTCCCGTGTGTTTCCATGAGCAGCAACAAAGCTGCTTATTAAAAGAATGAAATATGCAACCTGAAAACATTTTCACTTTTCCTGCACTGGGAGGAGAAGAAGCAGGCTGCTCCTGACATG
Organism: Phacochoerus africanus; assembly: GCF_016906955.1. NCBI lineage: Eukaryota > Metazoa > Chordata > Mammalia > Artiodactyla > Suidae > Phacochoerus > Phacochoerus africanus. Next base: position 154,798,658 of record NC_062544.1, on the reverse strand, counting down.
GAAAGTTTGCTTTGTTTACCAACTAGGAGATAGAGACCTGGGAGAGGTGGCTCCTGGAAAGAGTCCAGACTCCAGATTAAAAAGGATCTTGCTTGAGAACAATGCCAAGCAGAAATCAGGTTCATGTTAAAGGCACACACCTCCTGCACTGATGTTTGATTGACCCACAGCACAAAGAAAACTGAGGTTTTGCTCCTCTTGAGACAGGGCTGAGCCCATCGTGTGATGTGCAACTACGCAACCAACAGAGCCAGTGCAGGCTGGCTGAATGTGACCAAAGTGACCAGAATGGAGGAACTGCCACCCACTCTCCTCTGCCATCCTGGGCACAGGCATCGTCGTGCTCCTTCTGGAGGAGCAGCCCCCAGACATAAACTGGAGGCCATGTGGGGGAGGCAGGCAGATGCGGGCAGGGCCAGGAGGTCCTATGAAGAGACAGGAAGGAACAGGGATGAGCAGCTCGGAAAAGGACAGCCTGCCCTTGCGAGCCACTTCACAGAGCTTGGGGATGCACTTGTTTCACATGGTTTCAGAGGGCACGGTAGGATCAAAGAATGGAGCTTAAAAGGAGGCAAATTTTAGGCCCCCAGGAGAACTGGAAACAACCAGAGGGGTCACAGGAGAAGAGGCTGATGAGGAGGGGGCACAGGAAAGTGCTCACTCCTGAAGGGTGCAGAGGGTGCCTGGACGATGGCCAGTGGACGGTGGGGAGGGACTGAGGACAATGAGGATTCCTGTGAGGCTATTGGAGAAACTCTAGGAACATAGGTTCAAGTCCTGGGGGAAAATAGGAACCCCTCAGGTCCCGAGGAGGGCATCAGGTTCTCTATGGAGATGTCAGGGAGGAAGTCTTCCGATTCTGCATTAAAGGAGCTATGGCAGCAGCAAGGAGGTGCCGGTGGCCTTGGGGGAGCCCCTTCCACCCATCAGTGGGAGCAAAAGATGACGATCATGACCAGGTCCACAAAGCATCAGCTCACACCACCCATGAACAAATAAAACAGGGAGGGAGGGGCAGAATAGCTAAATTTACATGAAACTCTCTAGCTTCAGTGGAGTTGCAAGAGCTCTGCTTTTGTGAAGGCTGAAAGAACTTCCTGCAAGATCAAAGCTTCATCTCTTCTTTCTTGGGGGAAGACACAGCAGAAGAGGGGAGAGGTGAGAGAGGCAGGAATGGCAGGAAGGAGACTAGAAATGAGGCAGAGGAGGAAGGCGAGGGTCCTGCTGCTTGGAGGCTGTAATTTGGAAGCACCAGCTTCATCTGCAATGTGTTGGTTCTCGGTCGCTGCAGGCTTGCACGCTCAGGGTGGTGTCACAAGAGTCCTGGGCTGGAAGACGGGCACTCTGAGCTCGCATCTCGGCCCTGCCCCTCACTAACTCTGGGATCCTGGCGTAAGCCATATCCCCTCTCATAGAGTTTGGTTATTTCTTTATGCAAAATGCAGAGTGAGATTGGTCACCTGTAAGGTTGTCCCCAGCTCCTGTGTGTGTTTATGTTGTGTCTTTATGATCAGTGGGCATCCAAGCCACAGCCTGGTGAGCTGAGGACCAGGGGTAGGGATAACCCCTGCAGCCCACTTGGTGGGAACTGCTCAGTGTGTGGCAAAGGAACTCTGGGGATGGCGAGTTGATGTAGTGGTGGGGGAAAAGGGAGAAGGCGAGGCACTTACAGCAGGAGGAGATGGGCACGCTGATGGCCAGGATCACCCAGGCGATGTCCATCTTGCTCAGGCAGATGGTGGCTCTGTGCTGGGGTTTGTCCCCTTCGGCCACATGGGAGATGTTCCCTGCTGTTCCAGGCTTCCAGGTCCCGGCGGGGACCAGACGGTTGAGGAAGTTTCCTGTGGCTGTGGACACCACTGTGGAGAGAGGACTGGGCATCCTGCTGGTCACGGTGGAGGTGGGGGTGGCCGCAGCCTCCTCCTCAGCTTGGGAAACAGTGCTTTCTGAAGCCCCAGGGGGGCCGGCTGGGGCCTGCGGGGCCAAGGATGTTCCCTGAGGAAGCCCCTCAGAAGGGGCTGAGACACTGGCATTGAAGGCAGCCTGGATGGTCCCCGTGGTGGCTGTGAAGACCCCAGAGCTGGCAGAGGGAGGTCTGCTGGTGCCGGGGGTGACAGTAAGCCAGGAGTCACTGTGGCTGGGGCCATCCTGTGGGTCACCACGGGGGTGTGGAGAAGGCACTGGGGCAGGGTGTGGACTGGCAGGGGTGCCTGAGGCTGCCTTGGCGTCCAGCTCCCCTCCCTGGCTGGTGAAGGTGGGACCACCCCCCTCATCTGCTCTGCTAAGGCCGGACTGGTCCTCCTTAGGTACCAGGGGGGTGGTGGGCGGTACCCACGAGGTCCTGCTTGGCGCCAAGGTTGCGGCCACTGTTTGGGGCTGTGGTGAGAAGGAGTAACCCCAGAGTGGGTTCCTGGGTGTGAGGGTAGAGGGGTCAGGCTCCACAGACCCTGTAAAGTTGCCTTTGTAAATCTGAAAGATTTTCCCCAGGGGCCGCTTCTGCCCCGGTTGTGTGGAGCTCTGATTTCGTCCTCGATGGCCTTCCTTCCTCCAGGGGTGACCGCTGGGTGCAGGTGGGACAAAGCGTGGTGAACTGCCAGCTCCTTTTCGGGAAGAGCCTGGGGGTCTGGGGGGCCTGCGAGTGGTAGCCCGGGAGGGGTTTGTAGGGGGACGGCTGGTGGCTTCCATTGGCTTTGTCAGCTGGATGGTGGGCAGAGTCTCACCTGGGGGGTGGCCCTCTAGGTGGGAAGATGTGGTTGCCATGGCAGCAGGAAGTGGCCCTGTGGACAGTGGGCCTTCTGAATGGGGGGTGGTTACTGCTGCCATGATGGTAGAGATGGTATTTGTAGGAGGGCGTCCGTCTGGATGAAGCGTTGTCATTGCCTTGGGAGCTGAGGTCTGTGAGGAGGGTCCATGGGGATGGGGGGTCAGTGTCACCACGGAGGTGGGAGCAGCCACCATGGAGGATTGTCTAGTAGAGCTGAGGGGTGCTGTTACCATGGTGCCTGGGGTGGTGCTTGAGGGGAGGACTTGAACAGAGTCCCTGGAAGATGGTTCCTGTGCGGCAAATACCAGTGCTTCAGTCAGTGCCAAGGTCAGGAGGAAGCCTTGAGAGAGAGACAGAGAGAAGAGGTGAAATACCCAGGATCAGCTCAGCCCTGGGCCTTCCTCACCCACGAACCTGAAACCCCTGGGAATGCAAGGTAAGCACTGGGCAGCATCCTTAAGGACCACACACACCAGACATGGGGCCACATGGAGCTGGGGCAGATCTATTAGGTGGGGGCTCCCCATACCCTGGCTGCAGGGGAACCACAGCCAGTGAAACTGGCTGGCTCACCTTTTCCCAAAAGCCTCTGAGATGCCAGGCCCTTCACCCAGGAGCCACTGCTCAGAGCAGGCTGAGGGGCCAGGTGCATGGAAGAAGGCTTGTGGCTTCTGAGTGCCTGCTGGCCCTCTGCCCCAGGGAGCGGTCAAGGCCAGAGTGACCACAGGGAAACTGGCAACTCTGAGTCCTGAGTCAGCAAGGAGGGCTTGGGTGGGTAGAGCTGACCAGCTCCCGTGCCTTTTCTGAATTTTCCATTTATGATCTAGACAAAGGAACAAATGCTAGACCTTGGCTCATTCAGGCCCACCAACCAAACCATTAAGGAGGGTCTACCCTCTCCTTGACCTGGCCCTTGGGTCAGCTCGTACAAATCCTCAAACAATCCTAAAATAAGGCAGAAATGTCTCAGTGCCATTGGACACTTGACAGGCAGAAGGGGACAGGGGTCCAGAAAGCAACCAGATCGGGCTCCAGTAAAGCACTTAGCACAGTGCCTGCAGGAGAAGATGCATTCCATAAGCACGCCTCGGGTTTATGATCACAGTCATCATGTTAACTGCTTGTCCTTAGGCACTTGTGAGGCTGAACTTTCTGTGGAAAACCCATTAGTGGTGCCCAGACTTTCTGTGTAGAAGGAGCTCTTTTGAGCATTAAAAGGAAACCACAGACTTTGCACGATGGCCAGTACGTATGCTTTTCAGAAAATTTCACTGAGAAAATGCACAAGGACAAAAATGTATACTTTTAAAAACTCTTCTAAATATATGTGGATTTTATTAATCATATCAGCATGGGCCTATCTTTAAAAATAATACCTGACATCAACATTAGACATAGGATCTGTTTGGATTATAGACCAGAAGACCACCATCTATATGACACAGGGGCTGGGAAGAGCCGCTTTCTATGCTGAGAAGCACCTGACAGACCTCTGAGGCCCTACTCTGACCTGAGAACTGCCCTCTATTCATGTGAACCCTCTGCTTGTTCCCCCTCATGCCCTTCCTTCAGCCTTGCTAGCTGCCAAGACAAGGGTAGCAATCAGCCTCTGGTAACACCCTGGGAGTCTCTCTTCCCCAGATCTCAGAGGCATGAATGGTCAAAGCAGGGGCCCTGGCAGTGACTCCAGGGAGTCTGGGGTGGTCAGCAAAGTTGATGGGGGAAGGCGGGGGCCCGTGTCGGTTTCTGGAAGCAGAGAGAGGAAGGAGACCTTCTGATGCCTTTGAAACAAGACCACTGAGGCCTCCTTCAACTTAGGGGAGGGTGGGCTGGGTTGGACTAGTGTCCCCTCACCTTGCACGTCTCACTTAGTGGGTGGGGGAGGTTGAGTGATCATAGCTAGAACAGAGACTGTAGCACCCACATCTCCAGGACCAACAATTTGCCCTAAGCAACCTCATTTTTCTAAACTTTCACACAGTGTTTTCTGCTTATCCAGGTCAATCCTAGAAACTGTTTACTGAGCACCTGCTCTGGCCCTGTCTTCCATGCTCTACCTAACACTCACAGCCACTTGATGGGGCAGGAAGCTGAGGCTGAGGGAGACTGAGTAACGTGTTTGAAGTCCTTCAGTAGCAGAAGTAGTATATGACACTTGGGCTGTATCTATAACACATGCCAGTCCTGGTCACTCACCACCAGTGATGCAGAAGGAGATGAAGAGGACAGAAAGCTGCAGCCCCAGAAGGAGCCATGTGCCTCATGCTCTGACTGGTTCAGGGTTATTCCAACTCTTCCCTGGAAGTTTAACACCACAGGGACAATCTAGCCCTAGAGCTGGTGGTTGTGGCTGCTGAGGTTTTAGGGTACATTTCCTTATAAGCCTCTGGCTCACAAGCATCCTGGTTCAATAGAAGTGTTGCTATGGACTGAACTGTTCCTTTCAAATCTGTATGCTGAAGCTCTAACCTCCCAGCACTTCAGACAGCACTGTATGTTGGGCAGGGCCTTTAAAGAGGTCATCAAGGCCAAAGCTGTTAGGGTGTGTCCTAACCCAATCTGACCAGTGTCCTTTTATGAAGAGGAGCGTAGGACACAGAGAGGCCAGGAATGTTCCCATAGGCAGGAGGCAGTGACAGGCATTTGCAAGCCAAGAAGAGAGGTGTCAAGGACTCCAACCCCGCTGGCACCTGGATCTTGGACTTCCAGCCTCCAGAAGTGTGAGGAGATACATTTCTATTGCTTAAGCCCCCCAGCCTGTCTTCCCTTGTATGGTAGCCCAAGCAGACTGATACACATGTCTCATGTTAGAGATCCTGAAAAAAGGAGAGGCAGGGACCAAGGCTTGTGTGGTGCAGGTTGCTTATTTTGGGTGGCAACCCAACAGGACAGCCATGGGGGTCTGAGATGAGTGAAACAGGGAAAATCAATCCCAGGACAGGTTATAGGCTGATCAGGGTGTGACTCAAGTCCTCTGGGGATCTCTGAGGAGTTGAGCACACGCACCTCAAACTGAGCACCTCTTACCACCAGCTGTCCCCGCATCCCCTGTCCTCCTCCACAGGGCTGAGTCAGAGACCAGAGACACTTGGGCAGGGGGCTGTCAGCTCATACCTGTGTCTGGCTGGTGGCTGCTGTGATAGCTGGAGTTAAAATTAAGGGCCCAGAGGATTCCTGGAATGGAGCACAGATATGTTCCATATAATCTGTGGCTGAAGACCAAGGACACTGCCGTCATTTGGCAGAAGCATCAAGTGCCACACGAAACTTTCAGGGAGGCCCTGATGGCCCACAGGAACAGGCTGGGGTGGGAGAAGAGCAGCTCAGCCTCCAGGAGAACTTTTGCAGATTCTAGAGGCAGGGGTTTAATGCATCCTGGTCTTTAAAATATTCAGGGAAAGAAATTCCCCTGAATTTCTCACCACAGGCATCCCAGGGGCTAAAATCCTCCTGGCTGGGAAGTGTATGACTGGAGTCCTTCCTCCTGTATGACTTACTGCAGTTGAACTAAACTTTGCCTTTGCTGTGCCTCTCCTTACTAGCCAGCATTTCCTGAAGTTATTTTTCTCTCTAGGAGGACTGTTAAATTACCTCTCAGCCCTTCCTTATTTAGATGTTAAAGTAAACCTTTGGTACCATGAACGGATATAGCCATCCTGGGGCAAAGGGTTTTCAGTTGGAGGACGACATTAAGCTGTCACAGTGAGAAGGACCCTAGAAGCAACTTAGTCCAATTCCCTCATTTCTTGGAGGGGGCAACTGAAGGAGTGAAGAATGAAGTGACTTGTCTAAGAACACAAGTCTAAGAACAGCTGGCTGGGGACGGAGCCTAGATCACAAGACATTATTTCAAAGCAACTTTTCGCTTGTATCATAAAAATTGCTACAACACTGCACTGCCCAAATGCCTCAACCTCCACTGTCACCTTCACTATGGCAATCGTCTCCCCTCCTTGGCACAAAAGGTTAAGGACTGAATGCAAGGGCACACTCTGTCACAATAACTATGCAAGGCCTTCAACCCAGGGCTCCCCTAACAGATGCAAATTTTCACTCTAGGCCCTTTGTGCTGGCCTGCTCACTCCCCTCTCTGCAATCTGGGGCTACTGCCTCTTTGCATATAATTTGCATAGATTTGCATAATAGGCTCTGGAGGCTCCAATTCCAAATATGTAAGAGAGACTCTAACTAAAATCTAACTTGATGTGTTTTAAATGTGGAACTAATTTTTAAAGCATGTTGGAATAAGGACAAGCATAGGGAGTGGGCACCTGCAGACTGATGGGTGCTCAAATGTCATAGGAAGACCTCCTCCTACCTAGAATTCCAATGCATACACCACTCCAGGACCCAAGGGAGGGAAGGGCCTTCCTCCTTCTGTTTATTTGGTTGGCTGCCCACAGTCCATATTGGGCATGATATCTGCATCTGGCAAAAGCCAGGAGGGAATTGGTGAAGAGAGAAATGGCTAATCCATACTGAGTGCTTCCTCCTCCAAGGGCTAAGTCTGTTCTGACACATTTCATCCTCACAACAACCTGATGAGGCAGGTATCATCATTAGCTCCCTGTTGCAACCAGTGAAAAGCAGCACCGGAAGACATAGGAAGTGGCCTCCTTCCACACAGCTGGGGATGCAATTTGAACCTGGCAGCCTGGCCCAAGTCTATACTCAACCTCATTCACTCATGATTCTGCTCTGCACATTCAGAAGCAATGGTCCACAATCTTGGGAATTTTTTTTTTTTTTTTTTTGTCTATTTGCTATTTCATGGGCCGCTTCCGCGGCATATGGAGGTTCCCAGGCTAGGGGTCTAATCGGAGCTGTAACCACCAGCCTAAGCCAGAGCCACAGCAACGCGGGATCCGAGCCGCGTCTGCAACCTACACCACAGCTCACGGCAACGCCGGATCGTTAACCCACTGAGCAATGGCAGGGACCGAACCCGCAACCTCATGGTTCCTAGTCGGATTCGTTAACCACTGCACCACGATGGGAACTCCGGGAATTGGTTTTCTATTACTGGTCTTTTGACTTTTCTTTCCTCTTACCTGTTTTCTTCTAGCTCCATTTCAGGGCTCTATATTAGCATCTATGTTCTTTTAACACGTTAGTCGATTAACTTTATTTTTGTAAGTAACTGGAGGGAACTTGTACAGCACAAAAGTTAGATACCCCTGCCTTAATTCTCTTCAATCCTGGCATCTCAGGCACACCACTGTTTAATTAAAGAATTGTATATGAGTTCCCATTGCAGCTCGGTGTGTTAAGGACCCAATGTTGTCTCTGTGAGAATGTGGGTTCAATCCCTGGCCTCACTCAGTGGGTTAAGGATTTGGCATTCCTGCAAACTGCGATCACAGATGTGGCTCGGATCTGGCATTGTTTTGGCTATGCCTAGGCCAGCAGGTGCAGCACTGATTCGATCCCTGGCTCTAGAACTTCCATATGCTGCAGGTGCAGCTGTAGGAAAAAAAAAAAGTATAATTTTTCTCTTAAAATTGCCTGCACACAAGACACATTGGTTACATGTATGCATTTTCCCTCACACATACGAACAGAATCCTTCCCTAGTTTCCTTGTGATTTAGAACACCTGCTAAGTAGAGCTTCCCTCACCATTAAACTAGGTTTCCACTGCTAGGTATTTTCTCCATTGCCTCTCAACTCTGTGACAGAACCACAGGAGTCTGAGACGTCTTCTAAGCCATCCCCCATCACTAAGCAAGATGGCAGCATGGCCATCCCAGATGCTTGGTGTGGTGATTTAGAATCCTGTCTGCAAGTTCTCTGACACTCCTCCCACCAAGAAGTGGAGCCTGTTTCCTCTCCCCTTTGAACTTAGTTGGGCCTTTGTGATCTTGAGCTTCTCTATGGGTCTTTTTTTCATAAAGAAAAAAAAGGAGTGTGGGTACTCATCTTTGCTGCTGCCCTTTTTCCAGGCAGCTGCATTCCAAATGTCCCCTCCCATCCAGTCCTGCTGGGGACATGCCTCAGGTCACAGGGCTAAAAGACAAGGAGTGCTGCTTAGTTCTTAGAGACCCCTCAGGCCATTACCTGCAGGGCTCCAGAAATGCCTGGAGATCATTGGTTCTTGGGCTGATGTGGTCCATGACTCCACTGGGAATTATTGCTCAGAGTATAATCTCTAGTACACAGGTGAGCTAGGAAACCACGCAAGATGGGACCTGGGTGCCCCAGACACATCTATGGCCTCCGGCTAGCATGAGCTCATCTCTGGGAGGATGACAGACCACAGCTTCCAAACCAAAACCTGTGCATGCACAAGTGAGCACACACACTCACACAGATACACAGTGCAGGTCCTCTCCTGGGAGCAGGAAAGAGACAGGAAAGAAAAATGTGCAGCCTGAGGCTTCCTATCGCCTCCACGCTAACCTCCAATTAAGTAATTTGTCTTAAGGTCAAAACAGCCACAGGCAGCAGTACCAGGATTTCCACCTAGCTTCCTCTGGTCCTGGCTGCTCCAGACCCTAGGTCCTGAGAAAGTTTTGATCTGTGAAAATGTCCTACATGAGCAGGAGAATGCTTTATGAAGACAAACAACAGTGACCACTGTGATGACCGCAACTAAAAGACAAAACTTTCCTCAAAGGCAGAAACACTTAGGCAACCACATCCCCTTTTATCTTTGGCTTTTGCTTCTCTGCCTTAAGTCATTCAGTCCTTTTTGGGATGAGCATTTCCCACCTAGAACTCCTCTTGGGCCTTGAAGCTTTTGTTAGGAGTCCCTTGTTGTGTGCATGTAACCTCTAAGCCTACTCCTGCCCCAGCCCTATCTCTCTGAATAGATATGCCCAGTGTCTTGTCTGTTTCCCTGTCTGAACTCTAAGCAGCCAGATGGCAGTGACTATTATCTGGATCAAGGTTATTTCCCCATATCTAGTCCAGCACGTTAGCCACAACAAATTATTCCTGAAGAATAAGAAACCCTTCTAAATATCCAAAATATATAAAGAACTCAATTAGCAAAAAACCCAAATAATCTGATTAAAAAATGGGCAGAGGGTCTGAATAGATATTTTTCCAAAGAAGACATCCAGATGGTCAACAGGTACGTGAAAGATGCTCAACATCACTAATAATCAGAGAGATGAAAATCAAAATCACAATGAGATATCATCTCATATCTGTTAGAATGACTATAATCAAAAAGACGAGAGATAACAAGCATTGGCAAGGATGTGGAGAAAAGGGAAACTTTGTGCACTGTTGGTGGGAATGTAAATTGGTACAGTCATTATGGAAAACAGGATAGACATTTCTCAAAAAAATAAAAATAGAACTAATATATGATCTAGCAATTCCACTTTTTTTTCTCTTTTTTTTGGCTGCCCCATGACATATGGAGCTCCAAGGCCAAGGATCGGATCCAAGCTGCAGTTGCAACCTATGCCTCAACTACAGCAATGCTGGATCCTTTAACGTACTCTGCTGGGCCGGGGTTTGAACCTGCATCCTGGTGCTGCAGAGATGCTGCCTGTCCTGTTGTGCCACAGCAGGAACTTCTACCATTTCCACTTCTGAGTACATATCTGAAGGAAACAAAATCACTATCTTTAAGAGATATTTGTAGCCTCATGTTCAAGGCAGCGTTATTTATAATAACTGAGACAAAGAAACAACCTCAGTGTCTATTGATGGATGAATGGAAGAAAATCTGGTGTGCACACACACACACACACACACACTAAAGAATATTATTCAGACACAAAAAGAAGGAAATCCTTCCATTTTCAATAACATGGATGGACCTTGAGGGCCATAATGCTAACTGAAATAAGTCAGACAGAGAAAGACAAATACCACATGATCTCACTTACATGTGAAATCTAAAGAAAATTAAGCTACAGAGTTCCTGCAGTGGCTCAGCAGGTTAAGGTCCCAATGTTGTCTCTGTGAGGATGTCGGTTCGATCCCTGGCCTTGCTCAGTGGGTTAAGGATCCAGTGTAGGTTAAGGTCCCAATGTTGTCTCTGTGAGGATGTCAGTTCGATCCCTGGCCTTGCTCAGTGGGTTAAGGATCCAGCGTTGCTGTAAGCTGTGGTGTAGGCATTCAGCTGTAGCTCTAATTCAACCCCTAGTCCAGGAACTTCCGTATGCTGCAGGTATGACTGTAAAGAGAAAAAATAAAACAAATAAAAAATTAAAAAATTAAGCTCACAGAAACAGATAACACATTGGTGGTTACCAGAGGTGGGGAGTGGGGGTGGGAAATGGGTGAAGGTGGTCAAAATGTACAAACTTCTAGTTATAATAAATACATTTTGGGGATAATGTACAGCATGGCGTCTATAGTTCACAATACGTGCTGTATATCTGAAAGTTGCTAAGATACTAAATCTTAACAGTTTTCATCATGTACATTTGTAACTATGTGAGGTGACTGATGTCAACCAAACTTACTGTGGTAATCATTTCATTATATATATATATATAAGATCATGTTGTAATACAATGTTACATGTCAATTATATCTAAATAAAACTGGCCAAAAAAGCCTCTTTTAAATCAATCACTAGCCAGCTGTGACAGCTTATGTGTTTCAAAAATAACCACCATAGCACATCCTAACCAAAATACTCTTCCTAAATGTGACCTCACTCCTAGTGAGAGGTGAGGTCTATGTTCTACCCCCTGGAATCTGGGTGGGTTTGTGACTATGGTTGAAAAGATGCTACGTGAATTCTGAGGCCAGGTCATAAAGGATGGCACAACTTCTTCCTAGTCCACACTCTCAGAAGTCAGCCACTGTGCTGAGGGGAAGCCTGAGCAGTCCATGGAGGGGTCCATGTGGAAAGGAATCAAGACCCCTGACCTTCCATCTCAGCTGAAGTTCCAGATGAAGCCAGCACTAACTTGCTCACCAGGGAGTGAGCCATCTTGAAAGTTAGTCTTCCAGCCCCACTCAAGCTACTCCAGCAAGTCTGAGCAGGGCAGAGATAAGTAATCCCTGCCCAACTGGGCTATGAGCAAAATGAATGACGACTGGGGTTTTAAGCCACAAGTTTTGAGGTGGTTTGTTAGGCAGTAGGAGTAACTTGAATACCATCTATGGAGAAATATAATTAAGGTTCTGTAGTGACCATTCTGGATTTAGGCATCAGGTTTTTAAAATGCTAAAGTTCAACAGGCTGATATTCACTTGGGTTCCCTTCCTTTCCTCCTCTCCTTCCCAGATTTAAGAAAAGGGAAGCATCTCAAGAATGGGCTCTTTCTATAGCATCCTAATTTCTCTGATCTATAGCTACAAGTTCCCCCAAAGGACAAAAGGAACAAATGCATACCAGCACTGGCATGAAAACTGCTGGTACACAAGCATTTCGTGGCTGGGTGGGGGGAGATGGAACAAAGAGGAGCCTAGTATAACGGGACTGTATATTGAAGACATGACCATTTCTGCCAAGGAGCTGCCATCTGAAAATCAGCTGTGAGAGGGGAACAAACCCACACACCAAAGATGTTCTCTCAAAGACTTTCTCTGACAACAATGAGAGTCAGAATTAGATGGATGAAAAGGTCAGCCCAGTTCCTAATAAAATAACAGGATCATTAAAATTCAGGTAACATCTCGCTGACATCATGGGAAAGAACACAAATGCACCAGTCCAGACTGCTTTGTTCTCTCCCAAACTAAAAGGAAAAGGCTTATAAAAATGGTTCATGCTTTACATTAGAGAACCCAGCAGACACTGCCTCAGCCAGGTGGTCAAGGTCAACACCAACAGTGACAAAGTCATGGTGATAGTATGAACCCTGGATATGGAGATAGCACTCAATCTCTGTAGCTTTCCTTCCCCAATCTATATCCTCAGTTCAATCAGAAGAAAAAAATCTGAAAAATCCCAATTGAAGGACATTCCACAAAATATCTGACCAGCACTCCTCATTAAGTTCATCAAAATATGGAAAGCCTGGAGTTCTCATTGTGACTCAGCAGTAACAAACCCGACTAGTAACCATGAGGGTTCAATCCCTGGCCTCGTCAGTGGGTTAAGGATCCGGCGTTACCCTTAACTGTGGCATAGGCTGGCAGCTGCAGCTCCGATTCAACACCTAGCTTGGGACCTAGGAACCTCCATATGCCATGGGTATGGCCCTAAAAAGAAGAAGAAGAAGAAAAAAGGAAATCCAGGAGTTCCCTGGTGGCTCAGTGGGTTAAGGATCTGGCATTGTTGGTGCTGTGGCTCAGGTCACTGCTGTGGCGTGGGTTTGATCCCTGGCCCCAGAACTTTCACATGCTATAATTGTGGCCAAAAATAAATAAAATAAAATAAAATAAAAATAAAAATAAGGAAAGTCTGAAGCACTCATAGACAAAAGGTACCTGAGGAGATATGACAACTAAATGTCTTGTGGTAACCTGGTTGGGGTCCTGGAACAGAAAAAGGACACTGGGGAAAAGTGAAGGAAATAGTAATAAAGTGTGACTTCAGTTAATAATAACGTATCAATACTGTCATTAGTAATGTAAGATGCTGATAACAGGAAACTGGGTGCAGGCTACACAGGAGCTCTCTGTTCTACCTCTGCAACTCTTCTGTAAATTCAAACTATTCTTTAATTTTAAAAAGTTTCCATGGAGGTCAGACAGCACAGAGTGTGTGAGGGTGTGTCCTGGAAGGAGATTTTGCTGAAAGGAGATTTGCGGGAAACTTTCCCAGCACCCTGGTGAGAAAGCATGTGCCCACAGACACACTTTGGAGGCCACTTAGATAGGGTGGAAAATCCCATGACTACTGCTGCATCTGTGTGTGTGTGTGTGTATATATATATATTCCCTCTGATTCTCACCATTTAAAATATTCTGATTCAGAGTGTGGAGTCTGGAGGTGAAATGGCCGAGGAGAATAACAGCCTGAATACATGGTTTTTTAACCTGTTCAAATTCCAGCTGAGGGGTCAGTTTATATTACATGCTACCTTTGTAATATAAACTTTTTTTTTTTTTGGTCTTTTTGCCACTTCTTGGGCCACTCTGTGGCATATGGAGGTTCCCAGGCTAGGGATCAAATTGGAGCTGTAGCTGTCGGCCTACGCCAGAGCCACAGCAATGCGGGATCTGAGCCACGTGTGCAACCTACACCACAGCTCACAGCAATGCCAGATCCTTAACCCACAGAGCAAGGCCAGGGATCGAACCCACAACCTCATGGTTCCTAGTCGGATTCGTTAACCACTGAGCCACCAGGGAACTTCAACTGTCTTAACCAAGGAAGCAGGCTGCATGAAACTCAAAGCTTATTCATCATTATGACAGGGCAACAATGCACTGCTGTCTAAACATGAAAGCCTTCTGAGGTGTGGGGATATATGCACACACACATATATGCATATATGGATATACGCATACTCATTCAAAGTCCTGCCCACACCCCTCTCCTGCTAGGTAACGATGTATCTATCTCTGAAATCCCACCCTGACTGTTCCATTGTCTTGATGAAGTCACAGTTCCTTAATTTGTCCAATCAGAAATGGTGGCTTCCTGCCTGGTATTCCCAGGGGACCCTGCTCCTATTCTCATGTGGCCCTTCTCTCCATACGGCCCTTCCACCAAGAATGTGGCAGGAAGGTGTGGGGACCTGGGGTCAGTGGGATTTAGGTCCATCCCAGCTCTGTAACTGCCTAGTGGTGGGACTTCAGGCAGATTAGTTCAGCTTTCTTCCCCTGGACTAATGTAAGGAAGACAACTCCCTTCACGGTGCTTTCAGGGCTGGGAATATGAGGCAAAGATGTACAGAGGCCCCAGACAGGGCCTGGATTCAACAAGTGGAAACTGCTTTTAGTTTCTGCTGCATTTACTTTTTTTCCCCTTTCCTTTTTCTTTTCTTTTCTTGCCATACCCATGGCATATGGAAGTTCCTGGGCCAAGGACTGAATCCAAGCTGCAGCTATCACCTATGCTGCAGCTTTAGCAATGCCGGATCCTTAACCCACTGAGGCAGGTGGGGATTGAACCCACTTCTCCACAGTGACCCAAGCTGCTACAGCTGGATTCTTAACCTACTGCACCACTGTGGAAATCCAGTTTCTGCTACATTTAGGTCATTCCCCTGGGACCCTGAGCTTCTTCAGCATATGGACCCCTGGAACTGAGTTCACAGTCTGACTTGTATCAAGATTACAATAATGGTTTCTTAAAAGATGTGAGGACTAAAGAATATTTATAGAATTCCATTCATTTGAGTTACTTGCAGCTGAATGCTTACCATGAAATTATCCATGTGTATTTTGAAGACAACATCAACAAAAGAAAGCAGTAAGCAATGAGTCTTGTGATGTGGGAGCGTGGGGTGTGTGTACGTGTGTGTGCACATATCATTCTCACTTTGCTTGTCTCTGATTAACACGAACAGGTTAAATGAACACAGGTCTCATAGCCAGAAAGGCCAGAGAAGGCTGAGAAGGATGGAACGTGCAGATCCCTCCCGAGACCCAAGTGCACGCATTCACCTGCTGCAGCCGGTACTGCTTCTCCTCACGTGAGCAGGTCGGCCTTCACGTCTTTCTAAAGTTCTGACTGGTTGTGTGAGCATTTGCCAGGATTTGTGTTTTAAAGACAAGTCCCAGCTTTGGCTTCCTGCCTCCAAGTGTGTGCTCTCAGGAGGTTTTGATAAGAGCAGAAAGGAAGCAGGACAAACAGGACTTTTGTTGGGCGGCAGCTGGCGAGGCAGCCTGTGGAGGGCTCGCATGCCCTACAAAGCTATGGTGTCTCCCAGTACGTGGCTCCTACAAACCCAATAAGACCAGTCTCCCCAAGCCTGCAGCCCCGCCGCCTGCAGTCTGGTCCAGTGGGTGCCTCAGCAACTAAAAGAGGATCTCTCGGACCCCTGAGGAAGCCCTGGGGAGTCCCAGAACCTGCCAAAAGAGGCTGAGGTCCCGACCTGAGCATGTAGGCATCTATCTACCCTCAGTTCCAAATTCTCCAAAACCAGAGAAGAGAAAGCCCCAGTCTGATCATGTCTGATAGTCACTTACCTAAAAAGGACATCGGGGCCTTCGACCTGTCATCCTCTTGGGCTTGCAAATTGTCTGAAGTGTCATCTCTCAGTACCAGCCCGCCCCTCCGTGCAAGTTTGCCAAGGAGAGAGGAGGTTGGCAGGGACGTAGCAGAGATGTAGCAAGGATGGTGGCAAGGTGTCTGGGAGGAGGGGCAGGCAGGGCGGGGCGACTGGGGAGGGGCTGACGTCAAGGAGGTGTTCGCTCTCTGGCACCCGCCCTCTCCTGAGCCCTGGCTGCTTGGTATGCTGGACCAGCTCCAGTCAGGCAGGTTGCAGGCTGGCTGGCAATGCTCTCCTTGGTTGCCAAAGGTTCACTGCCTGTTCCAGTTTCCCTGGAACAAATGGCTCAGGCAACACAGCTGTGCATCCTTGTGAAACTGTCTAATTTCCCATTTCAAGGCAGGGTGGCCATAGCCCAAGGTATTATTTAGGTTTGGGGCATGAGTTAGATTTCACAATTGAATTCTGAAAGTCAGCCTTCCAGGCTGAACGTGATTGGGCATGAAAGCATTCTCGTACCTCGTTCCCTCTCCTCCCACCTCATCCCCTGTCCTCCCCAATACAGATACTGATACTACCACTAATTCTAAATTTCCACTTATGGAGTACTACTAAATAAATGCAAGGCACTCTACTGAGAAATTTTCATGTCATCTTAGTCTTCACAAAACCCTGAGATAAGAAAGAATAAGTCTCAACCCATATCCTATATAATTATAAGGGTACTCACCCTTTACCCCCTTATTATTCTCTTTAGGGGTATAAACCTGTGGATTTAGGTAAATGAATAATTTAATGTGGACTTAAAGGTAGCTTTCTGGAGGAAAAAAGAATGAAACCATCTTGTTGACACCAAGGAGATGAGAACACACACAGAACAAAGAGAGAACAATGGAAGGTGGTCTATATAATACAGGACTGTGTTGGATAGAGCAGATTTTATGTGCAGCAGCTTGCCAGGAAACCCACAAAAGCTGGAGGAACCCAGGAAGGCTTTCTGGAGGAAAAGCTGCATCTGCTCACTACCATTCCACTATTCATTCTATTTCTTCAGTCACACATTCAACAAACATTTTCTAAGGGCTAAGCTGAGTGTGACTTTGTGTTTCTCAGATAAACCTGCATCCTGGTCTCAGCCACAGAGATGGCTGCCGTTACCCCATTGCCACCATAGGTAATAACGTGCACCTTGGCAGAGAAAATTATAGCAAATTCTGAAAAGGTAAGTTTATCCATGAGTGGGAAACATGTTGTAGTGTGCTAATGTCTGGAATAACAACACATATTTAATGAGCATTCTTATATTTGCAAATATTTCACTCTTATAAATTGATTTAATACTCATAAAAGTTTCTGTGAGGTGGGTCTCATTCCCCCAAACTGAGTAACAGAGAGATTGAAGGATTTATTCAAGGTCATACATTCCAGGAGGACACATGATGCATATGTAATATTTCAGTCTTCCCCTACTTTCCTTCTCTTTTTCTATTTTCAGTGGACACTGCCAACTGCAAAAGACCTTTAATGGTAACACTTGATTATTTCTGCTCCCAGGGAACTTACCACCTGATCAAAGGACTCCTAGTTTTAGCAGACCTTGGAGAGAGGACAAATGGCTGATCATGCAGAGTCAGACTCTCAAAGGCTGTTCTACTCTGATCTGGCTCCACTCCAGGAACATAGTTCAAACCCTATCTCTCATCTGAACCTAAGAAAATGTGCCAAAACTGAGGCATATCCATGAAAGGCTCTGATCCCCAGGTCGAGACTGGGGGTGGTGTGGGGACCATCCTCAAAGCCCAACTTGAGAATGTTGGTTTTTTGTTTTTTTTTTTTTGTCTGTCTTTTCTAGGGCTGCAGCCATGGCATGTGGAGGTTCCCAGGCAAGGGGTCCAATTGGAGCTGTAGCTGCCGCCTACGCCAGAGCCACAGCAATGCCAGATCCGAGCCACGTCTTCAACCTACACCACAGCTCACGGCAACGCTGGGATCCTTAACCCACTGAGCAAGGCCAGGGATCGAACCCACAACCTCATAGTTCCTGGTCGGATTCGCTAAACACTGAGCCACGATGGGAACTCCGAGAATACTGTCTTTTGTAGACACCCTCCTTGGTAGTAGAGAAGTAGCTGCCCCTTCCTCCTAGGCAGGGGGGGAGAAGGAGGATGGTTCCCTGTCACTGAAATTTCCTTAGCTGTTCTCCCCATTCCCACTCCTGATCCATTACTCTCCTGAAGGTGTTTCTGGCAAATCTGCAGCTAATAGTCTGCTTCCTGGAAATGAGGTCTGCAGTACACGGCGCTCAATCAATGCTAATGAGGGAGGACAATGATTATTCCTTCTCGTCACTGCTTCCCTGTGTACCCCACCATATTCCTTTACTTAATGTCCCTTTACAGATTCCCTGAGTTTGGGTAGCCCCTCTCAGTTTATCTCTTTCTTGGTTCTGGTCACCATAATCATGAATGCCAATCTAAATTACAGTATGTAGGAACTTTATTCTTGTCATTGTGTATTTTATCATATTTTTCTATTAGCCTGGTAGAAACTTGAGAACAGACAATTTCAAATTTAAATTTAAATGATTTAAATAAATTTAAATTTAAATTTAAAATATCCCCTCTCGAGCCACAGCCACTGTAGAAGCAACACCGAGTAGTTATGTTGTGAGCCACATGGCTATAGCTTTTGGAGTGGATAAGCAATGAGATCCTGCTGTATAGTGCAGGGAACTATATCTAGTCACTTATGATGGGACATGATGGAGGACAATGTGAGAAAAAGAAAGTATATATATATATATATATATATATATATGTGTGTGTGTGTGTGTGTGTGTGTGTGTGTGTGTGTGACTGGGTCATTATGCTGTACAGTAGAAATTGACAGAATACTGTAAACCAACTATAATGGAAAAAATAAAAATCATTTAAAAATTTTTAAAAAAGATAAAAAAAAAAATCCCCTCTCACCTAGTCACACACAGTGATGGTCTCCCTCCCAATCCTCTTGGCTGTATATGTGACAAAACCTTCCTCCCTGTCTCATTTAATTCATCCAGCAAACATTTACTGGATGTCCCATCTGAGCTAAGCATGGTCTGTGCTACAGAGACATACAAAGGTCATGTTTCTTTTTTTTATTTTTATTTTTTTATTTTCCCACTGTACAGCAAGGGGGTCAGGTTATCCTTACATGTATACATTACAATTACATTTTTCCCCCAGCCTTTCTTCTGTTGCAACATGAGTATCTAGACAAAGTTCTCAATGCTATTCAGCAGGATCTCCTTGTAAATCTATTCTAAGTTGTGTCTGATAAGCCCAAGCTCCCGATCCCTCCCACTCCCTCCCCCTCCCATCAGGCAGCCACAAGTCTCTTCTCCAAGTCCATGATTTTCTTTTCTAAGGAGATGTTCATTTGTGCTGGATATTAGATTCCAGTTATAAGTGATATCATCTGGTATTTGTCTTTGTCTTTCTGGCTCATTTCACTCAGGATGAGATTCTCTAGCTCCATCCATGTTGCTGCAAATGGCATTATGTCATTCTTTTTTATGGCTGAGTAGTATTCCATTGTGTGTATATACCCCATCTTCCGAATCCAATCCTCTGTCGATGGACATTTGGGTTGTTTCCATGTCCTGGCTATTGTGAATAGTGCTGCAATGAACATGCGGGTGCACGTGTCTCTTTTAAGTAGAGTTTTGTCCGGATAGATGCCCAAGAGTGGGATTGCGGGGTCATATGGAAGTTCTATGTATAGATTTCTAAGGTATCTCCAAACTGTTGTCCATAGTGGCTGTACCAGTTTACATTCCCACCAACAGTGTAGGAGGGTTCCCTTTTCTCCACATCCCCTCCAGCACTTGTTATTTGTGGATTTATTAATGATGGCCATTCTGACTGGTGTGAGGTGATATCTCATGGTAGTTTTGATTTGCATTTCTCTTATAACCAGCGATGTTGAGCATTTTTTCATCATGTTTCTTTTTTAGCCTCCAGGCAACTGTGGTTGAGCAGCAGGAGCTTGTGGTAATGAGGCTGATCCTGAAGCCAGACTGCCAAGCTTCAAAACCCCTGCCCCCACTTTCTAGCTCAGTGATCTTGAGCAAGTTACTTAAACTCTGTGTGCTTTAGTTTCTTCATCTATATAACGAGACTAATAATACTGCCTAACTCCTAGGACTACTGTGAGGATTAAGTGAGTTAATACATAAGGGGTTTATAACACCATCTAGGGCACAGTAAGCATTATCTTAGTCTGCGCTGCCCAATATGGTAGCCACTGGCCACATGTGGCCATGGAGCATTCCACATGTGGTTAGTTCAGGTTGAAGTGTGCTATAGGCGTAAAATACCTACTTAATTTTGAAGACTTAGTATGAAAATTGTAGAATATCCCACTAATTTTTTTGGTATGGATTACATGTTGAAACAATACTTTGGATATATTTAATTATTTCAAATATATTATTAATTTCATTCTTTTTATTAATGTAGCTACTGTAAACTTTAAAATTGTATATGTGGGTCACAGTTCTATCAGATAGTACTGATCTAAGTCTCTGCTATAAAATAACAATGAAAAGCAGAACATAACAGACACCACGATAGAGGTGTATATACCACCAGAAGAGCTACTGTAAGTGTGGACCACCAGCAGCTTCAGCATCACCTGGGAACTTGTGAGAAATAGAAATTCTTGGGTCCCCATTCCAGACCTATTAAATTAGAAACACAGGGAACAGGCTAGGCAATTTTTGTTTTTTTAAAAAACAAAATCTCCAGGTGACTCTGATCTCACCAAAGGTTTTGAAAGGTGCTGCCCTAAGGGACTGGAGAGGAATCAGGACCTATCTCTATTAGACATAGAGGAATCAGGACCTCTACTCTATCAGAGGAGGAGACCAGGTCATCATACACAGGATGGAAGTGGAGAAAAGGCAAGTGGGGAGGCCACACAGAAAATGGTCCAGGCACTTAGTAAGTTAGAAAGAAAAATAGTCAAGTGACGAGTTCCCTCATGGCTCAGCAGGTTAAGGATCTGGCATTGTCACTGCAGTGGCTCTGGTTCGATCCCTGGCCCAGGAACTTATGTATGCCACAAGCATGGCCAACCCCTCCCCCCACCCGCAAAACAAACAAACAAACAAAAACAACCCAGTAACACTCAGCTGAAATAAAGATTAAAAAAAAAAAAAAAGCCAGATGAGTTACAGCAATGCTCCATCCTCCTCTGCTTGGCTCTTTCAGGTGCTGCTTTTTCTGGAAACAATGTTGTCTAGCCTGGCTTGGTTCCTTGTCCCCTGCACCTTTTTAACCTTAAGTGAGCCAAGAACAAAGGGAATCTGAGCAGTCTGCTGGAGGTGAAGTTAATTTGCATTTGTAAAGCACAACCTCAAAAAGTGTCCTTGTTTTTCCCAGGGTTGTGGGTATGGAGCCAACTGGGCAGCCCAGGTTCAGAGACAGACTGTAGGAAAGAAGTGGCAGCAGCTCAGGAGCCTGCCTGTGACAAGTGGGTTAGCTTCTAAACACAGCTGCTTCCCAAGAGCACCATAAGCTGGCGGAGGATTAGAGGAGGCGATAGAAATCCTTTTCTATTAGGAAAAGATTCTACACTGACTGCATGATTTTGCAGTTTAAATTTGTGGTCTTTATTTTCTCTTGGGCTAAGAGTGAATGGATGCCTTTCAATTGATGAAGCCCAAATTCTGCTGTTAGTCTTCTGTAGGGTCATACAGAGGGACACCAGTCCAGAGAAGTCCAGGCACTGGGTGTGGGTAGCACCCACTGTGAATTAAAGGACTTACCAAGCTACTGCTGTATTTCTTTCCCTAGGGGAGTGGGATGGGAGAGCTGGGCAGAAGGGGCTCCATGGGGATCCATCACTGTGGAGAAGGCTGCAGGTACATAACCAACTCATCTTTACATGGAAGCCTGTCTTTGCTCTCTGCCCTCCTCCACCAGGTTTCACTTACAGCCTGTGGACTCACAGCCATCTCTACTCACGATGATGATACCACCTTTACTGACTGTGAACTATGCTGCAGACATCTTGAGCCAGCATTTAGGTTTCCATGTAACAATTTCCTAAAAATTATTTTGGGTCTGGGGCTCTCAACCATCACAGGAAGAGCAAGCACCAGAACACCAACAGTGATGGGTACCTCAGATTTCCTGGCAATAACCTATAATATTAACAACAAAAGTGATAGCAGTAACATGGTAGTGGTTGTAATGACCAGATAGGTGTCATTTGTTTGGTCCTACTATGTTCCAGGTACTATGGCATGTACTTTACTCTCTACCAGATTATATTTCCCAAACATGATTACACCAAAATAGCTCACCCCACAGGTTCCCCCTACAATGTGATAGTGATATTCATTTAGAGGTGGCGTCTATGTTCCCTCCCTCTCATCTGGGCAGACTTGTGACACTAAGAGTTCCAAGTTCTAATATGAGGTTATAAAAAGAAACCTGTAATAAGTTTGGTTTGGTTTCCAGATCAGAACCTCCAGCTGGCAAAGAAAGAACTGGGTCAGGCAAAGTCTGCTCCATTCTCTCCATTTCTCTGGGGTTCCCACACTACAGGATGGAGACTTAGCCCATTTACAGACATTCTGGAGGGTGAACTTAACTTCATCTTCTCATTACAAATACTTCTTCTTCTTTCACTGCTCCCTTTGGAGCCATTTATTTCTTTCATTTAAAAATTAAATTTATTGAGGTACAATGCATGTGCAATAAATCCACACATTTCAAGTATACAGACTGATGAGTCTGACAAGTGTGCATCCTTGTTTAGCCACCATCATAATCAGAATATAGTACATTCCTATCTCCCTAGAAGGTTCCCTCATGTCCCTTTGCAGTCAAATCTCCTTCATACTCACTCAAGGCAACAAATGATTTGATTTTCATCACTGTAGGTTTGTTTCATCTATTCTAGATTTTCACATAAATGGATTTAGAATCTTTAGTGTCTGGTTTTCACCCAGTGTAACTTCTGTGAAATGTATCCACTTGCTAAGTGTGTCAGTGGCCTGCTCCTTCTTCCTTGCTGAGTAATATTCCATTACATGGCTATGTCTCAATTTGTACATTCATTCACTTGCTGATAAACATTTGGGTTGTTTCCAGTTTAGGACTATCATAAATAAAGTTGCTATGAACATTTGTTTACAAGTCTTTGCTTAGACATATGTTTTCATTTCTCTTGGGTAAATACCTAGGAGTAGAACTGCTGGGACATATGGTAAGTATATATTTAACTTTGTTAAAAACGCCAAACTGTTTTCCAAAGTGGTTTACCGTTTTACATTTTTGTTTTAAAATTTAATTATGTTGATTGACAGACTGATTGTTTAGGTAATGAAGTCTATTGGCATGATCCCAAAGTCCAAATGTAAATAATCAATACAGTGAAAAGTCTCCCTCCTCGTTTCAATGCACCTCAAGGTAAGTGGTGGTGCCAGTTTGTTATGGATCTTTCAAGAGATTGAAACATTCACAAGCAAACACTTAACTACATTTTCTCCTTTCATTCTTTATACTGATGAGTGTGTAACGGATATAGCTTTAATAACGTATCTTGGATATTGTTAAAGAGCCATTTCCAAAGTGTGTTCTGAGGAACTCTAGACCCATCAGGTGCTCTGTAAGAAAAAGGTTTCAAATAAACTTTGGAAAACCCTGTATATTTCAGCTACCTCTCAGAAATTCACCATGAACATTGGCTATTAAAGGCTCTAAGAAGTTCCCCAATTAAAAAGCACAATTTCCAGAATTATTTGACTTGGGAATCTTTTTCTTTCCAACAACACTTATTTAACATTTTGCAGAACCAGGATTCCACAAAATACTCCTGGGGAAGTACTTATCTAGACCAGGCTAGTAAACATTAGGCTTTGTGGATACTCAGTCCTGCTATTGCTATGTTAAATTAAGCATTCATAGACAAGATGGAAATGAATGGGTGCAGCTGTGATTCAATAAAATTTTATTTACAAAGAGAGGCAGAAGGCTGTAGTCTGTCACCCCTTGCTCTAGAGTCTGGTAGGATTTGAGATGGAAAAGTTTCCGGCTAAGTTTTTAAAATGTTTCTTCAAGGCCTTCTGTTTGTGTGATTTTCTCCCTGCCTGACCCATCCCTTTCCCCACGCTAACTAATCTGCTTTCTCAAGGTTTAGAAGGAGGGCAGGAAGGGAGGAGAGGAGTGGACAAAAGCTAAGGAAGAAGGCAGGGATGGAGGGAGAATGGAAACACAAGAGGGAATTGTGGGGAAGGTGTCCACAAAAAGCAAATCCTGCTAAGGGCTGAATGAACAGCCTCCTAACCTGAAACCTTATCCCTTCCCACTTCTCCTCTCCTTCTCCCCCAGCTCACTCCTCCCTAAGCCCCAAATGTCCAGCTGTACACTGGGAAAAGGGCATCTCTGCTTCACATTCTCATGGTCCATTTGATTAAATAAATGCCCAGTGACTGAATGCAGGCTTCTGGATTCTGGGCTTGAGCATTTCCCTCTGTAAGACCATAGAATCCCCAAGACTCTTTTACAGCTTCCTCATTCTAGGAGTCCATGAAATCTTTATTGCTCACACTGAAACCATCTGAGAGTGTGTCAGCTTGTGGCCAGACATGTGATTCTGAGAGTGAATTTTATAAGTGTTCTCATGCTAACAACCAGGCAACAGATATGAGTTATCTAAGGAAATTCTAGCTCTTCTAAGTACCATATTTCATCAAACAAAAGAAGCAACTGTACTATGGTTTATGTACCAGTAAGAGAGAAAAAAAAACACACTGCCAATTAAATAATAATGCAATGCTTTCTTACATTTACAATGTTCATTCTGTACTACTGAAACAGCTTCTTTAGACTTATCCAGACACTTTTACCCCATATCCCTTCACTCACATCATGTGGTACATAACTGCCAGTCCTTTTGCAAGCATTTTAGCAAAAAGACACAACTCAGTTCAACTGCTTTGTGGAAGGTCTTTCTTCTTTCCTTTAGTCCTATCTAGAACTTGGTTGTGGCTTTGGAATATGAAACAGAGATCATTCTTACAGTGATGAACATGAACATTTGTTCCACAAATGTCAAATTTCTGCCCTGCTCCTCTGCTTTAACACCCTCTGCACACAGAACAACCTTTCGTTTCAATGCTGAGTCACAATGAATCTTTTTGAAGACTTTAAAACAGCAGTTCATGGTGCACAGTGTTAGTGATTCACGTGCCTCAAGTGGCAAGATGACAAGGTGAACAATCACTCGTCCGCATGGGCAATGAGAGCCATGTTGGAGTACTATCTGGCTGGCAGCAACCATCAGATGCAACCTGGTTTCAGAGATGTCAAAACAAACAGAAGCTTCTCTAACAATGTAAACCTAGAGGAGGATGTGTGCCTAAAGTCCTATTTTCAAACTTTAGGAGGTAAAGAAGAAACCAACTGCCTTGAAGCAGGATGTTGTAACATCTTCCTTCTTTGTAATCACTTTCAAATGCTATACAGTGATATTCAGGTATTTCAGTTGAATATCTGTGCTCTGGAAGTCACCTGGATGGAAACAGGTCTGACTATGGAACTCTTGGCAGGTGCTAACGATGTGACCCACAAAACTGTATCTTCACACTTGCCCTCCCTCCCGTGAGCTCAAAATAACTCTTATGGTTTACTTAATGAATAATGCATTAGAGTGTGGAGTGATGATCATTTAAAAGGAAGAAAATCAGAATTAAGCTACAGTTAGGTTTTTTTTTTAAACATGTGCTTAGCACATATGCCAAAGGAATGTGTAAAGGAAAAAGCCAAATTAGAAATTTATATCCATGTAAAAAATGGTTATATGACATTTAAAGTAAGATCTGACAACTACTGCTACAGTTAAGGAGGCCGCTTGGCTCCTTTAGTCCCTCTCCAAGAGGGCCTGCCAGGCTTTGTTTGGCAAGGGGGTGATGCAGGGATCCGGCAAGGTGTGGGTGCTTGCTGGTGCAGTGGGGGAAGCACACACTGTACTGGGGGGCCTCTTCTCTTGATTATGGACCTTGTGCTTCTCTTCTGCCTGAGGTTCAGTCCCAGGTCTGACCAACCCCAAACCCCTGTCCTTTCCACTTTACACAGTTTCACAAACGTGTTGCTGGAATCCCTATCAAAACCCTAAAATTTCTATTTTGTACAACCCACTATAGTAAACAAGTTTCCTGGCCATGCTCCCCTGGAGATGGGGGTTGCTGAGTGATGCAATGTTCCGGGCTCCGGCTCATCCTTCTGTGCCCCTCTGGCAAAGCAGGAGTCTGTTAGATGCCTGACCAGGTTTCTTGGCTGCCTCTGGGTGAGTCAACCTCCAGATGTGTCCCCCACTCAGAGCTTCACTGGCACACACTCCACAGATGTGCAGGTCCAAAATTATATAATTTGTTTTTTACGTGAATCTTTCGTGCTTTTAAAAAGGCTTCAAGGTGGTTTACAACAGGATGGGCACAAACCTAAGTCGTGTAACAAAAAAACTGAGATCAACACTTCACAGAGGAACATGAAGACTAAAAGGAGTGAAACAGAGGGTAGGAACAAAGGCAACAGGGAGAGGCAAGAGCCACCTGTGAAATCCCATGCTGCTCACCCTGCCTCCTGTGGTCCCATTGCTAAGCAACCTTAAAGGACATAAGCAAATTGGTGCTTCTGCAGAATGTCAAGGAACTAAATCTGGAAGAAGTCTCATGCCTGCCCGTTGCCTGTGAAGGAAAGTTTGGGAAATGGGCTGCAGGATTAAAATGGATAGTAGGCAAGACACAAAACTATTCTTCTTCTGAAACGGAGGGCCTGGACATAGCAACCAGGGAAAACAATGAGGTTGTTGGCTGGCTCCTAAGCTGCCTCCATGTGTGTAAGAGGTGACTGTTTCTTTCCAGGGCACTGCCATTCTCCCAGTTCACATCTCACACCTAGTACTTCTCTGTCAATCTAGAAGCATGAGGGTGACAGAGCTGGGGCAGACCCCACATGTCCACTTTGAGTTAGATTAAGGTCCTGATTTATTGTGCCAGAGATGAGGAGACTGCAAAGGGCAAAAGCAGACCTAGCAGTCCTTGTCATTGGACACCTGGCTCCCGGTTCCCTGATGGATAGGATCTTTAGGATATCTGAAGTCACATCAGATTCTTGCGATATCACTGCACTGGTAGATTTGGGTCTTAACATCTTCATTTTGGAAGAGCTAAGACTAACAAATTCCATTTAAGGAATCCTAACAAAAACAGGTTCTTCTAACTCTCGAGCCAAAATTCGCATCAGATAGCTGTCCTTACCCTCAGCTTCCGGGGGTGGGTTGGTGGTGAAATTATCAATACCCTGTATCCTTTGAACAACATCTTTGTACCCCACCTTCTGATATTGTGGAAAGAAGTTCTCCCCCACCCCCACCCCCCCATGTCATTCTGCTGCTCAAAAATCTAGCTGACTTCCTCAGATTCAGGAGAAACTAAGATCAAATCATACAGGTGGTAAGTGGCAGGGCTGAAACACGAACCTAAGGTTTTCCAACTCTATTCAGAGCTATGACTCCCCAGCACACGTGAGGATACATGGCAGTACCTAAAATTTCTAAGCTTACTGAAGCTGCTATGTTTTTGTTTAGCTACCATCTCTGTTAGGTTAATATGAAAATAAAGTTGTACATAAAATGCTCAATATAGTCACAGGATTATCCAGCGATGCAATCTTTTTGAAGCATGAGGAAGAGGTAACATTAACTTTGAAGATAACACCAACGTTGTATTCTAGGGAATTTTTGGGGTGCATCTAATAAGCAGTTCTCAACCTTGGCTTCTCACTGGAACCAATGGGATTTTAGATGAGTCTAATGTGCAGCCAAGACTGAGAATCACTCTTCTAATCACAGATGCACACTGCCTCCTACCTGTGTGGCCTCTACAGCCCACCTCACTGAATGGAGTCAGAGAGGGACTGAGGTGGCAGAAATAATAAGGTCTTTGGAATCAGACAGCTCTTCATTCACATCCAGGTGGCTCAGGAAAGTGCTTTTATCTGTGTGACCTTGAGCAACTTGATCCTTCTAAGCCTTCTTTCCTTCCTATTTAAAATGGAGACTTATGGAGGTTTGGTGAGATGACATATGACAGTGTCTTTCACTGGAGACCACATATTCTTACAAGCATGTTGAGTTTGAAATAAGCAGGGTCCTCTGGGTGACTGAAAATCAGCCCCTCCCCACCATATACAAATGTGACGTAATCCTGAGAGTCCCAGGAGCAAATAGCTCATGTTGTAAACCAAGGCTGATGTGCTCTATTTGTCCGGGCTTTGAGAAAAGCAGCACTGTCACGAAAAGCCAGTCCTTCAGATGTTCGGGCTTTTAGCAAGGGAGGTTGTACCTAGACCACAGTGATGCTGGTGGGTTTTCCCGTTGCTTTCTCTTCTCATCTTTACTCCCCACCTTGATAAAACTAATTGTCATAATAGCTGTTTTATATCTCTTTTTATATGGCTTGGAAAACCTCACAAAAGAAAGTCCTTTCCAATCCCATTGTGGGGACTGTTTATCAATATTTCCCTCCATTTGTTTCATAATTTCATCTTCTACATTTAATCATGTGGTGAATGTTGTGTGCCACTCAGATTCCCTCTTCAAGGCTGAGGCAGTCCTCCTTCAAATAGGTGTTGGCTGCTGATGGGTCACAGCTGATTCCCTCTCCTGGAACTTCCCTGGCCAAAGGATGCTGCTGGAGGCTATGCAATTCCAATTTACATGCAGTAACACATTTTATTTTTTAATTGAAGTATAGTTGATTTACAGTATAACCACTGGTTTGCTTTCTGTATGTGTTTCTGTTTTGAATACATATAAATTAATTTGTATTATATTTTAGATTCTACATACAAGTGACATATAGTATTTGTCTTTCTCTGTCAGACTTATTTCATTAAACATAATATTCTCTAGATCTACCCACTTTGCTACAAATGGCAGAATTTCATTCTTTTTATGGCTTATGTTCCAGTGTGTGTGTGTGTGTGTGTGTGTGTGTGTGTGTGTGTGTATGTATTTTGCTGTCTCTGTCTCTCTCTCACACACACACAATTTTTTCTTCTTCTTCTTCTTTTTTTTGTCTATTTGTCTTTTTAGGGCCGCACTCGCGGTATATGGAGTATCCCAGGCTGGGGATCCAATGGGAGCTGCAGCTGCTGGCCTACACTACAGCCACAGCAACAAGGGATCTGAGCCACATCAGCAACCTACACCATAGCTCATGGCAATGCCAGATCCTTAACTGACTGAGCGAGACCAGGGATTGAACCCACGTCCTCATGGATGCTAGTTGGGTTCGTTAACTGCTGAGCCACCATGGGAACTCCCACAGTTCTTATCCATTCAATTTGTAATGAACATTCAGGTTGCTTCCATGTCTTGACTATTGTAAATAATGCTGCTATGAACACTGGAGCACATATATCTTTTCAAATTAATGTTTTTATTTTCTTTAGATATATACCCAGGAGTGGAATTGTTGAAACATATGGTGATTCTATTTATAGTGTTTAGTGGAACCTCCATACTGTTTTCTGTAGTGGCTACACCAATTTACATTCCCACCAATAGTGTACAAGAGTTCCCTTTTCTCCATATCGTCTTCACATCTGTAATCTGCAGACTTTTTGATGATAGCCATTCTGATAGGTGTGAAGTGATATCTCATTGTTTTGACTGACATTTCTCTAGTAATTATCAATGTTGAGCATCCTTTCATGTGCCTGTTAGCCATCTGTATGTCTTCTTTGGAAAAATGTCTATTTTGTCCACTTTTTGTTTGAGTTGTTTGTTCTTTTGACATTGAGTAGTATGCACTGTTATATGTTTTGTGTATTAACTTGTTGGTTATATCATTTGCAAATATTTTCTCTCATTCTGCAGGTTGTCTTTTTGTTTTGCCAATGGCTTCCTTTGCTGTGCAGAAATGTTTAATCTGACCCATTTGTTTATTTTTGCTTTTATTTCAATTGTCTTAGGATATAGATCCAAAAATATTAAGATTTATGTTAGAGTATTCTCCTATGTTCTCTTATAGAAGTTTTATGGTTTCAGGTCTTACACTGAGGTTTTTAATCTATTTTGAATTTATTTTTGTATATGGTGTAAAAATGTTATATCTTATTTAGATGTAGCTGTCTAATTTTTCTAGCACTACTTGTTGAAGAGATTGTCTTTTCTCCATTGCATAGTCTTGCCTCCTTTGTTGTTTATTAATTGACCATAAGTGCATGGGTTTATTTTTGAGTTCTGTATTCCATTCCATTGACCTAAATGTATGCTTTTGTGCCAATACTATGCTGTTTTGATTAGTTTAGCTTTGTATTATAGTCTGAAGTTTGGGAGGGTGATAGTTACAGCTTTGTTCTTTTTAGTCAAGATTGCTTTGCCAATTTGGGGTATTTTGTGGTTTCATGTGAATTTTAGGATTATTTTTCTAGTTTGATAGAGATTGCACTGAAACTGTAGATTGCCTTGAGTAGTATGGTCATTTTTACATTAACTCTTCCAGTCCAAGAGCATGAGATATCTTTCCATTTCTTTGTATCATTTTCAATTTCCCTCATCAATGTTTTATAGTTTTCAGAGTATAGGTCTTTCACCTCCTTGGTTAAGTTTATCCCTAGGTATTTTTATTTCTTTGGATGTGAATTTTTTTTTCTTTTTCATTTGCACCTGCAGCATACAGAAGTTTCCTAGGCCAGGGATAGGATCTGAGCCAGCATATGGACGTTTCCTAGGCCAGGGATTGGTCCGAGCCAGAGCTATGAACTATACCCCGGCTTAAGCCATGTCGGACCCTTAACCCATTATGTCAGGCTAGGGATTGATGCTGATTGAACTGGTGCCTCCACAGAGACAAGCTGGATCATTAACTCACTGTGCTACAGCATGAACTCCTGATATGATTTTAAACAGGATTGTTTTTTATCTTCTCTTTCTGATAGTTCATATTAGTGTACAGAAATGCAATAGATTTCTGTATATTAATTTAGTGTCCTGCAACTTTGCTGAATTAATTTATTAGTTACAATAGCTTTTGGGTGAAGAATTTATGGTTCACTACATAAAGTATCACATCATCTGCAAACAGTGACAGTTTTATCTTTTCCCTTCCAATTTGGATGCCTTTTATTTATCTATTTTTCTTGTCCAGTTGGGGACTTCCAATACTACATTAAATAGAAGTGGTAAGAGTGAAGATCCTTATCTTTTCCCTAAATTTAGAGGAAAGGCTTTCAGCTTTCACCACTGAGTATAAGGCTGGCTGTGGGTTTGTCATAAATGAATTTTATTATATTAAGATATGTTTCCTCTATACCCACTTTCATTTGGTGTTTTTTTTTTTTTGGTCATAAATGGATACTGAATTTTGCCAAATGCTTTTCCTGTGTTTATTGAGATCGTCATGTAATTTTTATCCCTTCTTTGTTAATGTGGTATATCATAGTGATTGATTTGCGAATGTTGAACTATCCTTGAGAATGGAATAAATCCCACTTGGTCATGGTGTATGATCCTTTTTATAATTACTGGATTTGGTTTGCTAATATTTTGTCTAGGATTTTTGCATATTATATTCATAAAAGATATTGACTTAGCTTATAGCTTTCTTTTTTGTAGTGTCTTTGTCTGGTTTTGGCATCAGGGTAATAGTGGCCTTGCAGAATGAATTTGGAAATGTCTCATCTTCCTCAATTTTTTGGAATAGTTTGAGAAGGATAGGTATTACTTCTTCTTTATATGTTTGGTAGAATTCCCCTGTGAAGCCATCCAGTCCTGGACTTTTGTTTTCTGGGGGTTAAAAAAAAAATAACAAATTCAGTTTCACTACAAAGTCTGTTCAAATTGTCTATTCCATCTTGATTAGGTCTTGATAGGTTACATGCTTCTAGAAATGTGTCCATTTCTTCTAGTCTGTCCAATTTGTTGGCATATAACTGTTCATAGTATTTTCTTATGATTTTTATTTGCATCGCTGTGATGTCAATTATTATTTCTCCTCTTTCATTTCTTATTTTGTTTATTTTGGTCTTCTCTTTTCTTCTTGGTGAGCCCACCTATAGGTTTATCTTTAAAAAAATTTAAAAAACCAGCTCGGTTTCATTGATATTTTCTATTGTTTATTTTTAATCTGTAGTTATTGCCTATCTGATCTTTATTTCCTTTCTTCTGCCAACTTTGGGCTTTGTTTTTCTTCTTTTTCTAATTCTTTTAGGTGGTATGTTAGGTTGTTTGAGATTTTTCTTGTTTCTTGAGGAAGGCCTATATCAATATGACTTTCCACTTAGAACTTCTCTGGATGCATCCCATAGATTTTTGAGTGTTGTGTTTCCATTTTCATTTGTCTTGAGTTATTTTCTGACTTCCCCTTTGATTTCTTCATTGACCCATTGTTTTCTTAGTAGTATGTAGTTTAGCCACCACATGTTTGTTCTTTTCTTACTTTTCTTTCTGTAGTTGGTTTCTAGTTTCAACCATTGTGGTTGGACAAAATGTTTGATATAATTTCTATCCTCTTAAATTTGTTGAGAATTTGTGGCCTAGCATGTGATCTATCATGGAGAACATTCCATGTGCACTTGGCATTTGAATTCTGCTGTTTTGGGTTGGAATATCCTATAGGTATCTATTAAGTCCAACTGATCTATTGTGTCATTTAAGTCCATGGGTGCCTTGCTGATTTTCTGTCTGGATGGTCTGTCCATTGATTTAAGTTGGGTGTTAAAGACCCTTACTGCCAATTTCTCCTTTTATGTCTATTAGTATTTGCTTTTATATATTTATGTGTTCCTGTATTGGGTACATGTATATTGAGTATAGTATCCTCTTCTTGTGTTGATTCTTTAATCATTATACGGTGCCCTTTGTCTTTTGTTATAGCCTTTGTTTTAAAGTCTATTTCATATGATATGAGTATCACTATCCCTAATTTCTGGTCATTTGCATTTGCATGCAATTATCTTTTCTCACCCTCCCACTTTCAATCCATGCGTGTGTCTTTAGCCCTGAAGTAAGTATCTTATAGAGAGCATGTTGATAGGTCTTTTTTTTAACCCAATCAGCCAACATATTTTAAATGTGCATTACACATTTGATAATCAGCACTCCAACCAAATTATAGAATGTTTCCATACCCCCAGAAAATTTATATACTCTTCGGGTAGTACTCCCCTTCTCAGAGCAACTATTGTTCTGATTCATATTTTTAGAGATTAGTTTTGTCTTTTTTTGAACCTCATGTAAATAGAATCATTAACTATTACTTTTTTGTATGTTGATTTTATAACCATACACTTTATTAACATCTCTTATTTGTTCTAATGGTTTAGAGTTTTTCAGAAAAACAATGATACTCCTATGAATAGTTTGTATTACTCTTTCATAAGTAACTCTTTCTAACTTTTATTTTACATCTAATTGCACTGATTTGAACATCCAGAATAAGGTTACCTAACAATGATCATGATATGGACCCTTGTTTTCTTTTTGTTTTCTCTTTTTTGGCCACATCCATGGCATGTGGAAGTTCCCGGGCCAGGGATCAAGTCTGAGCCACTGGTACAACCTATGCCATAGGTGCAGCAATGCTGGATCTTTAACCTACTATACCACAAGTGGGTTAAAGATACATGTTTTGATCTTAATTTTTAAAAAAAAATTTTAAATTTTTTTTGTCTTATTGCTATTTCTTGGGCCGCTCCTGCAGCATATGGAGGTTCCCAGGCTAGGGGTCGAATCGGAGCTGTAGCCACCGGCCTACACCAGAGCCACAGCAACGCAGGATCCAAGCCGTGTCTGCAACCTACACCACAGCTCACGGCAATGCCGGATTGTTAACCCACTGAGCAAGGGCAGGGACCGAACCCGCAACCTCATGGTTCCTAGTCGGATTCGTTAACCACTGTGCCACGACGGGAACTCCTTGATCTTAATTTTAATGGGAGTGACTATATATAATAACAGCTATTAGGTTAAGGAAATATCCTTCTCTATCTAATTGTGAGCTTATTTTTTTTAAAGGAGTGGGAAGTAAATAAACCAAATAAACTTTCTGTAATCTATTGAGCTGGTCATTCAACTATTCTCATTATACTTCATGATCTACATTAATAGATACTAATAGCAATCCACCTGTGCCTTCTTTGAATAACTCTCATTTGATCCTCACAGAATTTTGTTTCAGATTGTTATATCTGATTTATGATTAAGACTGGTCTGTAAGTTTGAGATATTTGTTTTAAGGCACCAGGTTAGGTTTTGCTAAGTGGGTTACATGAGCTGTGAAATACAAATTGAGAAGTTTTAAGTATTTTTGGTGATCTGAGCAACTTTATATAACATGTCAAATATTTGTTCATTAAACTTATTTTGGATTATTTGTAAAATGGTAAAACCCCCTTTTTGGAGAAAATTCTTTAATGACTTAAAAACAAAAAATTGACAGTTTAAAAATAAAATACTTTCTATGATATAGTTAAATCTGGTTTGCTACATAATTTTGGTTACTTGCATTTTTCTAGAAAATTGTAAATTTTTTTGAAATTTTCACACTAAATACATCATACAAACTAGTCTTGTTTAAAAATTTCCTTATCTGTTATATACTTTTCTCATACTGAATTTTGTTTTTCCCCTCTCTTTTAATAGATTTGTCAAGGCATATTTCACTTTTCAAATAATCAACTTTTGAATATACTTGTAGGTGTGACTGTTTTTCTAATTTACAGTTTTACTCTCTTTATTCTTTATTTTCTTCTTCATGCTTCCCTAAGTATATTTTATTGTTGTTTTAATTTTTTCAGCTGATTTCATAGGTAATTTATCTTCATTCTTCCTCATTAAATGATGAAAGTTTTCAAGGCTATGGATTTGTCTGAACTGAGCCTTGAGCCTTAAGGATTTTTTTTTTTTGGTTTGTATTCAAAACTTATTACAAATCCATCTTCCTTCAATTATTTTTCCACTATCAGGTCACTATTACAACTATTTCTTTCTTCAACTCTTGCTTCACTATTTCTACAAAACAACATATTTTAATCACCATAAGTTTTGACATACAGTTTTTGTGCTCCTATTTTCTATGCAATCTATATTTGAACTTTTTTGCTTTCTCTAATATCTAATATTTAGGATATTTGAGAACATGAGATTTTTGGTTTAAATTTTTATTAAAAAAATTTCTAACCCTAGTTTTTATTGCATTAAGAAGAAAAATCAATTTTTTTTGAATTTACTGAATTTTTAAAATTTTTGATCCAGTGTAGAATAATTTTTTAAATGATCCATGAATATTTGAAAAGCTTATATCATCTGTAGAGTACAAAGTCTGACACATAAGCAATTATTAAGTATATTTAAGTCCTATTTATATTTGATTACATGATTTACTGAAAATACAGCATGCTAATTTTTCCATAACAATTGTGTTTCTTTCCTGATTTGTTTTCTAATAGCTTTGATCTCTATATTTCTGTTCTATTTACAGTACATTATACATTCCTTGCAGATCTTACCTTTTATAAAACAATCTTTTTAATCCAAAATTTTTCCCCCTTATTTTAATCTAACCAATATCAATATTGCCACTCCTGTGTCATTTTGCCTCTTTATTTGCTTTTTGGACTTAAAACATACTTCTGCCTTATTTTTGGCTGATTTTTCTCTATCTTTGTATCTGCAAATCTTTCGTGTCATTGTGTTTTTAGGTGAATGGAGGACATTAGCTATGTTTTGTTTTAGATGGAAATCTTTGTCATATAATAAGGAACTGGAGTTATATTTACTTCATAAATGTTAGGTCTTATTTCTCCCAACTTGCTTTATGACTTCTATTTTGTTGTTTTCATGTTTCATCACTTGTTTCTTTGTTTTTAAGGTACAAAAACTGCCACTGTCCTGCAATAATTATGTTTCTCTAATTATCCATGCCAAACATGAAACTCTGACTCCCTTCATCTCCTTCCCAACAATCCCACTTAAAACAGTAATTTATCAAGCTGAGTGGGCCTCATACATATTTATTTCTGTTTCTAAATAAGTTTACTTATTTAAACAGTCTCTTCCGAAGAACTACCAGCAGAATAGGTCAATTGTTCTTCATTATTCTACTAATTGAATTTTCTAACTAGCCTGAGTGCCAGGGACACTGTGAATCACTTATGTGTAAAGTGTCACTTAAAAATAAAACTGCTGGAGGACAGATTAGAAATTAGCCTTTGTTTCGTTTTCACAAGAGATCTTGGTCAGTTTCCACATTTTACTTCCCTTCATTATAGACTGAAATAAGTCAGATCTCCTCAATAGATGTAGTTTCAGATCAGTCTCAAGCAACAGAAGAGTGACAAGAACTCCTTTCCCAGGACTATCTCTCACCCACTGCATTTACCCACCTACTCTTGATGGACAGACCCAATCACTGTCTCCTGGTTGATCCCATGTCCATGACTTTTCTATGGCTACTTTCCTACATCCATAATGATCTTTTCCATCCAGTCATTTTTTCAAATATCAGCCCAAATCTCAATGATTTTTCTGACAACCTGATTCTTTGACTGGCCAAAAAAGTGGTGGTTGTTGTTCTGCTTATTGGATCTTATCTGTTATCTGTATCTTCTGTGTGTCAAGTGTCTCCTTAATTTGATTATGGGACCCTTCAGGGCAGAAATACTTCATTTCTTTGGACCTGTAAAATGAGGATGAATACTAATCCACTTCAAATCTCAACATTCTATGACTTAGAGATAAGATCAATAGTCGTTCACAAAGAAGAAACCAACCCACATCCCAGAGAGGGAAAATGACTTGCTTAGGTTCACAGAGTCAATTAACGGCCAAAATATAATTAGATGTTCAATTTCCTGATCTCTAGCCTGCTGGGAGCTATTTCAAAATGCCCTTTGACTCTCCTGAGGCACCACTATGAACCTCAATGAAACGATGCTCAATGAAAACATAGAGATCACTTACTAAGAAACTAGACTCTCCAGAGAGATGCAGTTGACCACAAAATTTGAATATTCTTAAAAATTTATTATTTACTATAAAATTGTACAACTACTTCTCTATTTCAACTCCTAGGCACCTTTTATGCCATGCCAAAGGTTAGCTCTCTCTTCTCTCTGTTAAAAAGCCTTTTTCTTAACTTTGGAACTATCTGCCAGGCTCTGTTGTCTTTTACATGTTTTTGATTCTCCACTTGCTCTTATCTTTTTCACAAAGACAAGTTAAAGCAGAGGCATATTAATCTCTTTAATATGACCCTCTGACCCTTATCTGTAACCAAAAGGTGTGGATATGAATGTTCTTACAGGTCTTTCTGACTCTAAGATTATTTGATGTGTTTTCTTTTTGAATGAAGACGTAGGAGCAGAATAAGGAAGGCAAAAGGAGAGGGGATGTTTTAACCCTGGTTATGCCCCAAACCAGGCTGAGACATGCCTTAAACATTGGTAGTTCATTGTGGAGTGTGATTTCAAGGAACAGATGTAGGGGACTGGAAAGAGTGAAAAAGTGAAGGCGAGAGAGAACATCTAAGCATATGTTATTGAGCTGATCACCACTGTGGACAATTTAGACATAGTCTGTCTGAGGATCCTTGAAAGAGCAAAACGGAGTGTATCTTACTCTCCTTTCAAGGACAGAAAAGGGAAAGTCTGGCTCTGTCTCTCATTAGTCAAATGGTGCCTGCCTCTTGGGATGTTAACCTGCTCACGTGTCAGGAGTGAACATGCATGTAACAGAAGGGCCGAGTGGGCCCCACAGGCATCCCACATGGCTGTGGCAGAGAAGGTGAGTCAGAATGAGAAAAATGTGGCATTCATGAGCTGTCCAGTTATTTTTCCATGTGGCTTATTTCTCCAGCAACAGTTAAAGTAAAAGGTAGATTGAAAAGATCTGAGGCTGGTTGGCCCAGGGGAAATGGATTTGGGATTGAAGTCCTCAGACCCAACTCAGTGCCTATCTAGATGACCCCCCAAAAAAGTAGCATTAAATCAGAATCTGGGGTGGCCTGAGACCATATTTTCCAGGAGGCTTAAAAATAGGGGCCAGAAATATTGCTCAGAGAAAGAATGTTAAACATATGATAACACATTACTTCTCTGCTCAAAACTCTCTAGGACTTCCAGTTCACGTAGAGCAAATGCCCAAATCTTAACAATGGCCATTGACATTTCCTCTGACCTCTTTTCTTCCCATTTCCCCCTCTCACTCTGCTCCAGCCACACTGACTTCCACTTGTTCTTCCAACACTCCAAGCAGGCTCCTCCCTCAGGATCTCTGAACTTGATGAAGGCTCCTCCTGCACTTGATGTCAGCTCTGCTTCAAGATCATGTGAGAGGCCTATGACCATCTCACAAATGAAAGTGCACTCCCATCAGCCTCATCCCCTGACCCTACCTTATTTTTTTTCCATACAGTTATTCTACCTTGGTTCATATTACATGTCTTTTTTTCCCCAAAGAACTTTTCATTGAAGTATAGGTGATTTATAATGTTGTGTTCGTTTTAAGTGTATAGTAAAGTGATTCAGTCTATCTATCATTATTTTTCAGATTCTTTTCCATTATAGGTTATTACAAGATATTGAATTTAGTTTCCTGTGCTACAGCGTAGGACCTTATTTTTTGTCTGTTTTGTAATAAACAGTAGTTTGTATCTGTTAATCCCAAACTCCTAATTTTTCCCTCTGCCCCCACTTTCTGCTTTGACAGCCATACATTTGCCTTCTATGTCTGTGAGTCTATTACTGTTTTGTAAGTGCATTAGTATCATTTTTAAGATTCCACATATAAGTGACATCATATGATATTTGTCTTTCTCTGACTTACTTCACTTAGAATGATAATCTCTAGGACCATACATGTTGCTACAAATGGCATTATTTTATTCTTTTTTTATGGCTGAGTAATATTCTATTGCACATATGTCCCATATCTTCTTTATTCAGGCATCTGTCGGTGGGCATTTAGGTTGCTTCCATGTCTTGGCTACTGTAAATAGTGCTCCTATGAACATTAGCATGTATCTTTTTGAATTAGAGTTTTCATCTTTTTCAAATATATGACCAGGAGTGGGGATTGCTGGATCATATTTTTGTTTTTTTAAAGGAATCTCCATACTGTTTTCCATGTGGCTGCACCAATTTACATTCCCACAAACAGTGTATGAGGTTTCCCTTTTCTCCATACCCTCTCCAGTATTTATTATTTGTAGACTTTTTGATGATGGCCATTCTGACTGGTGTGAGGTGACACCTCATTGTAGCTTTAATTTGCATTTCTCTATTAATTAGCAATGTTGAGCATCTTTTCATGTGCCTGTTGACCATCTCTGTGTCTTCTTTGGAGAAATTTCTATATTTAGGCCTTCAGCCTATAATTTTTTTGGGTTGCTTGTTTTGTTTTTTTGTTTTTTTGTTTTTTTTGGTTGTTGTTTGTTTTTGTTTTCTTCCTTTTTTTTGATAATTGAGCTGTATGATCATTTGCAGATATTTTTTCTCATTCTTTAGGTTGTCTTTCCATTTTGTTTATGGTTTCCTTTGCTGGGCAAAATCTTTTAAGTTTAATTAGGTCCCATTTGTTTATTTTTGCTTTTATTTCCATTACTCTAGGAGATGGATCAAAAAAAATATTGCTGCAATTTAAGTCAAAGAGTGTCCTGCCTGTTTTCCTCTAGGAGTTTTACAGCATCTAGTCCTACATTTAGGTCTTTAATCCATTTTGACTTTATTTGTATATATGGTGTTAAGAATATTCTAATTTCATTCTTTTACATGTAGCTGTCCAGTTTTTCCAGTACCACTTATAAAGAGACCGTCTTTTCTCTACTGAATATTCTTATCTCCTTTTTCATAGATTAATTGACTATAAGTGTATGGGTTTATTTCTGGGCTCTTTATCCTCTTCCTTTGATCTATGTATCTGTTTCTGTGCCAGTACCATATGGTTTTAATGGCTGTAGCTTTGTAGTATAGTTTGAGGTCAGGGAGCATGAGTTCGTCAGCTCTGTTCTTCTTTCTCAAGATTGTTTTGTATATATATTCAGGGTCTTTTGTGTTTTAATAAAAATTAAAAAAATTATTGTTCTAGTTCTATGAAAAATGCCATTGGTATTTTGATAGAGAGTGCACTGAATCTTACTTGGAGAGTATGATTATTTTAACAATATTAATTCTTCCAATCCAAGAACATGATATATCTTCCCATCTGTGTTGACTTCAATATCTCAGCAACTTAGTTTTTGGAGTACAGGTCTTTTGCTTCCTTAGGTAGGTTTATTCCTAGGTATTTTATTCTCTTTGATGTGATTATAATAGATGAGATTGTTTACTTAATTTCTCTTTCTGATAGTTCATTGTTAATGTATAGACA
This sequence comes from Phacochoerus africanus, assembly GCF_016906955.1. Classification (NCBI taxonomy): domain Eukaryota; kingdom Metazoa; phylum Chordata; class Mammalia; order Artiodactyla; family Suidae; genus Phacochoerus; species Phacochoerus africanus. Next base: position 154,758,444 of record NC_062544.1, on the reverse strand, counting down.
TGCAACAAATTTCTGAATACTAATTTTGTATTCTGCAACTTTACCAAATTCACTGATGAGCTCTAGTTTTCTGGTAGTGTCTTTAGGATTTTCTGTGTATAGTATCAGGTCATCTGCAAAGAGTAATAGTTTTACTTCTTTTCCAATTTGGAATCCTTTTATTTCTTTTTCTTCTCTGATTGCTGTGGCTAGGACTTACAAAATTGTTGAATAAAAGTGGCAACTTCCTTGCCTTATTGTTGATCCTAGAAAGAATGTTTTCAGGTTTTCACTGTTGAGTATGATATTAGCTATGAGTATGTCACATATGACCTTTATTACATTGATGTATATTCCTTCTATGCTCACTTCCTGTGTTATTTTAAAATTAATTCATTTTCAGTTTTCTCCATTGGAATATAAGCACCACTAAGGTAACATTTGTCTTTATTTTGTTCAATGACCTTTCTCCAATAGCTAGAACAGTTCCTGGAAATGGCAGATACTTGATAAATGAATGAAAAAGAATAAATGACAGATTGAATGAAGATGCTCATGCCTTGCTGATGCAGAGTTTGTCTAAAAAAGAGAGGAAGGTCTAATATTTGTCAAAGGGCCCTAAACAGAAGCACAAAGAGCATTAGATGATATTCTTTCTGGATGATGATGGAAGTTGCTGGTGTAAAATGTTGTGATATAGAAAAATGAGAGTTTTTTTAGATCTGGACAGACCAATATGTCACCTGCAGCTGTGTGTTAGTGTTGAGGACTCTGGGGGCTAAAGGGAGGTATTTTGAGATAAGATGCAAAAACTATCATCTTCTGCCCCTAGTGCGCCCCCACATCTCATGGCTTCAGATTATATTTTGTCTTCTTGACTAATTAAGCCAGGTACTTAAGCTAAACTTAGAGAATGTCTAGGTAAGCGTGTGTGTGTGTGTATGTACATGTATACACATGTACAAATTCTCTTCCAACCAATATGCAACTCAAAAAAACTTGCAAGGATGTACTTTAGAACCTTAAGGTGGTAACCTCTGAGTATGACTATGGCAGCAGGTTGTGTACTTATTTGAGAGTGAACAGAATAGCTAGAGGAAGGAAAAGACTAAATGAAGGTATTTAGTGATAAAGATCTCAAGAATCAGAAGAGATGTGAAATATGTAGGATTTTGACAACATTCTTCAGATAACAGTTTAGCTAGTGAACCCAACAATAGAATCTCATTGAATCTAGACTCTTGAAGGAAGAATTAAAAAGCAGGAAGGAAGTTTATATTAAATGGAGGCAAAGGCCAGATTCTTAAATGATGGTAAGCTTATCTGTGATGCTGTATCAAAGTGTACACACAGTTTAGCTCAGCCCTAAACTTTGCAGTGGTATTAGTTATTTAAAATGTTTTTAATATTTTGAAATTGTATAAATATAGCATTTGTAGATATCAGTGATATGAAACTGACACCAAAAAATTCTACAAAAATAGAACTAGCAAAGAAATGTCTAAGCCGAGCTTGGTTTACATGGGTGGAAGCAAGTGGTTCCTAAAATTGTGTGTAAAATTTTGTATGGAGCTATGTACGTTTTTCTGGGAAAAGGGTATATATAGCAGGTCTGGCAAACATTTTCTGTAAAGGTCCAGAGTGTACATTTTGGACTTTGTGGGCCAGACAGTCTATGTTGCAAACTAGTCAACTCTGCCCATATAGCATTAAAGTAGCCATAAATAATACATAAGAGTGGGCATGGCTGTCTTTCAATAAAACTTCATCTACAGTCACAGGATGCAGACTCAGTTTGGGCCACAAGGCATAGTGTGCTGATCCATGGTATAGAGTAGGGCTAGCCACAAGAACTCTCTTCAGTAATGAAAAATGTGCTGTAACTATACTGTTTAATATGGTGGCCACTGAAGACACATGGCTCTTGAGCACTTGAAATGCAGCTGGTGCTGCTGGGGAGTTGAGTTTTTGATTAACTAAAATTTAAATTTAATAGCCACATGTAACTGGAAGGTACAGGTCTAGACCTTTCATCACAGAACTAGAGGCATTGCAGGTAAGCCACAGGCTTCTAGAGAAGAGGCTCTCACCCTGCTTGGAGAGGGCTTGATCACACAGAGAGCTCCCTAGGGTCTTAACATCATGGCATACGCAGCCATTCAAACCTCACCTCAGATGAGCTCTTGAGGAATCAGTGTCAGGGACTGAGGAGGTGGTCTTATTCTATGACAAACGCTCAGGGATCCGACACTTGGGGCACTACGTGATAGACTCTCTTCTCTCAATTTATCTGCCTGAAATAGTTCACAAACATGACACTAGTGGTTACCCATGTTCCTTGTGGTTCCTTGGTTACAGAAACACTCTGTGCAATGTGACTAATCGGCGTGATGGATAGGAAGAAGACTGAATCTTCTTCTGGTGATTGATAAAGGCTGCAATTGAAGGGCTTTAAGGTTTACAAGTCCTCCCTTCCACCTCATCTTCAGAAAGTACTGAAATACACCAAAATCTGGCTCTACATTTAATTTGAGGGCCAAAAGCATTTCCCAAACAGGCTGATTACCACAGTGTCAGAAGGACTTTTCTCTAACACTACTAGGAGGGTTCCAGCAGAGATGGAGATCTCTGGTCTCTGTGCCTCACTATCAGTGTCTCCCACTACACAGTCCAACTCTTCCAGCCTTCCCTATTAGTTGAGCATAACCATCCCCTAGACCTGGTGGGAATGAATGGGCTGATTCACATTTAGTGTCTGGATTCCAAGATATTCGCTCTGTCCGTTTTTGACATGGCTACAATGAGAGACACACAGAGACTTCTCTAGATATTCAGCACCCCCTTCAAGAGAATTACTCCTAATGGGATCTTTAACCCAGGTGAAATCTGCAGCTTCCTCAAACCTCCAAGAGATGAGATGATTCAGTAGGGAAATTATTTTCTTCTCTCATACACTGTCCTTCCCAGCACAAAAAGTGGCTATTCTGGTGGCAAATTGGACACTTCAGCCCCCTCTAAGGATCCTGAATCATCTAGGCAGATCATGATGCAAAGCTCTCAGCCACAAAATTGAATTCCAAGTATGTATTTCTGACACAAATTGACTCCTGGTCTGGTCTCTTGGTTCCTGAGACTTCCCCATTCTCCATCACTGGAATTCCCCTGACAAATATTAATAAGATTGCTTCCTCTGATTCTTGAGATTTAATTAGGTTTGTCTCCAGGGAAAGACATGCATCATGGAACACAGGGAGCCATGCTTCTGGGGAAACCAGAAGAGAAAGAAATGATAATCAACATGGGTCCCTGGGGGGCCCTGTGGATATGTAGCTTGCAGCCTATAAATGGCACTGATAGAGCAGCTAAGGACAGATTCCACATGCTTTCATATCCCCAGAGGGTTCTAATAGATGGAGAAAGGCAAGGTTTTGGCTGTTCAATCCACACTGAAGTCTGTACTGAATATTTTGCTGTTGGTTTTGGGAAATAGAGTCATTTGTCTAGTTTCTCTGCCTGTGATGTTCCATCAGAGGAATGTTTCATTAGGATGGTAAATTGCCCCATAAGGTAATGAGCAAAGAGAGAGACCTATTAAGTTTGGATAAAATCCATAACCAGGAGTTTCTTTATTTCAGCCTTTTTTCCATTACCAATAAATTTGGGAGCAGCCTCTAAATAAAGCAACCACCCACATTAAATGTCAGGTTTTTTTGTTTGTTTGTTTGTTTGTTTGTTTTTAGTAAAATGTCTCAGTGGCCTGCAGCCTGATTTCTTTTATTGTGATTTCTTCAACATCTCAGGGCTGAGGGACACAGATACAACTTTTTACCATTTATTATAGGCAAATGTAAACCCACATAAAAGTAGGCAAAACAGTATTAGGAAGATTCCATGTGCCAATAATTATTACCTCCTGGCTAGTCCTGTTTCAGGTAATCCCCCATCTACTTCCCTCCTTTCTTGCATTGCTTTGAGGTAAATTTCTAGACAATATATAATTATAATGAGGTAAATTTCTAAGCATTATATAATTATAACTTTTTTTTTTTTTGCTTTTCAGGGCCACGCCTGTGGCATATGGAGGTTCCCAGGCCAGGGGCTGAATTGGAGCTGTAGCCGCTGGCCTACGCTACAGCCATGGCAATATCAGATCTGAGGCGCAAACTACACCACAGCTCAAGGCAACACCAGATCCTTAACACATTGAGCAAGGCCAGGGATCAAACCTGCATCCTCACAGATGCTAGTCAGATTCGTTTCTGCTGAGCCACAACAGGAATTCCAATTTTAACTATTTTTAAGGGATCTCTCTTCTCCCCCTTGCCTGATGTGTTACACTGTCTACTTCTCATCTCTAATATTTTATTTGAAGTGAATCCCAAATATCAAACTTTTTAGGGATCCCTTTCTTCCCCTATCTGATGTATTATGTTACAAACTTATTTGTTCATTACTTTTAATATATTGAAAAAATAAAAAACAAACAAACAGGTGTGATCTGGTCAGCACAGAAAGCATGAGTTAGAATCCAGTCCACAAAGCAAGCTTCATTCTCTAGAAGGGGCTGTCTGTATCTGGGAGACACAACACTGTATTTTATTTTAGCAAAAGCAAAAAACAAACAAACAAACAAAAGTTACCGCCACTGAAACTAACAATAGCAACAAAAAGACAAACACAAGGTATCCTCTATCTGATCAGATACTTTCCTATACAACCAGATGGTTTTATTGTCTAGGGTTTTCACCTATGTCATTCTGGAAAAGGATTTTCCAAGAAAACTAACTATAAGCCATGCCTCAATACAACATACTCTCTCTTTGTTTCTCTGTACCCACCCCACCTCACACACACACACACACACACACACACACCCACACACACACTTCAATATGTTTCTCTTGTCCCTCTGCCTCCCCCAGTGGGGTCTCCTGGCCACAGCAACACAGGAGCCTTAGACACATAGCCCTGCGACTATACTCCAGGCTTCTGCAGGGAAGTGGAACTGGCCAAGATAAAGCTTCTTATCTAAAGACATCTTTCTTATAAAAAAAGTTGTTTTTACAAGAGGAATTGTGTGTACCCAGCACATCTCAGGGTAGGTAAATAGTTGGAAGTTTTTAATGACAGTTTTAATGTTCCTTTCCCTCCTTCACATTATTGTGATAGTTTCTTTTCAAAAGCAAGACTGCTAGATACAAAGGAGGAAAAGACAGGGCAACTTGTTCCTATAAGAACCATACTGCATTTTCCGCAGCACCAAGTTTCTCTTTATGGGGAATTTTAATCTTTCTGTGGAGAGGATGTAACCACATACGGCCCTGTAACCTTCTCCCAGGAAACCCTGATCATAGCCTAAAAGGTTTAATTAGCAACTAACCACTCACTCCCAGGTTGGTTCTGGGATGCTGCCTGTGTGTGCATTTTGGGGTGGGGCTGAACAGAGGGCCCTGGGCCTTTACTTCATGTGGCTATGAGTTATTTGAACTTTTTCTTTGCCTTAAAAGAAAACAATAAATAAATATGAGGCTAGCCAAGCGTAAGTAAAATCCGCCCCCCACGACTTTCCAGCATGGTTGTCAAAGCTGCCCAGAGTCGAAGTTGCAGGGTGAAGCTGCAGGGTGAAGGAGCTGCAGGATGAAGCTGCAGGGTGAAGTGGAAACCAGGCTTTCCCCACTTCCAGAAATTCTCTCCTCCTTTTCCTTGGAGCTTTTCCACAAGGCCTCATGATCCCAAGACCCAGAAAAGCTCTGCCAGTTACCACCAGGTTGTCATGGGCTTTAGGCAGGGATGAACTCAGTGTGTTACCTGCTTAGAGAACAATGTTTATCTTCCTCAGTAAAGAGCCCCAACCCCATTCCCAGACTCCTTCTCTGATTTTAGTGATTAGAATCACTAGACCTGGAAAATGTTCTAAGGTATTAGGCAACTGTGGGGCAGTTAATTTTTTTTTTTTAAAGGAGATGCTTTCCTTCCCCCATCTACCCCCTCACCACACACAAGGTTGCCAGATTAAACACAGGTACAAGGTTTTTCACTGTTGCACTAGTGATGTCAGACACTCTGGGACTCTCTCACTTAATTTTTCAAATACTTATTCACCACATACTATGTTCCAGGTACCATACTGGATTGTTGAAAATGGTTAAAACAGTCCTATTTTATGTTCTTGCCTCCTTTGCCAAAGATTAATTGACCGTAGGTGTCTGGGTTTATTTCTGGGTTCTCTATTCTGTTCCATTGGTCTATATGTCTGTTTTGGTACCAGTACCACACTGTCTTGATGACTGTGGCTTTGTAATATTGCCTGAAGTCTGGGAGAGTGATGCCTCCTGTTTGGTTTTTGTTCCTCAGAATTGCTTTGGCAATTCTGTTTTTTTTTTGTGGTTCCATATAAATTTTTGGATTGTTTGCTCTAGTTCTGTGAAAAATGTTATGGGTAATTTGATAGGGATTGCATTGAATCTGTACATTGCTTTGGGTAGTATAGCCATTTTTACAGTATTAATTCTTCCAATCCAGGAGCATGGAATATCTTTCCATTTCTTACATCTTTAATTTGCTTGATTAATATTTTATAGTTCTCGGCATATAAGTCCTTTACCTTCTTGGTCAGGTGTATTCCCAGGTATTTGATTTTTGGGGGTGCAATTTTAAAAGGTATTGTGTTTTTGTACTTCTTTTCTAAAGTTTCATTGTTAGTATACAGAAATGCGACTGTTTTCTGAATGTTAATCTTATATCCTGCTACTCTGCTGAATTTGTTAGTTCAAGCAGTTTTTGGGTTGAGTCCTTAGGGTTTTCTATGTATAGTATCATGTCATCTGCATACAGTGACAGTTTTATCTCTTCTTGATCTATTTGGATGCCTTTTATTTCTTTTGTTTGTCTGATTGCTGTGGCTAGAACTTCCAGTACTATGTTGAATAACAGTGGTGAGAGTGGACATCCTTGTCTTGTTCCAGATTTTAGTGGGAAGGCTTTCAGCTTTTCTTCAGTGAGTATTATATTTGCTGTGGGTTTTTCATAAATGGCTTTGATTATGTTAAGGTATGTTCCCTCTATACCCACTTTGGTAAGAGTTTTGATTATGCATGGATGTTGGACTTTGTCAAATCCTTTTTCTGCATCTATTGAGATGATCATGTGGTTTTTAACTTTTCTTTTGTTAATATGGTGTATGACATTGATGGATTTGCGTTATGTTGAACTATCCTCATGCACGTGGGATGAATCCCACCTGGTCGTGGCGTATGATCTTTTTTATAGGTTGTTGGATTCGGATGGCTAAAATTTTGTTGAGAATTTTTGTGTCTATATTCATCAAAGATATTGGCCTATAGTTTTCTTTTTTGGTGGTATCTTTGTCTGGTTTTGGAATTAGGGTGATGGTGGCATCATAGAATAGATGATTGGATTAGGAGGATGTGGTGTATATATACACAATGGAATACTACTCAGCCATAAAAAAGAACAAAATAATGCCATTTGCAGCAACATGGATGGAACTAGAGACTCTCATACTAATTGAAGTAAGTCAGAAAGAGAAAGACAAATACCATATGATACCACTTATATCTGGAATCTAATATAAGGCACAAATGAATCTTTCCACAGGAAAAAAAATCATGGGCTTGCAGAATAGACTTATAGTTGCCAAGGGCAAGGGGGAGGGAGTGGGGTGGTTGGGGAGCTTAGGGTTAATAGATACAAACTATTGCCTTTGGAATGGATTAGCAATGAGATCCTGCTGTGTAGCACTGGGAACTTACGATGGAGAGTGATAATGTGTGAAAATAGAATGTGTACATGTATATATAACTGGGTCACCATGCTGTATAGAGAAAAAAATTGTATTGGGGAAATAACTATTTAAAAATAATAATAACAAAAAAGAAAAAACAAAACAAAACAGTCCTGACACTCTTAAGCAGCTCAAGGTGGGGTGGTGGGTCGGGGACATACAGATAAAAAAGTAAACACTATCACCATGTCATAAAGGTTAAAACAGCAATATGGGTTTAACACAGTGAGACTGAAAAGGGAGGTGTGAAAATCACCTCTAACCAACTCCTTCCTTTATTCCTTCCTCCTATCCCCAACTATTTGGGGACCTGTGGCACAGAGGTCGTAGAGAGTGTTGTTCAGGGTTCTGGCCTACATTATACCTACCCTGCTACAAGCTTGGCCATTAAAATAAAACACATTCTCATTTCCTCTGTCTGCTGCTCTGAGAGAGTGGACTGGCTCTGTGTGCAGCCCTGTGATAGCCTGACAGCAGGAGGTGAGGCAGGTAGAACAACGAAATGCCTATAACATTAGGTAGAAACAACCTCTGCTTCTCACAGGGCCAGAAGGAAGACGCATGCTGCCCCAAGCTGGGGGTTCCACACAGTAAGCAGGGCAGTGAGAGTTCACACACTGGTGTAAAATGGAGAGAAAGGAAAAACTGATCAAATTACAAGGACTTCATTGATCTCTACCAGGTTTTTTCTCACTTAAAAAAGCTGAGGTATAGTTGATTTGTAATGTTGTGTTAGTATCTGGTATAGAGAAAAGTGATTCATTGTACATTATTATAAGATATTGAATATAGGAGTTCCCGTCTTGGCGCAGTGGAAATGAATCCGACTAGGAACCATGAGGTTGCGGGCTTGATCCCTGGCCTTGCTCAGTGGGTTAAGGATCTGGCATTGCTGTGAGCTGTGGTGTAGGTTGCAGACGCAGCTTGGTGTTGCTGTGGCTCTGGTATAGGCCAGCAGCGACAGCTCCAATTAGACCCCTAGCCTGGGAACCTCCATATGCCGTGGATGTGGCCCTAAAAAGACAAAAGACAAAAGACAACAACAACAACAAAAAAAGATATTGAATATAGTCCCTGTGCCATACAGTAGGACCTTGTTTTTTTTTAATCTATTTTATATACAGTAGTTTGTATCTGCTAATCCTATACTCCTAATTTATCCCTCCCTCTCACCTTTCCCCTTGGGTAACCATAAATTTGTTTTTGAAGTCTGTGAGTCTGCTACTGTTTTGTAAATAATTTCATATGTATCATATTTTAGATTCCACATATAGGTGATATCATACGATAATTTGTCTTTGTCTGATCTGCCTTACTTAATCTGATAATCTCTAGGTCTACCCATGTTGCTGCAAATGGCATTATTTCATTCTTTTTTATGGCTGAGTAACATTCCATTGTGTATATGTACCACATTTTCTTTATCCATTCAGTGGACACCTAGGTTGCTTCTACGTCTTGGCTATCATAAATAGTGCTGCTATGAACATTTGGATGCATGTATCTTTTCAAATTAGAGTTTTCTCCAGATATATGCCCTAAAGTGGGATTGCTGGATAATATGGTAGCTCTATTTCTACTTTTGATCTCTACCAGATTATTTATTTATTTATTTATTTATTTATTTATTTATTTATTTAATTTATTTATTTACTGGTTGTGTTCATGGCATGCAGGAGCTTCCAGGCCAGAGATGGAACCTGGATCATAGGAGTGACAATGCCAGATACTTAACTGCAAGGCCACCAGGGAACTTCCAATCTCTGATTTTTAATTATAGGTGACAAGCTTAGAGTTTTTGTCCTACCATCCCCTTATTCCCTTGTGGTTAGTAGGTCATGCATGGTATGTTCTTACACTCAGGCACAAATAATTAATCCCCCATGTGTATACACTACTGCCTGAAAGAGTTCCTTCTGACCTTAGATTCTGAAATGCAGGATGGAGTTTCTATCATGGCTCAGTGGTTAACAAACCCGACTAGTATCCATGAGGTTGCGGGTTTGATCCCTGGCCTCACTCAGTGGGTTAAGGATCTTGTGTTGCTCTGAGCTGTGACACAGGTGGCAGACACGGCTTGGATCCTGTGTTGCTGTGGCTGTAGTATAGGCCGGAAGCTGTAGCTACAATTCAAACCCTAGCCTGGGAACTTCCATGTGCCTGAGGTGCTGCCCTAAAAAGACAAAATAAATAAATAAATAATTTTAAAAAATGAAATGAAAGATGATAGCAATTCCTGTTTAAGGAAGCATACATATAACTTTAATTCTGAATGTGGTCCCAAATCCCCCTTGAACTATAGAACTCCTAGATACCAACTAGAGACATTGGCCTGTGATCAGAGTCAGATGAATGGAACTAAACAGAAAACATACCAAAGATGAAAAATCAGTCTACAAAGGTGGTTTTGGGGAAAAGGAAAAAGGTGAGCTTCTAACAAATGGTATTGGGACAATCAGTTAAGCATTTAGGAAAACTTGATCCATACACACATTTCACACTGGACACCTGTTATGCCCATCTCCTTCTTCCTTCATTGAGCCTCACTGCTCTTTTCGAAATTTCTTGGCTCTCTTTTTGCCTTTGCTTGTCCTGACAGACTTTAGAATCATTCTGACCTCTACCTCAAACTCATCTACAGAGAAGGGCTCTGCTGCTGCTCCTTCCTTTTAGAAGGGTGGGACCCCTGCCCCTGAGCCTCTGCAGCCCTGAACTTCCGAGATGAAGTGTCAAGACTGTGATGGGGCAGAGAAGACGTAAATGCTTACCCAGACCCCACTGACTCTGACACCACTTTGGAGAGGCAGCACCTCTTTAAATGCTTCAAAGGAAGTAATAGCCCTTGGGCATTTCTGCCCATGGGCATTTGCCAGGAGGCCTCCGATCACTATTTAAGATTCATGCAGCAACCATGCACCCACAGTCTGGGTGTGTAGAGCTGACTGGCACCTGAGGGTGGGCCAGGGGAAGTTCATCTTAATGTGCAGCCAGTTCCATGATGGCCACCTTCCTCAGACAGCCCATTTGCATAACTAGCATCCTCATGCTTCTGTCTTTTTAATAACCCTGGTACCACAATGCCCAGGCTAGGGACCTGAACCAACCAATAAGAAATTTTAACATGGTCTCAAAATGTAGTTTGTTTCAAAGAAGGCCCAGTGCTCTGATGATATCAACTGGAGTTATTTTCCCTCTTGACTCTCAGCACTAGCTTGAGTCACGCATTAGAAAAACAAATGCCTTTCTCTGGGTGACTGGCATTTTCCTTCTCAGCAGGGATGCTGGTAGCCTACTCAGCATCTTTGCAAAAAACAGACAAAGGCATCCTCCTTTTGGACAGAGAATCCAACACTCATGTGCACGGCTTGAGTTCAGCCAGGTGCCTTTGTTCAGTGAAAAGCCTGGGCAACTGTGCCTGATGACCATGCTGTCGAGATACCCACATACAGAGGAACATCTAGTTACACTTGGTCATTTACCAAGTATCAAGAGAATACCTGAGGGTGGTGGAAAACTAACACTCCCTGAGTCCCTGAGTTCCCAACATAAGCTAGGCATTGAATTCTTCTTTCCCTAAATCCTCTTAGTGGACATTATTATTGCTATTTCACAGATAAGGAAGTTAGAAGCATTGCCCAAAGCTCCATGGTAGGTAAGCGACAGCTACAGAATTTAAATCTAGGACTCTGACCCCAAGGCCATGTTCTTCTCACTTCACTATCCTGGGAACACTAAGAAGCACAGGTAGGTTCCTCCTCTCAGGGGGTATGATCTAAAGGGAGGGAGAGCTGATCCAGAAAATGTTAGTCAGTCCCTCCACAGAGGGACTCCTCCCCGTTCATTGCTAGGTCTTAGCTGACTGGTGCATTTGAGAGCCCAGATTTGTGGGATGGATATTCAGCGTTTATCCTATTCTCTTATGTTTAATGTTATTCCATTGGATTGCCACAACTCCCCAAAGCTCAGCAAACGAAGGGCTTTGCTCAAGGTTTGCAGCTCCTAAAGAGTAAAACTAGATTCTTTTCATCCTATCACATTACCGCCTGGTTCCTTGGGTAAGATGGCCCACGTGGCTGGTTGCATAAGAAGCACAGACCTGGGACAAGGGAGGGAATCTCCCAGTCCAGCATTTGGTCAGTTTTATAAACCAAGGCAGCCCCAGGCATGGCAGATGGGCTCTGACCATTAGACTTGGTTTTTGCCTCTAGCTAATGGAAGAGCCTGGACACTTAAGACAATGGTAGGTGGTCAGGGCAACCAATTCCACATTCACCATGGCAGGAACTTTTGGTTTTTGCAAAAGATTGACATGTACTGAACTGAAGAGACTAGAATAACAAACTGCTACAACAGTGATCAACACATGGCAACCTTTTTACTTACACTCCCTCCAATGTATTATTCTAGTTAATCCCAGACCCCCTATTATTTCCTTGGGAAATACATAAGTATACACCTTTAAAATGACTCTTAAAAAACATAGCTACAATATTATCATCACATCTGAAAAAATAAAAATAATTCTTTAGTTATCAAATTTCCTGTTAGTGTTCAAATTCCTGAATATATGTTATTGATATTAAACAACTTGTTCAAATTCAGTTCCAAATAAAGTCCAAACACTGGAATTGGTTGTCTCTTAAGTCATTTGTAATCTATAGGTTTGTTTCCTGTAATTTACTTGCTGAAGAAGCCAGGTAATTTGTCCTGTATAATGTCCCATATTCTGGATTTTGCTGAGTGCATCTACATCTGGGAGAGGTTTTTAGGATAAAGAATGAGGTGTTTAGAAGAACATGGCCAGGGGTAATAAAAGACTATATATTCTGGGATCAGAGAGATCTGGGTTTAAAACCTGGAACTGTAAGTAACTGAATTTGAGTTGTTTAATCTTTATTTTCCATTTTTCTAACCTATAAAATGGGCTTGAAAATGACAAGGCCTACTAAGTGGTGAATGTCAAAGAAAAAAGTGTTAAAGGGGTAGCTTGTATAAGTCTGTAACATCCTCAAGACGTAAAAGAGTTATCCCCATTTTCCCTCCCATCTGCCGCCCATGGCAGTGGAAGCACCAGTGTGGCCACTTCTGGGAGCACCCACCCAAAGCAGAAGCCTCCCCTGTGGGTGTGCTGTGGCTTTGTTTTCCTGGCACAAGAGAACACTATCTGGTGAATCACTTTGCAAGTTTGAAATCCAATCTGTTTCTTAATTTCCCTTGTGGCATTTATCAAAGCACTGCTATCAACCAGAGCTGTGAGAGCCCGTTTGTGACAAAGATCATAGTCTAACTGCTCCACTTGAACGATGGGGAAATGGTGATCCATAGAATTGGGTGACTAGCTGGAGCCTCTTGTGTTCACTCTGAAAACCATTTCTACCCTGAAATTAGGGCCTCTGGTGCATTTCTCCCCCTTCCAAGCCGAAGCACTATCCTTCTACACATCTACTCCCCCTTCTGGCTTTAGATTTCTTCATTGCATGTATCCCCATCTAACATACTGTATATTTTGCCTATTTAATCTTGTTGCTTAATCTTTCCCTACTGGAATGCCAGCATCACGAGGTAGGGACTGGGGCTCTTTTGTTTGCTCTGTGTCCACATGTTCTAGAATGGTGTCTGGCACATGGAAGGCACTCAATTCGTATCTGCTTGTTTGAATTATGTTGAAAAAAGCCTTTTCAGTTGTTATTTGGGGCAGCCACACCAAACCACATCTCTAGCCAAGGTGACATTAAAGGTTATAAGCAATTACTATTTGTTAATGCTCTTCAGATTTCTATTCTGCTTATTTTCAAAATTTGGTTTGTGTTTATGTTCCTGCCTATAATTTATGTTGTTTCCAATCTCTTATTCCCTAAGCCATCTGGGCAATCTGTAAATCCATTACCCACAATGTGGAGAATCTCATTTCTTATAAAAATCATATTATTGATATCTGCCAAGATCTTCAAGATTTAGAAAAATCTTTTTCCTCCCTTTGAGATAATTTTTATTGCTGCCTTAGCAAAGGTAATAAAAGCTCAGCATTTTTACTGAGAGCCTGTCAAGCATTTGGTATCAAGGGAATGGAACACTTTTTTTTTTTTTTTTAAGCCATCACAGTAATATAGTAACAGCAATGCATGTGTTTCTTGGGGATACAAACCCCTTTCTATTTCCCTGTAGTCAGATTGAGATGGGCAATAACAGGGCTATGGAAACACAGAGAATGTTTGTCAGCCCAGGAACTTGGAATCCTTTCCAAATCACTCACAGTAACAGTTGCAGTTCACTTTTGAATCAATTCTCACACTGATAAGCGCAAAAGTTTACAAACCATCCCACACAGGCCACGTTTGCATCTTCTGTGGTGCCTCCCCTTCCCACACAGAACTTTCTCCTACCCTCAACTTCATTCCTGTCCCCCAGCCTTTCCTGCTCTGTCTGTACCAACTCCCTCTTCTGGCTTTTTGATTTGGTACCTCCCGAAAGCTGCTTTTCAGCTTGCCCCTTGGTCTGGATATGGTAAACTGAGGGCCAAACATGCCCACCTAAGTTCTGATTTTGGCCCCTGGGGACTTGTTTGAGTAAGAGGAGGAATCTGACACTCTGGCTCATTTCCAAATCATTCCAGAGGCAGTGGTGAGATACATGGCTTGGCTACATTTCTTTACTCACAAAGAAAAGATGTCCAGTAGCGTTTTTATACACCCTACCTCTCTACTCGTAATGGCAAGTCCTCAGTTTCTGAGGTTCAGGCTTCTTGAATTGTTAATTACCAGGCAAAGTGATGTTCAGTAACTAACTCTGTCATGAGACATGTTTCTACAATATTTTCTTAGCCTCTATGCTGAAAACGCCATCTTGTCCTGCTTTACTTTGCCCTATCTTCCTGCTTGAAAAACAGTCGCAGTGCTGGTAAATAACTTAAGCTTAAGAACAAAGACCTAAAGGCATAAGTTATTCATATGGTCAGCTGAATGAGGACATAATGCGTTGGTCTAGGCATGCCAGGTTGCTGCAGATAGGCATGCCATTTGTGGAAGCACAGTGATGAGTGTCTAGATGCTATGAGTGTCATAGATAGCTAAGGCCAAGCTTCCTCAAATGCTAATGATTGTTAAATGCCTAAAGGTTGGAGTAAAAGCTTAACCATCTACCAGCTATGTGACTTTTAAAATAATAAAAGAACTTATAAAATAATAATAATAAAAAAACCTATATCCTGCACCTACAGCCCCCTCCTCACTTGACGTAATCCCAAAGAGCACAATAAAAGCAGCATGGTTTCTTGAGGCAGCGCTCTTGGTCCCTGAGGCCTTGAGGCCCCCAGTTCCCACCTTTAATTAAGATAAATGTCTCTGTGTCTTGTTTTATGTTAACTTTTCCTTAAGTTTCACAGCACCCGTTCATCAGCCCTAACCTGCTGAGCTGGTCTCCGCATAGCTCAGCACTCTCTCAACAGGATGGAACCCAAACTAGTGTTCATCACCACAGCTCCCTAAGTGATGATGCTAGAGACACTGGCTCTTCAGTGCAGACTTTTACAGCTGGTACCCAATGGATACTGATTTTCTTTTAAAGAGACTGCTTTCTTCAATTTCCATTATAAATTATATTCTTATAAATTAGGAGGGTACCTATAGAAGGAAGATCCAAACTGAACACCCACAATCTCACTGCCGAAAGGGAATCACTCAACCCTTTGGTACATGACTTTTAGTCTTTTCTTTCTTTTTTTTTTTTTAAGGCTGTGAGGAGTATATTTCTTTTTAATTAAGTTTTAAGTCCTTTTCTCCTCTCCCCATATATGCATTTCCTGTCATCCTTCCTGTTTTGTGTGATTAATGGAATAATTAATGAAACAGGGACTCCCACACAGTTGATTACTGGAAGCAATGTTTGTCCTCTTTGCCTTAGTTATCTGCGTGAATTTCAGAACAGGATGCAGGGCTTTACACTGTCCCTGAATCTTAGCAGGAAGGTGGTTTACTTCAAGAGCAGGTGCTTGCTAAAGCTGGAGAGTGTGTGTGGAGTCTTCTTATCTCTCTTAATAACTGGATGATACAAGGGCTCAATCACATATTCTGCTTTTTTCTCTTAATGTGTACTACAGAAATGAAAGTGATTTTGCAAACAAATGCTTCTGTGGTATCTACTGTCAAAGTTGTATCAAATTCAATTTTCATTCCCTCCAGATTGGACGTTGCAAAAGCCATCTCTCAGATATTTCCATGGTCTTTATTTCTGAAGGAAACCTAACTCTTTCTATTTGCTACTGCCACTGTGACTGGAACCAGCTTGGTGGAACCAGTACACCAGTGAGATCTCCTGCTTGGGTAGCTGAGTGCCTGGCAGGGCAGGGGCAGGGGCCACCATCTCCCAGCTCCTCACTGAATCTGTGTCTGGCAGCTACTACAGGTCCAGGCTCTGGTGGGCCTGGGGGCTGGGCAAGGAGTCAGCATTTCTGTGGGACACAGTCTGGTCCAGGCCTTGTTTCACATATTCAGGTGGGATCCTCAAGGCTTCTGTGCTTCAGAAGCATTTAGTGTGATAAAATGCTCAATAGACTGGAGGGACCTAGAGCAAGACTCACAAGCTCAGAGTAGCCTTTCTCTTAGGTCCCCCAACAATTGCTTTGTGGTTATAGGCAGGTCACTGAACTGCTAGCCTCTACTTTTTTATCCATAAAAAGAGGATATCCATCTGTGACTTTGCCTTCTCCAGTAGAATATTAGGATGACAACACCTGTATCATGCATTTCTTGTGTGACAAGCATCGTTCTAAGCACGTGACCAATAGTATCTCATTTAGTTCCCATGACCACCTATGAGCAGGGAACCACTATTATCTCCATATTACACCTGAGGAAACTGAGCCACAGCAAGTTTAGACAACTCTAAGATAACACAGGCAGGAGATCAAGATTTACACGAAAGCATTCTGGCTATATTTCCAAAAATGCTTTCAAAGGGAAAAGGGCTCTTCAAATTAGATAGTCATTGCCATCGTATTTCTCAAAGAGATGTATCAATAGTAATGAGCTTTATGGGTGCATTGAGCCATCTGTAAGGATTGGGCCATTCCAAACCCTAAACTGTCCTTGCTCCACAGACTTTTAGGCAAACTCTAATCCATCCACTAATCATCAGGATAGATTCCATGTTACAAAGCTCCAGCAGATCCCCACCAGCCTATTTCTGTGTGACTAGGTAGAGAAATGGCTTTGTTGTGCAGATTATAGCACTCCTGTGACCTCGGCTGTGATATATAATGGGGGAATGTTCACATCTTCTAGCGCAGGAGAAGAGGATTGCCTTCTAGAGAATGAGGATTGCCTGTGAAGACTAGCTATACACATTCATTCCCTAGCAAGCATGTTCAATAGAGAAGTATACGGAACACTGTAAACCACCTACAATGGAAAAAAATAAAAATCATTATATAAAAAGTTAAAAAAAAACAGAGAAGTATCAGTTTGAGAATTAGAAGTGGGTCTAGAAGTTGAGTTCTATCACTGAAATCACAGCTAATAATCTGAAAGTGCTTCTGAAGGCAACTGAACCTCCCATTTGGTTATGCCTTCAATTAGCATCTATATAATTTAATAACAAAGCTGTCATCCTCCCCTATTAACTGGATGCTGAGATGCTGATGAGAGGTGGCACACACTTTGGATTTGTTATCATCCTTTTTCTTTTCCTTAGCTATTAAATTATTTTTTTTCTCCAAGTATTATGCTTTCCAATAAAGTCTGAGCCATTTCTTTTGTTCTGAGCTATTCATTTATCTTGATTTGATGGAATAGAAAAAAAAGATAAACTCTTAAAAATCCCAACAGGAACACAGCTCCATCCATTTATTCATGAACAAGCATGGCAGGGATCAAATCAGGGATGTCTTTGACTGGAGATATTAATAGAACAGCGGAAAGGAGTTAATCTTGTATTAGATTACAGTGGATAAGAAAACTGTCATCCATTTGGTAGTACTTTCTTTAATTCTAATCATCCATGCATTAGGGAAAAGCCTTAAATACACATTAAAAAGGTCTTCAGGCTTTAATGCCATTATCAATGATCTCTTCACAGGGGGTAGCAATTACTTGTATTTTTCCAAGCAGAGGAGTAGTTCCTTTCCCTGCTATTTAGAGGCACTGAGAAAAATCTGAAATGCTGGTTCAAAAAGAAATCAGAGGACTTACTAAATGTGAGGAGAAATGGTAATTGAACAGGGAGAAACTGGACCTACCTTGATTAGGGGATAAAAATTAACATCAGTGAGGGGCGGATGGACATTGTGTGCCTCCAGTGTGATGCCTCACTGAGAAGGATACACCATCACCTAAGTGGTGTTCCAGCTTGAGAAGCACAACATGAAGGCAATCAGGAGAAAACATCAGACAAAGAAAAAGCAAAGAATATTTACTTTAAAATACATTTTTAAAAATAAATAAATAACAAAAATTATTAAAATAATGTTAAAATTATTTTCAAAACTGTGAAAATATAGGTACTAATTTTTTTTTCTTTTTGGGGGGGGCAAACCCGCAGCATATAGAAGTTCCCAAGCTAGGGGTTGAATTGTAGCTGCAGCTTCTGGCCTACGCCATAGCCACAGCAACACCAGATCTGAGCTGCATCTGCGACCTACACTGCGGCTCATGGCAATGCGGATCCTTAACCCACTGAGTGAGGCCAAGGATTGAACCTGCATCCTCATGGATGCTAGTCAGGTTCGTTACCGCTGCACCACTATGAGAACTCCTGTTTTTTTTGAAAATGTATTTTCAAAACTGTCAATGTTATAAAAGTCAAAGAAAGGCTGAGGAACTGCTCCAGATTAAAAAGACATGACAACTAAATGGCCTGTATGGTTATCGATTGGATCCTGTTCAAGAGGAAGATATGCAATGAAGCACATTACAGTTGGCAAGATTGGAATATAGGTAATTAAGGATCAGATGAAGGCATATCTAGGGAAGTCAGTAATTGTACTGTCGTTGTATGAGAGAATGTCACTCTTGGGAATGTACTGAAGTCCTTAGGGGTAAAGGGCATGATATATGTAACTTATCCTCAAATGCTGTAGAGATAATTACATATACACATACAGAGAGACAATGATAAAGAAAATGGGCAATCTGTTAACATTTAGTGAGTATGGGTACATGAGTTTTCTTTGTACTATTCTTACAAACTTTTTTTTAAAGTTTGCACTTACAAAAAGCTGTTTTAAAGCCCCCCAAGTATGTCAAGACATCAATTCTCCCCAAACTGATTGATACATTTGACACAATTCCTATCAAAATCTTAGGTTTTTAGTAGAAATTAACAAGTTGATCATAATATTTATATTGAAACACAAACCTCCTAGAATAGTCAAAACAATTTTGAAAAAGAACAATGTTGAAGGAATTACACTACCTGATTTCAAAACTTACTATAAAGTCACAGTAATGAAGACAGTGTAGTACTGGCACATGGACAGGTATGTAAATCAATGGAATAGAAATGAGAATTTAGGAATAAGTCATATTTATGGTTAACTGACTCTTTATAAAGGTGTCAGGACAATTCAGTGGCGACGGCAGAGAGTATTTTCAATAAATGATGCTGAGACAACTGTATAGCCACACGCAAAAATAATGAACTTAGATCCTTATCTCATACTAACACAAAAATTAACTCGATGTGGCAAATAAACCTAAATGTAAGAGTTAAAATTTCTGGAAGAAAACTGAAGAGAAAATCTTCATGACTTTGGATTGGAAAGATTTCTCAAAAACAATACCAAACTCATTAAAATAAAAAACTTCCATGCTTCAAAAGATACTATTGAGAAAATAAAAATACAAGCCATAGGTTACAGGAGAAAATATTTGCATAATATAGATTTGACAAAACTTGTATCTAGAACGTACAAATGCAATTGAAAACAATCCAATTTAAAAATGGGCAAAAGATCTGACTAGACATTTCACCAAAGAAGACATATGCATGGTAAATAAATATATGAAAAGATGCTAAATATTATTAATCATCAGGGAAATGCAAATTAAAACCACAATGAATATCACTTCATATCCACTAGACTGGCTATAACAAAAAAGACAATACAAGAGTTGGTTGGTATTAAGGTAGAGAAACTGGAATATTCATACATTGCTGGTGGGAGTGTAAAATGGTAAGCTACTTTTGAAAACAACTTGAGAGTTTTAAAGAGATAACACAAACTTACCATGGAACCCTGAAATTTCACTCTCAGGAGTCTACCCAAGAGAAATGAAAACAAATGTTCAAAAAGACTTGTAAATGAATGTTCACAGCAGGAATATTCTTAATAGCACCAAATTGGACACCATCCAAATTTCAGTCAACTGGCGAATAGATAATGACATGTGGTATAGCCATACAATAGAATACTATTCAGCAATTAAAAGGAATGAAATATCGATACATGCTTGTGATGGTTAATTTTAGGTGTCACCTTGACTAGGCTAAGGGATGTCCAGAGAGCTGAAAAAATATTACTTCTGGGTGTGTCTGTGAGTGTGTTTTCAGAAGAGATTAGCATTTGCATCAGTAGACTGAGTAAAGAGGATTGCCCTCGTGCCCCCGCCAATTTGGGTGGGTATCAACCAATCTTTTAAGGGCCTGACTAGAACAAAAAGGCAGAGAAAGAGCAAATTTTCTCTTTGAGTGACCTGGGATATCCCATCTTTTCCTGCCTTATGGACCCTGGCACTTTTGGTCCTTGGACCTGTGGACTCAGACCAGGACTTAACAGCACTGGCTAGCCTGGTTCTCAGGCCTTCAGATTTGCACTAGAACCACAACACCAGCTTTCCCGGGCCTCTGATTGCAGATGGCAGATTGTGGGATGTCTCAGCCACCAGAATCACATGCGACAATCCTTCATATTAAATCTTTTTCTATATATCCATTTCTATCCATTTTCTATTAGTCTATTTCTCTGGAAAACTAATACAACAATACAACATAAGTGAACCTCAAAAACATTTGCACAGTGGAGAAGCCAGATATAAAAGACTTACACACATTGTATAATTCTGCTTATACAAATGACTAGAAAAGGTAAAGTGATAGAGAACACAAGCAGATCAGTTGCTTCCTAGGACAATGGTGGAAGCAGGGTGCTGCAAATGGGCAGATGAAATTCTGCAGTGATAGAAATGTTCTATAACCATACCACAGTGACAGTTGCACAACTGCATACATTTATGAACATAATTGAATTTTACACTAGCAATGGGTGAATTTTATAGTATGAAATTAAAACGGAAGTTTAAAAGTTGTTTAAACAATCAGTATAGATTTTCCTTAACTTACAGTGGGACCAAGTTATGACAAATCCATTGTTAAGATGAAAATATCACAAGTTGAAAGTGCATTTAATACACTTACTCTACTGAACACCATAGCTTAGCCTAGCCTACCTAGCTCACAACATTTACATTAGCCTGCAGTTGGGTGAAATCTTCTAACACTGGGTTGAGTATCTCATGAACTTTACTGAATGCTGTACTGAAAGTAAAAGACAATGGTCATCAGTGTATCGCTGGTTTACCCTTGTGGTTGTGAGTTTGACCGGGAGCTGCAGCCACTGCTGCTGCCCAGCATCATGAGGGAGGACTGTGCTGTATACCACCAGCCCAGGAAAAGATCAAAATTCAAAATTCAAATTATGATTTCTACTGCATGTGTATCACTCGACTGTAAAGTCGAAAAAAACCTAAGTTGAGCCAGCATAAGTTGGAGACCATCTGTATAATCAAGTTCAGAAGGAAGGTGTAATACATAATAAGGCTTCCACTCTGTCTAACTATCCTCATATGCTCACAGTTGAATGAGAATGTTAACTACTATTTTGGCGTGAGATGACCACAGCTCTTTCATTGCTCATGTAGAAAAGGTAAAGAATTGAGCCAGGCAAGTATGTGCCAGGCACTATAGTGAACTCAAGGCATATTTCAAAGTCACTCACTTCCCTTTTCTTATATCTGTTCTCTTTAATCATCATGACAGCCAGTGAAGATGATAATTATTCCCATTTTGCAGGTCTGGGCTCAGAAGTTGTTAGGATGGTAAAGCCCTATTAAAATGTCTTGATGAGGCTGGATCTCACATCATGAGGCTTATTGGAAGTAGCTGCCACATGGCAATGTTGGCTTATATAACAAGGCATGGGAAAAGTAGAGTTCTAAGCCAGGAATAGTTATAAAGTCAGAAACTACATTAACAGAAAGAGATTTCAATTTCCTGCTTAGGCAGAAATGAAATAGCAACCACATAACTATACAATCATTTGTCTTTCCAGTAGATTGAAAAAAAATGACAACAAAGTAATCAATTAAAATTGGATTTCCTTGATATTTCATTATGATGGCAGTAAAGTTTTGCAAAGTGACTGTCACATAATTACATGTGATTTGACCTTCATAAATCAATTTTGGGTCAGTAAATTAACAGTGTTCATTTTTAAAGTGTACCTGGTTTTTTAATGATGTTAAAGCAGGCTTTCATACTGCATTAGGATTACAGAACTAATGAATAAATAATGAATAAACAATGATGAAATATTTCCTTTGGAAGGTCCATAACTTGCCCACTTTTCTGTTGTGAGGGCCACCTGTTCCGGATGGGGACTCTGACTGACACGGCTGATGTCAAAGAGAATGTAGCTTATTCAGCCTTCAAATAAGGTGGTTACTATTAAAATGTATGTAAAAGTGTTTTCAAAATGACAGCTCTAATATAGAAATATTCAATGATTATTCTTGAGAAGTGTGCTACCACTGTTGGCTCTATAGAACACTTGCATCTACAATTAGAATTCTACTGTAAAATTAGAGATGATTGTTGTAGAAAAATTTCCCATTGAATAGCCTTATTATCAGACAGGCTTTGGATGTGACCATATTTCCTGGACCATTTCAGCCTCTACCGGCAAAACTCAACAAGAGACGGTTAGAAGGAGTTCCCACTGTGGCTCAGCAGGTTAAGAACCCAACTAGTATCCATGAGGATGCAGATTCCATTCCTGGCCTTGCTCAGTGGGTTAAGGATCTGATATTGCCGCAGGCTGTGACACAGGTCACAGGTGTGGCTCAGATCCTGCATTGCTGTGGCTGTGGTATAGGCTGGCAGTTGTAGCTCCCATTTGACCCCTAGCCCGGGAATTTCGATATGCCCTAGATATGGCCCAATGAAGATTTTTTTTTTAAAAAGAGAGAGAAAATGGGACAGAGGTAAGAAGTGCACTGCCCCATTTACCACCTCACTTCAGGCTCCAAGGCCCAGCAAGGTCAAAGCCACAAGAGGCTTGGTGCTGTTCTTTTCCTGCTCAAGGGCAGGCATGATGCACATGGCGGGGCTCCAGGGACACCAGATGTTACAGGACTGTGCTGACCCTGAGGCCTACTATTACTTGAAGATTAGAGTAAAAACACTGTACTATTAAATGTAATATTACATTCTTTCATTAAGAATGAAAATTCAGAAGATTCATAAAATTTACATTCTCGATGAGTGGCTTTGGAATATGCCTTCAGTTCACCAAGGGTGTAAATGCCCAGTACGTAAGGTTTGGAAATGTGTGTGTGTGTCTGTCTGTGTGCGTGTTTGTATGCACACATGCTCATATAGTCTAACGTGTCAGTTTAAGTTTTAGTGAGATAATGAGCAAGAGATGCCTGAAATTAGTCACTGGCATATCAAACAATGAAAGTGCTAAGACCGTGGACTCACTGGATGGAAAAGCCAGGACCTTATGGATCCCCTGGACCCTTAGTACCTCCCCTCTGCCATTTTACAACCGAGAACACTGATGCTTAGAGGTATAGAGAAGTTCTTGGGGTCATCCATCACACAGAGGCCAGGTCTCCTGCCCCACAGTGGGTGGCAGGTGCACTCACAGAATGCCTCCTAGGTTTCGTCCCTGTCATATGCAAATCAAGACATCAAAGGGCAATAAGGAAGAGTGAATAACATAAAGTTTAAAACTTGTTTTACCCCATGTTTGTACATTTGTGCTGGGCTTTGAATATTAGGAATGTGTAAACAAATACAATGAAAACAATGGTTAATCAGTACAGGCTTGCAGAGACTATGGAACTGAAAATAACTGTGCTAAATGCTTTTCTATTACTTTGTCTTTTCCCTTAATCCCATCCAAATCATCACTTCTATCTCCTAAATATGCATTGTTAAGAATCCCCCAAAGTCATTATTAACAAGTGAGCCAGCCGGTGCTTGTAAACCATTTTAACAAACACAAAAGGCTCTGCAAATGTTTATTCTCATTACTGAAACTAATTCAACGACAGCATGACACAGTACTTCCAGATAATGCTTTTTAGTAATGCTCACTGTGTGTGATAGGAAATGACACAATTCATGCCTGAACTCTGGTTAAATCTGTCAGGTGAGCTAAAGAAAAAGTATTTGCCACTTTTCTGTGTTGAGATGACCCAAATGACCAGATCTGAGTCCTGCACTGCTTGGAGTTAATACTCCTGCACTCCTCTCAAGCCTGTATCTCACGGACCACATACTGGTACTGCATAGAATGCTTCAAGGTTCTTTAGGTTCTAAATGCACATCTTGAAAGAAGACTGGCTTTTCTGGAGGCACCTTGCTTGACATTAGTAGGTGTGCTCACCATGTTCCTGGGCATCAAAGGGACAGGGAATGGGAGATGTTTCTAATGTTGCTATTTGGGATTCCTCTCTTACTCTAGGAATGCCAGCCCCTAAAACACAGACACCTCTTACATCACAAAACAGACAGTAGAACTTTTGCTTGTGCGTCTTTCAATTATATTTTCTTACTTTTTGATTTCTTATGCTCTGGCATCTGGGGCCTTTCAGATCTGAGGAAGGACTGTTCCTCCCAGGGTTAACTAATTCGTAGTGACAGTGAAATTGCCTGTGAGCCTGCCTTTGACATGCAGACCAACTTAATAATCCTAAATCTAGCCCCCAACTCACCTCCTGGTATCAGGTCCTTGCAGTCTGGGACACTCCACCTCTGTCCTAATTATACCAGGGTCAGGATATGGACAATTTATAGGCCAGACACCACTAAGCTTCTTTAAGCTAGCCAATCCTAAACCTGTCTACTCTTTTTAGCCTGCTTCTCCCTCTCTTTCTCATGAAAACCACAATGAAGATCCTCACCCATGCTTCCCCCTGCCTTGAGGCCTCCTGACTGACCCTGGTGTTCCTGATTGGCCCTAGGTAACATGCCATGCCTGTTGCTTCTAGGGATCTGTGAGGTACTCCTTCATGACAGTCATTTCCAGGTATGTGTTGTCCTACTACACCTGATTGAAACAAACCCTGGGTATGTTTTAAAACAGAGGCCCTTACCCAATTGTATTCAGTGTAAGAAACAGGGATAGGGGTGGTAAATTAGCTCTCTGAACACATCCCTGATTTCCCTCTTTACCTGGGACTCTGTTGCTCCAGGAATAGCCGAGGTTGCCAGGCAACACCATGAGGTATGCTGCCTACAGCTCCTGGACATTAATCATTCTCCTTCAAGACTTATTTACTTAGTTCTTTTTTTTTTTCCCCTTAGTTCTTTGTTTTGCTTTCTTAAGCTGTGGTCAGGGCCAAACTCCTCCCCGCTCTGCCCACATGGAAAAAAAAATCCTTTATCTTTTGAAAAAACACTTTGAAGTTTTCAATAGCTTCATAAGTGATACGATGAGCTATGGAGCAAGAGAAGGCATGGACCTGTGAGGTGATCTATGAGTTCTAACCAAGCCATTAACACTTCATTCAGGCCTCATTGGTGCACTGTAATTTTCCGAAAACTTAGGGCAAAAAATCAGCTAGTCCTATTTTCTTCTTCTCACTCTGACCTTCTCCTGTTTGGATCTCTTGTTTTCAGAGTTATCACTTCTATGTGACAGGAAGACCATTTTAATAAAATGTGCTAATGAGATATGATAATTACATTTATAATTGGGGAGGATGGGGAACAGACATATGATTGTTTTCACTGGGGTGGCCTAGGAGAAGAGCGTGTATGTGTCTGGTTGAGGATATACATTGGCCTCGAAGAAATGGAACCAGTTTGGTTTTGCTATTTATAGTATCATCCTAGGCAAAGGAGACCAGTGGGGCTTTGTTACAAGGGAGAAAAAGCAAAGAAATGCCTATGATCTACTAAGATCTCTGATGGTTTTGGTCTAATGTCATTCAAAAATCTTAAGTGTGACCTGACTGACACAGTGGTGGGTCAAGGAGGCTGCATAATTTCCATGAGCTTCTCTAGGCTAAGCCATCTGCTGAACAAATGTGTTGCAGGAGGAAAAATTGTGCTTGTACCAATAGGGCTTGAAGACAAGTCAAAAAGACTGTCAAACCCCATCTCTATCGACACAGAAATTCCAGAGATTTGGGGTTAACCTCCAAATCAAATTGTGCTTCCAGGTTGTCAAACATCCAGATTAAAAGAGAAAGATTAGATTCACCAACTGGCTGGTTAATGTATTTGCCACTGAAGAGTAATTCTGTTATTTCCTCTACTGAAATAAATAGAGACAATTTGTTCCTCTTGTTTGAAGAGAGGCTTTCTGGCTTCCAGGTGGCCTGGTAGGCAGTGAGCAACAGCAGACCACCCAGCCTCATCCAATGTCTGTAGGCTTCACCTTCACTAGGCTGCAAGCTTTACAATTTCCCCCGATTACACTGAGATTACACTGGCCATGAATCAAACACCAACAATCTCACAAGAAAGTGTCCTTTCCCCCAATAGTGCATATTTCCCTGATGGGAACTTTTGTAGGACTGCCACATCTGTCGTCAGCTCAAAACAGGGAATGGGGCAGGCAGCTCTCCTGGAAGTCTATCCTAAACAAGAAATCTGAGAGGATAAAAAAAGCCATGAGCAATAAGATGTTCTCTGCAGTTATTTATAATTCTAAGAAAAACCATAAGCAGACTAAATGTTAAACTGCAGAAAGACAGCTAATTAAACTGTTGGCATTGCACAGTGGTCATGAGCACAGACAAGCATGTGTGCCTGTCTCTGCTGCTCATTCACTGTGTGACCTTGTGCAGGTAACTTAACCTCTCTGAGCCTCAACTTCTTCATCTAGAACATGAGGTACATAGTAGAGGTGCTAGGAGTGTGAAATATTAGAGGACGAAATGAGTAAATATTTATTATAATATTTACGTACCTGGTATATGTAAGGCACTATGTAAGCATTTGATAAACAAAGTGGTATCTTTCCTAGATGGAGAATTTTTTTGCAGCTGTTACAAAGATAATTATTACCTTAATAATTAGTAATGAAGAAAATGCTTATAACAGAAAAGGCCCCACAAAATCATAAGTACCTTATATAAAATACGAATGTGAAAATTCATCAAGGGACTACATAAAATGAAAACACTTGTACTGAGATTCAGGGGCATCCTATGTTCTTTAGACATTCTGTATAGCTTTTGTAAGTTTTAAGAAAGTTTTGACAAGGTGTGTGAGGCAGTGGTGGGAGAGAAACATTCTTTCTGGGGCCCTGGTTGGAATGAGTCACCTGGTCCTCTGGCAGAGCTGGGAGGGTTGTCTACTAAGAGTTAGTAGAAACCTACTCATAAGAATATTCTCAGAGAGGGACCTAACGGAGGGAGAGAGGTTTCAGCATCCAGAAGCAGGGAAGAGGGACTAAAGTCAGCAGACAGGCACTTCCTTTCTGCCTAGTGGTGTGGCCCATGGGGAAGGAGAAAGCTCAGAGCATATTGGCAAGTTAGGTAGACAAAGACATCAAAGAGGTCAAAGCATTTGAGACCCACAAAGTAGGGAGAGAATATCCTCATTTGTCAGGCAGGGACTTGTCCACAGTTAATGAAATATGCAATTCCAACAAAAGAAACCAACACCACCACCAAAACCAACACCAAGCATCCTTCCCTCTTCTCCTCTGACCTTGGTATCCTGTCAGCCTTTCCCAGGAGGGCAGCCTCTTCCCCAGGATAAAGCAACTTCGATACAGCAGTCCTGCTCTTTGGGTTTATCTCCAAGTCCCCTTTTCTTCTTTTCTCCTAAGAAAAGATTCTCAAGAAACCTTAGAAATTGCCTCAGCCAGTGGCTCTCAAGGCTGGCCCATAGACCACTCCTGCGGAACTTAAATATATACAGGTCTCTGGCTTTAAGAAGTAGAAACTCTAGGGTGGGGCCAGGATTCTTTTTCTTTTTTTGCTTTTTAGGGCTGCACTTGGTGACCTATGAAAGTTCCCAGGCCATGGGTTGAATTGGAGCTGCAGCTGCTAGCCTATGCTACAGCCACAGCAATGGCAGATCCGAGCAGCGTCTGCAACCTACACCACAACTCATAGCAACGCTGGATCCTAAACCCACTGAGCGAGGCCCAGGGATCGAACCTACATCCTCATGGATACTAATTGAGTTCGTTTCAGCAGAGCCACAACGGGAACTCTGATTCTGCATTTTAAATCTCCTGCTATTCCCAAGGTGAATACCAGTCATGTGTGAGAATCATAAATCACCTAGATCATCTTAGTGATAGGAAACATCTGACCCACAGCTTTTCCCTTTTCTTTTAGCTCTAGGTCATTTTCTATTTTCTTCTCCACTTTCACTCTACTTCTTCCTCTATAGCTCTCAAAATCTTTCTTTTTTTTTTTTTTCCCTTAAGCTGGAACTGACATTTTAACTACAAAAATGAAAACCTCGGCTGGGGGAAAGGAAGGCTGAAAATCTACTGTTACTAGTAAACATACTGGCATTGTTCCAGCACTGCCCAATATCCTGACATCTGTCTCAGGCAGAGAGAAGTATGCCTGAGCCATGCACACATCTGTCCTGGCAATGGTATAGGGACACAAGGAGACATTCTAAATTAAATCGATGAGCTCCATGCCTAATGAGCATCATTAGTGTGTCTGCATGCATTTAAGGAAAAGCTACTGTTAGCCTAATACTCTCCTGACCTCCATCAAAAAGAGGGCCTGAGACTCAGCTCAAACCCGGGACTTGCTCTATTGTCTTGATCGGATATCTGAGGGCCAGGCTCCCCAAGAAAGTAGGGGTGGCCGACATCATCAGGGGTCCATCATTCTCATTGGTCATATTCTCTCTTCTTCCTCCCACCTAATGAGAAAGCTGTTGGCTTAGATTCTATACCTTTGAATCAGACACGTTTTCATTCAAATCTGGTTTCTGGAAGTCATCCTGACACTCACCCCATGTTTGCTCCTGATCATTCTGTGCTGGCCTTCAACCCCATTGTCCACCAATGTCCTCAACACCCCCTGTCTTTCTCCACTGGCTCCTGCTACATTGGTGGCCTTGGTTCAGGCAGGTCTCTCCTCCAACCTGTCCACCTCCCCATAAGGAGTGGGACAGAGATCTGGACAACCATAAAATTCAATGGAAATGACAAGATTGTTGCTTTTTCTTAGCGTATTTTGGGCATCATAGTAACCTGGTATTACTAGTTTATACTTACATGGTACTTCTTGGTTAGCCTGGCTTCACAATAGTTTGAGTTCTGGAGACACAGGCAGAAATATGATTTGCGCATCAGATTTTTTTGTGTACTCTGTGTGTAAATATAAATCCCCTGAGAATTCTAAGCACCTTCCCTCCTGTGTGTAATTTCCGTTTTAATGATGTAATGGTTATTTTATGTTTAACACACTCAAAAAAGCAAGGGCTTTGTGGGCAGATGCTCTGAGATGTAAATTTCAACTTCACTGCTCTGATAGCTTTAATGTTTCTTTTATTACTTTGGCTTTGTTTTTTGCCCGCCTTTGTACTAAGTAAAATTCTTGAGAAAACTTCAACATAACTAAAAGAAAACCAAGGAAAAAAGGTACTTTTGTTAATACTTGAACCAGAGTGTTAGGATGGATACCCAGTCATTACACATACTAAGAGCATTGAACTTTATGTTTATCTAGATCTCTGTCCTACTCCTTATGGGAAGATGGACAGGTAGGGGGAAGCACCTACCTGAAACAAGGCCACCAATGTGGCAGGGGACAGTGGAGCAGGAAAAGACGGTGTTGGGGCCTTTGATGAACAGTGGGGCTGAAAGCCAACACAGAATGGTCAGGACAAACACAGGGGTGGTAGTGGGGGAATGAGGGTGACTATCAGAAACCAGGAATGAAAATAAGGGAGAAATAGTAAGTTTGGACAAAAGTCCTCCCCAGTCTTAAAATGCTTTGTCTTATTCCTTCATTTTACTAGCAGAAGTTGTTCCCCAATAGCCCTGTTACCCTTTGTTGGCTATAGACTGTTTTCATCCAGTGGGCCTTGGTGAGCTGTATACCCCTCACTGTGAAGTTCTCTCCTCTTTAGTGGGCCAGCTGCTTGCTATGCTGGTGTTGCTTATCCAGCAGCAGCATCTCTGGCCTGGAATTGTTTATTGCTCTGGAGTGGATGAAGCAAAGTAGTATAACCAATGGCCCAGAGCCAATGGTGGCCCTAAAGCTGCACTCACAATCTCCTTCTGGGCTCTGTCAGTGTCCCTAGTG
This sequence comes from Phacochoerus africanus, assembly GCF_016906955.1. Lineage (NCBI taxonomy): Eukaryota > Metazoa > Chordata > Mammalia > Artiodactyla > Suidae > Phacochoerus > Phacochoerus africanus. The sequence continues at coordinate 154,728,144 of NC_062544.1, read as the reverse complement.
GATATGAAGAGCCCGGTCTGGATGTTGGGACCTCCTGAATTCCAGGCCTGGTTTTGCCAAAGAATGTTCTTGGGCAAGTCATGCATACTTCTGCTTTTCATTGGAAAGGGGGGTTTTATAAATAACAACAATGACTAACCTCGACATTGAGCTTTATGGTTCATGTGGTTTCAGGTGATTTCATTCCATGCTTATAACTTTCCAGGTTGGAATAGATGTTATCACCATTTCCATTTACAGATAAGGAAACTGTGGGCCAAGGGGTTACCTATGGCCCAAGGTCATATGGCTAGACAATGGCAAGCAGGTATGGATGGAGCCAGAGCTCTGCTCTGCCCACTTCTCCATCCCTCCCTCTAGGGGAGTTGCTCTCAAAGGCTCCTTTCAGATCTCAAACGGTATGATTCTCAGGGTTCAGGGCAAACTCTCTCAAGTTTCTGCACCAAAAATTTTGGATAGCTTATATCAATCTCTAAATGAAACTCATGAGAAAAAAGTTTATGACCTACATGCTAATATGTGATGTTAGCATCTTGAGTTTTATCTAAATTCATCATTTTCCATAATTTTTTGTTACAAAAGTACACAGTGGGGAGTAGCTGAAAATAGCCTTTAACTTGATAGATAAACCCCAAACGTTTTTGCCCACAGTAACACTCTTAGAGTTGGTGAAATTTTATTTCAGGCAAGGGACGTACATTATTCAGTTGGTAGTTCTGTTCTCATTAGATTTAAATGGCATATACATTCATTTCTTTAAAAAGAATTCTTCAGGAAACAGTAAGGACATATGGGTGCTTGAAATCTCATAAATCTGAAATTACCCCAATTGTGAAGCAGCCAACATCATTAAAGGGAATGGGCTGGCCTACCATTTCCTAAACTTCACCATTTCTGTAGCAGCCATTTAATAAAAGCTGATGTGCATTTAGTTTTAATTAGTTTCCATCAATAGTGATAGGAGTTTAAAAAATAATCAAGCAAACCTATAAAAATACATCTCCATATTGCTACTTGGGAATCAAATTGATTCTATCCTTTGGCAGATAAGAGAATTATCACAGGAGGCAAAGCCCCCATCTCCAGAAATACACCAGCATTTGAATTAAATTGTCCGGAAATAATCATGTTTGAAGGAAGTAGAGAAAACATCCTGAGATGAGTCATCATGAGGTGATGGCTCGGTGATATAGTGCTGTATGTTTTTATGGTTTTATAGTTTTCTTTGGCTTCTCAACTCTAAATTGGATTTTTTTTTAAAAAGTAAAACAAATAGCAAAAATGGTAGTTTCACTTTTTTATTACTATGTTCTTCTAGAAGTTCAAATAACTTTAAAGCCATGTTGCTGTCAGCTCAAAACAGCTCTAGGGCTGGGAGATTTTTACTGGACAATAAAACTTTTGTCTTTAGGTTTAATACTATCACTTTCCTTGTGCCTGAGGATGCCCAGTATTTTTATAAAGAAGAGAAATACAAATGTTCCTTCTCCAAAACAGCACTTCTAGTAAATTAAATTCACTCAAATCACATCACAGAGGACTAAACACTTCAGAGACTAGAAACTTAATATTCAGACCTAACAAATCCAAGATCTTCTGCATACTAGTCTAGTCTATCTTTGGCAAAAAAGATAGCAGAGTTCCAAGCTGCAGCATACCTCCTCAGTACCAGCTGCCAGCGGAAATAATTCTGAAATTCAAGTTGACAAATTCCTTAGCTCTTCTCTTGAACTTTAGTGGGAATGATGGTCCCTGTTTCAAACCTGACCTAGATCAGACTCTATGATATAGGAAACCTCCTGTACACAAAATGTGGGCATGTTTGACCCCTTTCACTTAAGTGGAGAAAGAGGAAATGGACTTCAACTGCACAAAGGATGTCTAATGAGTTAGCTAGCAAAAACTACTCAATGTCCTTCTTAGGAAGGACCTGAAAATAAAGGACCCTGATTTGTTAGGTGCTTGAAAGTTGGCTCTGGGTAAGGGCAGGAAGTTGGTAAGATGAATCCTTAAGATTCATTCCAACTCATTGTGCTAATCTTTGGCCTAAAGGGCATCTAATCCAATGCTGGACAGTGTCCAAGCTCATGTGTTCAATAGCTAACATTTGTTAAGGGCCTACTATGTGCAAGGGCTTGTGTTAGGCTTGGGGACAGATAGATACAACGAGGTTTCTTCCCTTGAGGATCATGATAAAGGCTTTCAGGGAGGGTTGCTACCTTCAGTGGGAACTCAAGGGAAGGCCCGACTGACTCTAGGAGTGGATTCAGTGTTGAAGAAACCTGGGGCTGGATTCCCTGATGAATGGCAGATCGTCTAGATGTAAATGCTATCAGTGAGAGCTAACATTTTCTGAAAGGTGTCTACTGGTAAATTGATTCTTCTTTGTGTCTCAGAAAAAGCAACCTTTCTTACAAGGTTGACTTATGCAAGGTTTGGTTCACTATTGTTTTTAAGAAATGGTACCACATTAGGAGCACATATCCTTTTTTCTCAAAGCTCCATTCACATGAGATCTCTTCCATTATTCCTGGCCACAGAAAGTATGTGAAGCATACTAATATACCAATTTTATAGAAAGAAGAACTAAGACAGGAGAGGTTTTGTCTGGCCAGGTGACTCGGCTGAAGTTAAATAAGTAGCATATGACATAGAAAGGGAAGCCAAATGTTACCTAACTGAAGCCCAGAGTTGTCTACAGAGCTCCATTTGATCAAATTGATATTAAATTCAGAATTCTACAAAAGGGGAGCTGTGGCTAGGGCATCTGTCTGTCTGAGCAAAGGAGGAGAGGACTTTGTGCTTGAGAGTATGGGATAGATACTTGGAAAAAACCTGATGGAAACTGCTCTGGGGCTTCCATAGTGGTCAGGTTAAAACCACACAAGCTCATTGCCAGCTACAGAGGACTTTGGGGTGGGCTGCTACTGCCTGAAACATTTTATAAGCAGCTGAGTTCCAAGTTCCAGCCATGTTGTTTATCCCCCTTATGATGACAATCAGTGCCAAACCAAGGGACAAGCAAGAGGCAACCACAGTAGGATCAAAGAGAAGCCTGAGACCAACCCAGATCCTGGCATTGAACCTACGAGGACTGGGCAAGGAATTCCGCCACCGGTAAGGCTGAAGCAGCAGAGTTGGAGAGGAGCGTGGCTGTGAGGTTTTTTCCTTTTCTGTTTTCTTTTTTCAGGGCCACACCCAAGGCATATGGAGTTTCTCAGGCTAGGGTTAGAATCTGAGCTGTAGCTGCTGGCCTACACCACAGTCACAGTAACTTGGGGTCCAAGCCACATCTGCAACCTATGCCACAGTTCAGGGCAATGCCAGATCCTGAACCCACTGAGCAAGGCTAGGGATTGAACCTGCAATCTTATTGGTACTAGTCAGGTTGATTACTGCTGAGCCACAACAGGAACTCTGACAGTGAGATTCTTATTAAAAGAAATGTCAAGAATTCTGATATTTACAAAATAGCTTACTTGCTACCAAGCACATTTCAGTAGTTTGAAAACCTGCATTTCCTTGAACTTGCCACCCATACGCCTTTGCCCATAATTGCACCCATGGTGTTTTGTATCCACATGAAAAGAATTCCCTTCTTCCCTTTGCCTATCTGGTAAACTTCTACTCACCCTTCAAGAGTCCCATGAGGTGTTTCCTGACAAAATCATCCAAGGCACTTAAACATACACATTTGTGGGCCTATCTCCTATGTACTAAATAAAGATTTCTGTTCTGGAGTTCCCGCTGTGGCTCAGTGGTTAACGAATCCGACTAAGAACCATGAGGTTGTGGGTTCGATCCCTGGTCTCGTCCAGTGGGTTGGGGATCTGACATTGCCATGAGCTGTGGTGTAGGTCGTAGATGTGGCTTGGATCCCATGTTGCTGTGACTGTGGTGTAGGCCAGCAGCTACAGCTCAGATTCTAACCCTAGCCTGGGAACCTCCACATGCCGTGGGAGTGGCCCAAGAAATGGCAAAAAGACAAAAAAAAAAAAAAAGATTTCTGTTCTTATTGAGTTCCTGGGGGGATTCAGGTGTGCAGTCAGGATTGGAAACCACTGCAGATCCTGCCCTGCAAAATGGTTTTAACAAGAGATGATTTACAGAGGGGTGAACTCCAAACTTTCTGGGAAGGGGAGGAGGTGGCAGAGAGATAATCTAGGTCTATACTTAGCTGAAGGTCAGGAGCTGAGAAAGGCCAAGGAAGAAAGCAAAGGAGCTGAAATGGCTCCAAATCCTCTAGGAACTCTGCCCTCTGAGTGTGATGGCTTTGTTAAGGACATAGAAGTGAGACAACAAGGGAGCTGAGGAACACAGGACATCTGAGGGCTAATAATCAATGAATCTGAAATTTTTTCATGGGTGAGGCTCAGGAAAATTCCACAGCTCCATGAACGTTGCACCAATACTATAAAAAAAAAATCCAGTGGTGGTAACTTAAACTTTTTCTATACTGATATTTCCATTTATAAGGTTTTTAAAGGGTGCCAGAAGGAGAACCACCTACTGCTTGAATGACTGATGGTTCTAAATTCTGTTAACATTTTTGGTGTTGACTTCTATATGTTACTTGCAGTGCAAAAAAAAAATCCCTTCATGGCTCTCCACTCCCACCTTCACAAAACATCTACATACAAAAGCAAAATATTGTTAAGTTGTTATTATGCGAGCAGCTGGTGTTAGTATCATGTGGATCTCATTTAAAACAACTACGCATTTTAGCTAGCGTCATTTAGCATCTCAAATCATGAGAACATGATTTCTTATTTGCATAAAATCTCTGGGCCCTTCTTCATTTCGTATTGTAATTGAGGGGTAGGCCTGAGCTGGTGTGATTATTTACCACATTTGCTCCTTCATTCTCCAAGTTCAGGTTCCACTGAAAACAGTGAAGTGAGGTAATCCACAGAGAAGTTGTATAACATTTTTCTTTTGCTTTCTCATGAATTATTGTATCTGACGTAGGCCAGTTCTCATTAGTTTTCTGTTTGTTGTACAACTTCAGCGCTCTGTTTCAGTTTACTTTTTTTGTTAAGAGATAACTAAGTGGCTAATAGTTCTCTCACCTCTTTTAGGTCTTAGTGCCATCTTGGTGCCACCTTATCTAAAATGTCACCTCCTCCTGCCCCACCTTTCCTATGTCCCATTCGTAGCACTTATCAAATCTAATATAACACATGCTTAGTGTGTATTAGTTCTGATGATTATCTTTTTTCCCATAAGGGTGTAAGTCCCATCAAGGAGGCATTTTTGCCTGTCTCGTACACTGCTGTATCGCAGCACCTGGCATGTAGTAGGTGTTCAGTAAGTATGGGTAAATAGTGAATGAACCTGCTTTTAATTAATTAATTGAGGATTATTTTAATTGTAGCAACATATATACAACATAAATTTTACAATTTTAACCTTGTTTAAAAAGTGTGCATTTCTGTGGCATCAAGTACATTCACATTGTTGTGAAACCATCATCGTCTACCTTCAGAACCTTTTCATCTTCCTGACTGAAACTCTATGCCGTTTAAACACTAACTCCCCATCGCCTGGCAACCATCACTCTACTTTATGTCTCTGTGATTTTGATATTTGATTCCTCCAGGTACTTCATATAAGAGGAACCATACAATGCTTGTCCTTCTCTGTCTGGCTTATTTCACTCAACATAATGTCTTCAAGGTCGATCCATCTTGTAGCATGTGTCAGAATTGCCTTCCAAAATAACATTCCACTTCATGGATAAACCACATTTTAAAATTGGGATATAACTGACATACAGCACTGTGTAAGCTTAAGGTGTAAATGTTGAGTGGATACATTTACATACAGCCTTATGAGTACCTTCAAAGCTTTAGCTAACACCTTTATCATGTCACATAACTACTCCCTCTATTTTTTGTGGTGAGAACATTGCTCTTTGCAATTGTGAAGTATATAATACTGTGTTGTGCACTCTAATCTCTATGCTGTGCATTACATCTCCAGAACTCATTTGTCTTCTAGTTGCAAGTTTGTACTCTTTAACATCTCCCCACTTCCCCGACTCCCCAGGTTCTGGTAACCACAATACTTTACTGTTTCTATGAGTTTTTCTTTTTAAAGATTACACATCTAAGTGATATTATATAGTATTTGTCTTTCTCTAACTCACTTATCTCACTAAGGTCCATTCATGTTGTCACAAATGGCAAGATTTCCTTCTTTCTTATAGCTGAATAATATGCCTGTGGGTGTATCACATTTTCTTTATCCATTCATCTGCTGATGGGCACCTAGGTTGTTTCCATATATTGGTCATCGTGAATATTGCTGCAGTGAACATGGGAATGTGCATATCTTTTTGATACTATATTTTCATTTCCTTTGGCTATATCCCCAGAAGTGGGATTGCTGGATCCTATAGTAGTTGTGTTTTTATTTATTTATTTATTTATTTTTTTGTCTTTTTGTCTTTTTGTTGTTGTAGTTGTTGTTGTTGTTGCTGTTGCTATTTCTTGGGCCGTTCCCGCGGCATATGGAGGTTCCCAGGCTAGGGGTCTAATCGGAGCTGTAGCCATCGGCCTACTCCAGAGCCACAGCAACGCAGGATCCGAGCCGCGTCTGCAACCTACACCACAGCTCACGGCAACGCCGGATCGTTAACCCACTGAGCAAGGGCAAGGACCGAACCCGCAACCTCATGGTTGCTAGTCGGATTCGTTAACCACTGCGCCACGACGGGAACTCCATGGATCCTATAGTAGTTGTGTTTTTAATTTGAGGAATCTCCATACTGTTTTCCACAGTAGCTGAACCAACTTACATTCCCACCAACAGTCTATAAAGGTTCCCTCTTCTCCATATTCTCCTCAACACGTGTTTTTCTCTTGTTTTATTGATAGTAGCCCTTCTAACAGGTGTGCAGTAATCTCATTTTTGATTTTTTTTTGTTTTTAATTTTTATGGCTGCACCCACAGCATATAAAAGTTCCTGGGCTAGGGACTGAATCCAAGCTGCAGCTGCAAACTAGGCCTCAGCTGCAGCAACACCAGATCCTTTAAGCTGCTTTGCTGGGTGTGGGATTGAACCTGTACCTCTACAGCAACCATAATCCACTGTGCCACAGTGGGAACACCCCATTTTTGGTTTTGATTCTCTGATGACTAGCGATGCTGAGCACCTTCCATGTACTTGTTGGCCATTTGGATATTTTCTTTGGAAAAATGTCTATTCAATTCTTCCACCCTTTTAAAAATTGGATTACTTGTTTTTGTTGTTGGTGGTGGTATTCTTTATATATTTTGGATATTAACCCTTTATCTATTATATAGTCTGAAAATATTCTCTCTCATTCCACAGACTGCATTTCATTTTCCTTATCATTTCTTTTCCTGTGCAGAAGCTTTTTAGTCTGATGTAGTCACACTTGTTTTTTTTTTTTTTTTTTTGCTTTTGATGTTGTATCCAAAAAATCATTACCAAAACCATAGCTAAGAAGCTTTCTTCTTATGTGTTCTTCTAGGAGGTAACTGTATCAGGTCTTACATTTAGGTGTTTAACCCATTTTAAGTTAATTTTTACGAGTGGTATATAAGACTGAGGTCCAATTTCATTTTTATGCATATGGTTATCCAGTTTTCCCAATACTATTTGTAGAAAAGACTATTCTTTTCCCATGGGCTCTTTGTCAAATATTAGTTGACTATATATGTAGGGATTTATTTCTAGGCTCTTGATTCTGTTTCATTGGCCTATGTGTCTATTTTTAGACCAGTACTATACTGTTTTAATTACTATAGCTTTGTAGTATAGTTTGAAATCAGGAAATATGCTATTTCTGAGTTTGTTTTCTCAGGATTGCTTTGGCTATTTGGGGTCTTTTGTGAACCTGTCTTTCTTTTAATGAGGTAGCTGACTTAGCATAGGGGACATTTAGATGCTCCATGTTTTAGTTTTCACATCTGAGGCAGTTTAGGCAAGAAATGCCCAAACCCCTGATTCACAGGGCACTTAGGTCAGAAAACTTAAGAAGTTTTTATGCTCTAACAATTTAGTAGCAATTTGAAAACAAGTACACACGCATTAAAAGAAAAATATTTTAATTTTATTCTTTAATACCACAATTACTTACTAATGAGATACATGCACTATTAGGGACAATGGCACAACATCTCTAACCTCAGAATCAGGCTGGACACCAGTACCTTCAGTTCTTGTTCCATATTTATTTTTTCATGTGGTACCTGCTTTTTATCACAAGTGCTGAAAAAACAGCTTCACAAGAATATGCTACCATCACAGGAATGCAATGTGTTCTCACATGAACACTGAATTTGCGCTAGTAGTTTAGGTGGTTTCTGACAGGTATGGGGTACTACTCCCAACCACTCACAACTTAAATGTTCCAAACCTCCCAGATATTCACTGCTGTGCCCTGGGGAGCTGTGGTATGGTTTGAGAACCATGGGCAGAGTGGCTGGATGCAAACTTTTGGGCAAGGTTTCCCATCTATAAGAAACAGAAAATAATAATATCTACCTCGTAGGTTTTATTTTGCTTTTCATTACGAAGAAATTTCAAACCTACATAAAGGCACACAGAATAAAACATTTCCCATCACTAAGACACAAGAACCATTCAATTACGGCCAACTCTGCTCCAGCCATACTCTGTATACTCTGTTCTCCCATAATTTAGATATAAACCTCAAGTTTCATCTGTAAATATTTCAGTACCTCTTAGGTTTCTCTGAGAATTAAATGAATTAATATATGTAAAAGGCATTAAGCAGAGTGCAGAATATCTTGAAGTGTTAGGTACTATTTCCACAGTCATCTCAGCACTAGCAGCAACACCATATATAAGCACCCTGCTCCCCTCCAGGGATGCATTGTACAGGAAAAAAGTAATCTGTTTTGTGTCCCCCAGCATAAAGGAATACACATAATTGCAGGGAGCAGGGCTGCTACAAGTGCACTCATCGCCCCCCACCCCGCCCCCCACATAGGTTTTCTGCAAACATTCTCTCCACAAGGAACTTCTGTGTACCCACCTAAGACAATACACAACATTCAAATGGCATCAGATGCTTTTCATAAACAACGAAACCATCTCAAGTTTACTCTTATTTCTTGGTTCTGGGTAGAAATGTTCTCTGGGTAAGGGAGAAAATGAAGTTCTTTCTTACCTCCTGGCACTTTGGAAGCAGTAGGGTTTTTAAGTTATCAGAATACTGCTCATCTAGAATAGCACAATTTTGGAAGAACCAGGAAAAATTAGTTTAGGGAGACAGGTCCAACCTTGGTGTAACTACCCACATACACATCTGATTGTGAGGCGCACACCTGCTAATTTATCCAGCTGTTCAGGCACCAGGTGTACAAACGAGTCTGGGGGCAAGAAACAACTGCTATTTTCTCTGAATAATTATACATAATTTTCCCTTTCCTCCTGGGGCTTAATTAAAAGGTAATTTAATTGTTGCCCTCCTGGGGTCTCTCGGTCCATCATCCTGAACCAAGCCTAAGGCACCCCAGTAATGACAGGAACATTAAGCACTCCTCTGACTTTTATGCTATTGCAGCAAAAATCCCCATTCAGCTTTCCTGACTTTGTTTGCCATAGAACCTAAATGATCATTTGTATTAGACAAAGCTGAAGAAATGCTTGATCTGTACTTTTTAATTTAGAATCTTTGGTTTACCAACCTAAGCAATACCCTAACTAAAATTCTTTGGGTTTTATTTAGCCCAAGGGCAAAGTTTACAACTAAATCATCTATAACCAGCATCCATTTCTTTTAGGTACTGAGCATACCTCACATTGGGATGTTTGTTCTGTAATCTGATTAGTATATCCTCCCTAAAAGCATTAAATTTATTATAACTTGCTATCAACACTACATCATCATTTTAATCTAGCTCCTCCCAAAAGACAACCTGTGATTTCATATAAAGAGCAAAGAAAAACATTCTGAAAAAACAGAGTGAATTGGCTGGAAATAATTCAACTAAGTTCCATGCAGCTTAGGCAGGTAGGAATTCAATAAAATCATATTTGTTATTACCTTGTTCAGGGAGTAAACACATGTGAGATATGATAAACATATACTTGAATACTGCATGATGCTTTGTTCAAAGAGTTTTTCCTGGGTTAATGGAATCATTGACTGAGGTCACTTACACCCATAAATATGCTCAGCCTTGATTTACTTCTAAAAAGGTTTATAAATAAGGTTTTGAGAGAATTTTAATCCATATTCTTTATAAGTGATCTGCTCATTATCTCCTGAACCTCACTACATAAAACTGTCTGGAGCAGGTGAATTATTAAAAATACTAAGAACTTCCTTGCCAGCTATATCCTCAATCCTAGCAGCAGTGAGGCAGGACTATGAGGGACCTGGCCCTCTTACTTGTCCAGGCTCCCTGTCTTTTTTTTTTTTTGCTTTTTAGGGTCGCACCTGTGCCATTCGGAGATTCCCAGGCTAGGGGTCTAATCACAGCTACAGCTGCTGGCCTACACCACAGCCATGGAAATGCCAGATCTGAGTCTGTGACTTATACCACAGCTCACAGCAATGTCGGATCCTCAACCTACTGAACCAGGCCAGAGATTGAACCTGCAACTTCATGGTTCCTAGTCAGATTCGTTGCTGCTGTGCCACGACGAGAACTCCTCCCTGCCTATCTTAAAGCAAAGAGAAGCATAGGGTTCAATATTGGAACTGGAAAAATAGAAAATATTCAAATGTGAGTATTAATCAGATGAAAATCTAAGTAAATCACAGGACTGGAGAAGCAAATAACAGAATCCAATTCCTTTCCACATTTGATCTGTTTTCTGCTCTTCCTGATAAGAGAAGCTTTTTTGGTTAGTAGGGCAGAAGGGGTGTAACTGCAAGACCCACCTGGATGATCACTGGATCCTGCTCAGGACCAGTCAGCAGCCAGGCCAAAGGTTTCACTACTGCTTTGTTCCTCTTGCTGCTATCCTATTATAGCCCTAGGCTGATACTGGTCAAACAGATGGATCACATTTTGGAGTCCCTTTCAGGATAATTAAAAAGTCAGGTATGATAAAGATGACCACAAATTCTCTGCTATTCCTCCCACTAAGAGGTGGTACCTAATTCCCATTCCATTTAAATCTGAATCTGCTTTAGTGACTTACTTGACCAATAAAATACAATTTAAGTGACTCTTGGGACCTCCAAGACTAGCTCAAAAGAAGCTTTGCAGCATCTGCCTAGCTGTCTTGAGAGACAGTCTCTCTAGCTGCCCAAGCTGCCATGCAAGAAAGTCAACTGCCCTGAGGCTATTCTGCACGCAAGGCCAGATGTGGGTGCTCCAGCCAACAGTGCAAGGACCTTCCAGCTTTCCTTGCTAAGTTATGTGAGCAAAATCATCTCACATCTTCCAGGCCAACTCCCTTGCCAGCAGACTAGCACCAGGAATTCTTAGCCAATGCCACATGGGGCAGAAGAATAGTCCAGCTGAATACTGCACACCACTCTTCCTGTCTTATTAAATCATGAGGTATAATAAAATGGTTCAATAAAATGTTGAAGCTGCTGAGTTTTAGGGTGGTTTGCTACACAGCGATAGATTATAGGAACACCAGGTATACTGCCTCACAACACCATACCATAACTGCTACTTCTAGGACTACAGCTAACTGATCCTGGGGTAGAATGGCTAGTATGCTGTTAAATGACTAGTGAACTGGATCAGCTGAAAGGTCTCAAGGTCACAGCTGGTCTGGAGGAGACCACTGAGAGTGATGCTGGCTTTGCTGAAAGGAAACCAAGATGAGTGAGAGGTGTTAGGGAAGACATTCAAGAGGGATCTGGGTGTGTGGGATTTTGCTTCAGTGTTGTGTAGAACGGACCATTTTAGTGATGTGAAGGAGGCAAGAAAGAGATCTGGAAAAATATCTTCCCTATATTGGATACTGAATTCTTAAAAACATTGTCGTTTTGAAGAAGGGAAGGATGGAGCCAGAGAAGAGAAGGTGTAAAAGAACTGCTGTGGCCCCTCACCTGGAACATCAACAGAAAAGTGAGCAAAAGAAGATGATGCTTGGCGTTAGTTTATCATGAGACTACAGACCACTGAAATGGTCACAGGGTAAGGTGCCCATTCACTCTGGTTTGCTTGAGATAGTCCCAATTTAAGTCTTATTCTGGAGTAATTATTAAGAACATCCTTTTTTCACTCTCAAAAGTGTCTGCTTTGAGATAATAAATTATTCCTATTTGCTCTATTTCTAGGGGCCTGCGTGGCGTGGTGAAATAGTTTCGAATACACTGTATATCATCCCATTAAGATAACACAGATGGGGCCTTATTGGAAATTTGTGGGTTTCTGCTCTGGAGGTAATTTTTGTCTTTCAATTTGATATTACATATAGTCATTCAACAAATATTTAATGAGAGCCTATTGTCCTGTATTCTTTTATACTTGTAAGGAATGCTTGGGGATTGATGAATATAGGAGTGAAAAATTCTTTACTTGTGTGATATAATTAGAAATGTATTAGAGAGAAGCTACTCTATACCACAGGAAAATCTACTCAATAATTTGTAATAACCTATATGGGACAAAGGAATGGATATATTTATATGTATGATGATTTACTTTTCTGTACACCTGAAACTAATACAACAATGTAAGTCAACTATACTCAAATAAAATTAAATTAAAAAAAGAAATATATTGGAGGTGACACCAGTGGTCAAGATAGCTTTGTAAGTTTGTTTTTTGATGTAACTCCCTCTCTGGTCCTCGCTTCAAGCACAAAGGAATATCAGTTATAACATAAAAAGAGAAAACAAAAAAGACCCAGCAGAACTCAAAAACAAGATAAACAATCCATGGGCCAGAAATGGAAAAGTAAGGTAAAGCAGTGAATAGAGCTGAGGCCACAGGCCACCAGGGTATCCGTCTGGAGGCAGGCAGTGATGGAGTCTAACACTGGCAAGATAAAGGGACTAAAGGTACTCGCAGGACCTACACGGTGAGAACCTCGCTCATAGCTTGAGGTCATGGGCTGAGGTGGGGCTCTTCTGCTTGTGCAACTAGAGTGAAAAATGGATCATTTCTATATTTCATGCAAACGGGGATCAAAAGAAAGCTGGAGTAGCAATACTCATATCAGACAAAACAGACTTTAAAATGAAGAATATTTTAAGGGACAAGGAAGGACACTACACAATAACCAAAGACTCAATCCAAGAAGAAGATATAACAATTTTAAATATCTACACACCCAACACAGGTTCACCACAATATATAAGGCAACTGCTAACAACCTTAAAAGGACAAATCAACAATAACACAATCATAGTGGGGGACTTTAACACCCCACTTACAGCAATGGACAGATCATTCAGACAGAAAATCAATAAGGAAACACAGGCCCTGAATGATGCATTAACCCAGATGGACTTAATAGATATTTATTGGACGTTCCATCCAAAAGCAACAGAATACACATTCTTCTCAAGTGCACATGGAACATTCTCTAAGACTGATCACATCCTGGGCTACAAATCAAACCTTGGTAACTTTAAGAAAATTGAAATCATATCAAGCATCTTTTCTGACCACAACGCTATAGGACTGGACATCAACAAGAAAAAAAACTGCAAAAAACACGAACACGTGGAGACTAAACAACATGCTACTAAACAACCAATGGATCACTGAGGAAATCAAAGAGGAAATTAAAAAATACCTAGCAGCAAATGACAACAAAGATACAACACTCCAAAACCTATGGGATGCAGCAAAAGCCGTTCTAAGAGGAAAGTTTATAGCCATACAAGCCCACCTCAGGAAACAAGAAAAAGCTCAAATAAACAAGCTAACTTTACATCTAAAGCAGCTCGAGAGAGAAGAACAGACAAGACCTAAAGTTTTTAGAAGGAAAGAAATCATAAAGATCAGAGCAGAAATCAATGAAATAGAAACAAAGAAAACCATAGAAAAGAGCAATGAAATGAAAAGCTGGTTCTTTGAAAAGATCAACAAAATTGATAAACCCTTAGCCAGACTTATCAACAAAAAAAAGAGGACTCAAATCAATAAAATTAGAAATGAAAAAGGAGAAGTAACAATTGACTTCACAGAAATACAAAGGATCATAAGAGACTACTATATGCAACTATATGCCAATAAAATGGAAAACCTAGAAGAAATGGACAAATTCTTAGACAAGTACAATCTTCCAAGACTAAACCAAGATGAAATAGAAAAGATGAATGGACCAATCACAAGAACTGAAATTGAAACTGCGATTAAACAACTTCCAACAAACAAAAGTCCAGGACCAGATGGCTTCACAGGCGAATTCTATTAAACATTTAGAGAAGAGCTAACACCTCTCCTTCTGAAACTACTTCAAAAATTGCAGAGGAAGGAATACTTCTAAACTCATTCTATGAGGCCACCATCACCCTGATACCAAAACCAGACAAAGATACCACAAAAAAAGAAAACTACAGGCCAATTTCCCTGATGAACATCGATGCAAAAATCCTCAACAAAATACTAACAAACCACATCCAACAATACATTACATCATGATTGTACATCATGATCAAGTGGGATTTATCCCAGGGATGCAAAGGTTCTTCAATATCCGCAAATCCATCGGTGTGATACACCACATTAACAAACTGAAGAATAAAAACCATATGATCCTCTCAATAGATGCAGAAAAAGCCTTTGACAAAATCCAATACCCATTTCTGATAAAAACCCTTCAGAAAGTGGGCATAACGGGAACCTACCTCAACATGATAAAGGCCATATATGACAAACCCACAGCAAACATCATTCTCAATGGTGAAAAGCTGAAAGAATTCCTGCTGAGATCAGGAACAAGACAAGGATGTCGGCTCTCGCCACTACTCTGAAACATAGTTCTGGAAGTCCTAGCCACAGCAATCAGAGAAGTAAAAGAAATAAAAGGAATCCAAATTGGAAAGGAAGAAGTAAAACTATCCCTATTTGCAAATGATATGATACTATACCTAGAGAATCCTAAAGACTTTACCAGAAAACCGTTAGAGCTCATCCACGAATTTGGCAGTCACAGGATACAAAATTAATACACAGAAATTGACAGCATTTCTATACACTAACAATGAAAGATCAGAAAGAAAAATTAGGGAAGCAATCCCGTTTACCATCACATCCAAAAGAATAAAATACCTAGGAGTATACCTACCTAAAGAGACAAAAGACCTGTACTCGGAAAACTATAAGATACTGATGAAAGAAATCAAAGATGACACAAATAGATGGAAAGATATACCATGCTCGTGGATTGGAATAGTTAATATTGTCAAAATGACTATACTACCTAAGGCAGTCTACAGATTCAGTGCAATCCCTATCAAATTACCAAGGACATTTTTTCACAGAACTCAAACAAAATATTTTAAAGTTTTTTTGGAAGCACAACAGACCCAGAATAGCCAAAGACATCCTGAAAAAGAAAAATGGAGCTGGAGGAATCAGGCTTCCAGACTTCAGACTGTACTACAAAGCTACAGTCATCAAAACCATATGGTACTGGCACAAAGACAGAAATAGAGATCAGTGGAACAGGACAGAAAGCCCAGAATTAAACCCACGCACCTACAGCCAACTAACCTATGACAGAGGAGGCAAGAATATACAATGGAGAAAGGACAGCTTGTTCAATAAGTGGTGCTGGGAAAACTGGACAGCCACATGGAAAAGAATGAAATTAGAACACTCCCTAACACCATACACAAAAATAAACTCAAAATAGATTAAAGACCTAGATATAAGACTAGACACTATAAAACTCTTAGAGGAAAACATAGGCCAAACACTCTCTGACATAAATGACAGCAACATCTTCTCAGATCCACCTCTTAGAGTATTGACAATAAAAACAAAAATAAACAAATGGGACTTAATCAAACTTCAAAGTTTCTGCACAGCAAAGGAAACTGTAAACAAAATGAAAAGCAACCCATAGAATGGTAGAAAATCTTTGCAAATGAATCAACTGACAAAGGATTAATCTCCAAAATTTACAAACACCTTCTGCAGCTCAATACCAAAAAAACAAACAAGCCCATCAAAAAAATGGGCAGAAGATCTAAACAGACAATGCTCCAAAGAAAACATACAGATGGCCAAAAAACACATGAAAAGATGTTCAACATCACTCATTCTTAGAGAAATGCAAATCAAAACCACTATGAGGTACCACCTTACACCAGCCAGAATGGCCATCATCCAAAAGTCTACAAACAATAAGTGCTGGAGAGGGTGTGGAAAAAAAGGAACCCTAGTATACTGTTGGTGGGATTGTAAATTGGTGCAACCACTGTGGAAAACAGTATGGAGATGCCTCAGAAAACTAAACATAGAACTACCATTTGATCCAGCAATCCCACTCCTGGGCATCTATCCAGAGAAAACCACAAGTTGCAAAGACACATGTACTCCGATGTTCATTGCAGTGCTATTTACAATAGCCAAGACATGGAAACAACCTAAATGTCCATCGACAAAGGAGTGGATCAAGAAGAAGTGGTACATATACATCATGGAATACTACTCAGCCATTAAAAAGAATGAAATACCAGCATTCTTAGCAACATGGATGGACCTAGAAACTATCATGCTAAGGGAAGTCAGCCATACAATGAGACACCAACATCAAATGCTTTCACGGATATGTGGAATCTGAAAAAAGGACAGACTGAACTTCTTTGCAGAACAGATGCTGACTCACAGACATTGAAAAACTTATGGTCTCCAGAGGAGACAGTTTGGGGGTTGGGGGGATGTGCTTGGCCTGTGGGATGGAAATCAGATTGTTATGATCATTATACAATTACAGATGTGCTAAATTCATTTGAGTAATAAAAAAAAAGTAAAAAAAAATGGATCATTTCTAGCTACTGCAGCTTTTAGCAGGTGAAAATGCCAGGGAGGGAAAACAACAAAGTCATAGTTTGATTAAGCTATGAACCAAGTAACCCATAGCTCTTTCCATGATCACCATCTTACTCTGGAGCAGGAACTTTGTCACACATTTTAAGACATAGTTTAGGAGATCCTGTCGTGGCTCAGTGGAAACTAGTATCCTAACTAGTATCCATGAGGACACAGGTTCGATCCCTTGCCTCACTCAGTGGGTTAAGAATCAGGCATTGTTGCAAGCTCTGGTGTAGTTTGCAGACATGGCTCAGATCTGGCATTGCTGTGGCTGTGGTGTAGGCTGGCAGCTACAGCTTGATTTGACCCCTAGTCTGGGAACCTTCACATGCCATGGGTGTGGCCCTAAAAAGACCAAAAAAAAAAATAGACATAGTTTACTACCATCTGACCCAGACATTCCACTTCTGGGTGTACATTTGGAAAAAAAAAAAAACACTAAACGAAGTAGTACCTTCCACTTGAAAAACAGAGAAAGAAATGATAAAACAAGGAAAAAAAAAGAATAAGAAAATCTACCAGTTAAAAAGTTGGTAATTAAGTACATATTCACCAAAAACAAAAAAAACAAAAAAACTTCAATGCATGGGATAAACCCTAGACAGTGATACAGTGATTTAGTCATTAGTGAACTTCAAGACAAAACCAAGGAATGAAGCCATGTGAAGCACAAAAGGCAAAGCAAAATATTCTTGCAAAAACTAAAAAAGGAGGGTTGTAGTTTTTTCTTGGCTTGAATGAGTCAGGGTTTTGACATTAATCTGGGAGGTTTGAGCTGCAAAGGCAGCAATTCAGAAAAAATCACATGGAAAGAAGAGACAAAAGCCTTTTCTTGAAAGAGGTAAGTCATAGGCCAGTCGCTAGGCAGTCAGCTAGTGGCCTCGGCAGCCATGAGAATAGGATCAAGTAGGGCCACCTCCATGTAAATGTGGCCACCTGACTGAAGGAGCAATTACAGCCCATTGCCAGTGCTTAGAAACAGCTCGCCTGAGAGAGGCAGGAGGCCTAAGTCATGCTGCTGCTTGAACAAGTGGCCTTTCCTATGCCTGCATGGATAGAACCCTGGGAAGGCATGGGAGCCAGGAAGGCCATGGCAGTGAGGGTGGAGGAAAGGGCTGACTGGGGAGAAGACAATGCCACCTCCTCCGGCTGCCCGGGGGCTGAGGACTTTACAGGAGACCAGGGAGCACTTAGCAGGGGGACAGCCAGCCCCTCCTCTAGCAGACACCACAATCCTAACAGCCCCCCTCCCCCCCCTCACCAGGAAGACTCCCTATCAGAATGCTCTAGAATTGTGCTGACCATTATGGCAGCCACCAGGCTTAGGTGGCTATTCCACATTTGATACCTGGAAACACTCTGCGCAAGTCTTTTTGCCCATGTATCTCGACTTGGATATGATGCCATTGCTATGTTTTCTGGATACCTGAGAGGCACCAAATAAATGGTACATGGATTATAATTTTCAAAAACACAGAATGCAACACTAGATACCACTCACATTTTAACTTTCTTTGAAATCTTCAGAATTGCATTAGGAACTTCCAATATCTCAGTGCCATCATTATAAACAGCAGTTATCAGCACATGGTACTATAACTGCTGAAGGTGGAAAAATCAGGCATCATCTAGACTGACCCTATGACAGAACCTGAAAGGTGTTTTAGGAGAATTCTCTGATTTCAAAGCTTCTTATTTGTCTCTTTCAAAAAGCAGAGTAGAGAGGGAAGCTTCTGATTATATGGGCTTTCTGGTTACCCAGATTCCTAAGAAACAGTACTCTCCTGTAATTAAATTGTAAGGAGTTAGCTGTAATTAAATTGCACAGTATTTGAGAAAAGCTGTCACTTCTCAGAATTAGCTCTGAGAACAAAGCTGGAATGACAGTAATTAAAACTGAATGCAGATGTTTTTAGATGGTTCTTGTCCGGGTTGGAATACACGTTTTTTTGTTTTGTTTTGTTTTGTTTTTTTATTTCCTGCAATCTTTGTTGTGTTATTTTCCTTCACACTGGCAGGTCAGAAAGTTTATGACAGGGTGCTGGGTTATTAATCTGAGAAAGAGTAAGCAATTTTTTTCCTATTTTTTATTTTTTTACATCCAGACATAAACATAAACCATCACCACCTATTTACAAAAATTCTGTTTAATTTTTTTTAAATTTCACAAGTACATATGGTTATATATTTAATATTAAAAATCTAAGTAATACAGATAAACAAGCATTCTCATTACTCTCTGTATCCCCCACCCACTCTGCTGACCTGAGAAAACTGCTGTTACCTATTCAGGTGTCCTTCCTGAACAGTCTCTCCCTGTGTACAAATATCTATACCTACACTGAAATACATTCTTTAAGTTCACTTTTTCATAAATAATACCTTATTAGGCACATTGCTCTTATCTTCCCACTTTTGCCTATCTTTTGGAAAATGTTTTATAATAATACCAATAAACCCTGCTCGTTTTCACTGCTGCACTATATTCCCTTGAAAAGCTCAGGCCCTATTTTATTAAAACATTCTTCCCCCATGGGCATTTAGGTTTGTCCCACTTTTCACTGTTACAAATACTACTGCAGTGAACTTGACCCTTTATAAGAAGGATGGATGGAGTTGGGGACAGAAAACACGTTCTTTTTTTTTTTTTTTTTAAATGGTCACACCTGTAGCATATGGGAGTTCCTGGGCCAGGGACTGAATCTGAGCCATAGCTGTCACCTAAGCTGCAGCTGCAGCAATGCCAGATCCTTTAACCCACTATACTGGGCTGGGGATGGAACCTGCACCTCCACACTGACCCTAGCCACTGCAGACAAATTCTTAACCCACTGTGCCACTGTGGGAACTCCGGAAAACACATTCTTAAACTCACAATGATAGAGAAAGAGAAATGAAATCATGAGGGGCAAATGGAAGCGGATACCAGTGGGACAAGCACTTGTGGTCTAATTGGTGCCAGGCACCGAAGAGCCTTCTTTGGTACCATCTGAAGACTTCTTGGTGATCCAATCCATCAGTGAATTGAAGCACCAAGTCAAAGAAAGTTTTCTAAGTATGCCAGTTTATACAAGGAGGTAAGCAACAAGATGACTGTAAGATCCTGACTCCCTGGACCCCAATGGGAGCCCCATGTTGCCTAAAATGCCACTGGGAAAACTGGGCAAAGAGAGAACCTTCTAAATCTCTGTGAAGTCCCTTCTGATTCTCATTTGCATAATTACTCTCTTATCTCTAAGAAAATAATCAAACTGGGTTTGGCAGAGGCCCCTGGCCTCCACTAGAGCCTAGGATTAAAAGTGACCTAAGAATACTCTTTTCCCTCTGTATAGCTTCTGAGATAAACCATTACGTGTTGAAATATTTAGCCTGCTAATTCTAATTCCACTGTTGGGAGGCACCACAGAGATGATCAAACCCATTCTACTATTTGGTAGAGAAGATAACCAAAGCCCAAAGAGGGAAGGTAACTTGGGCAACGTCACAGAGATGGTTGGTGGCAGAGCCAGGACCAGGAGCAGAGTTGCCTTGAACCATCCCCTTACTGCATGCCACAGTACCCCTCTCCATCACCACCCAGCATGCCAACTGCTCTCGTGCTTCCATCTGGAAGTGCCACCTCTGCTTGGCACTTTCTTAGCTATGTGTTGCAACATTTTTTGTTTGTTGTTTAAACCTTTCTGTCCTTGGTTACAGTGCACAGAGAAAGATGCTCAGTTAGTTGTGGTTGTTCCCAGTTGTCCGTGGTGTCTATTGCAAGGCTTATTTTTATCTGATGCTAGACTTCTATTGAATATCTTTGAAGCACATCCACACACCTTTCCTAAAGAAGAATTTGTTTCCCCATCAAAACTAACGTTGCAAATGCTAGTGCAATGACCAGTCTGACTGCATTTAAATATGTAATTCCTCTGACCCCTCATCACCTCTTCTTTGGCCCTGGCATTTTAAACTTTATTTACTGATTTCATTCAGGGCTGTATTTCTTTTGTTATGACTCTGGCAGATTTAAAAAATGCCTGCTGTTCTCGGAGTTCCCATTGTGGTGCAGTGGAAACGAATCCAACCAGGAACCTTGGGGTTGTGGGTTCAATCCCTGGCCTTGCTCAGTGGGTTAAGGATCCAGGGTTGCTGTGAGCTGCGGTGTGAGTCGCAGACACGGCTCAGATCTAGTGTTGCTGTGGCTGTGGTGTAGGCTGGCAGCTATAGCTCTGATTGGACCCCTAGCCTGGGAACCTCCATACGCCTCAGGTGCAGCCCTAAAAAGCAAAAAAAAAAAAAAAAAAGCCTACAGTTCTTCCCTTCATAGCATCTGCTATCTGCTCCCCCTTGCATGTGACTTTGAAGCTCTTCCCATGAAGAGGTGAAGTTTATTTCCCCACCTCTTTTATCTGGGCTGGTGTATGAAATGATTTGGCCAACAGAATGAAGTGGAAGTGACAGTGTATCAGCTCTGAGGGTGGACTTCAAGAGATCTTGTATATTTCTGCCTGTTCTCTTGGACACCCACTCAATGTCTCTATGAACAAGCCTGAGCTAGCCTTTTGGAGCAAGTGAGACCATGTGGAGCAGAGATGAGCCATCCTTAAATGAGGAATCTCAGATCAGCCAGCTCTCCAACTCACTTGGCAGCTGAGCATGAGTGAGTCCAGCCAAAACCAGAAGAACCACCCAGCTGAGTCCAGCCCACAGGGCTGCCCGGTACGACTGTGAGCTAAATAAACGATGGTTGTTTTGAGCCACTAAGGTTTTGGGAGTGGGGAGGGAAGTTACTATGACGCAAAGCCAACTGATATAGACCCTTTATTACTGTCTGCAGGAATGTTTATTAAATTGAGCCTCTCAGAGCAAAGGGACACTTCCCAATTACTTTTGTACAGTATTTTAATGTGAGTAACTTAATGTGAGTAAATAATTTTTAGAACAAAAATTATTTTCTTCAGGGGAATAGGGAAATGGGAAAGATTGATGAAAATTTGATTCCTACTTTCCCCTACACTTAGCCCACCCCAATCTCTACAGCCTGTATTTAAGGAAATAAATAGAAATCCACAGGATGTAGAGCATGTCATTAATCAATACTAGAGTAGTAAGACAAGCGGCAGAAAATCCTCTCCTTACAAAAGATTTTCTCTTTACAAAAAATATACTAAGAAAATTATGTAGGGAGAGGGTGAAAAGCCTATAATTTTCCAAACATCTTGGCTTCCCTGATTTTTGCTGTGCCGTTTCTCTGCCACTATGTCTTAGGGCCTTACCTTTGAGCTGCCTCAGTCCCCTTCCACAAGGCAGCAGCTCATCCACGCCTGCTCCAGACACTCTTGAAGGGGAGGGGTGGGGGCTACACCACCTGACTGCTATGGAAGGGCTGTTTTGAGTCCTTCTTGGACCCCCACACACTAACTTTTGGAGGTCTACTCATGCCACATTTAATACGGTAACATGTTAAAATGTGCCCACTTCTGACAATTTAATGTAATTTGTACAGAACTCTCAGGGTCAAGTTGCACTTGACTAGCTGACATGATATATATTATGACCAGCTAATTACACCTTTTAATGTTTACTTTGCACTTTTCCTTCTGTATTTGGAGTCATTAATTTTGTTGTTGATCGTCAGGTCGCAAACATTTGCACAGTCCCTTGAAGAACTCACAGGTTCTGGGCTCTGTGATTACAGGTGCCTAACAGGAAAGTCTGCCCTGGCCTAGTCAATCAGAAAATAGCTATTTCCTGAGCACCTAATATTGATAAAGCATTGTGCTGAAGTCTTCATCAAAATCATTCACTGGGCAGCAATTTATCAGGGCCAGTTATTCAGCTAAGCCCTGAGAACCAGGAGAGAGGCCTGCAGCTCCTGCCCTTGACAGCTCTGAGTTAGCCAGGCCTTGGCCCAAAGCAAAGCAGATGAAAAGTATTATGGAGTGAGGATCTGATTCCAGGCCTTTTCCTTAATCCACCATAAGGATCAGCATCACTTTCTATCTCTGGCAGCACAGGGAGACTGTATGGACAGACCTAATTCCTACTTGCAGCTGATCTTGGGCTAAGCCCTTACATTCCTTTCTCTGCAAAAGCAGGATGGTCTCATGACAGACATGGTGGTCTCCAGAACAAAGGCCACACTTGGGAATAACAGGTGACTCCAAGCTCAGAGCTGACTTATGGCGGGGTGATGGTGCAGGTGGCACGAGGCCTAGGTCCATGAACTTGGCGCTATGTTGAGGCAAAAGCTATGTCAGAATGCTCAGTGTGTTTTTAATGTTAACTGGAGACTATGCTGGTTTCCCAGGCCCTTGCAAGGCATACTTTATAGCCTTAAGAGACGAAACAGTGAAAATCAAGTAGCTCCTGAAGTTTTGGTAAACAAGCAATTCAGAAGGTCTGGTTTTAAGTAAGCCCCCTCAGGCCTCTTTAAGAATCAGCTCCAGTGGTGTTTTACCTCAGCTTCTCAAACATTCCTGTGCATTTATTTGAATGTCCTGGGAATGGTGTTAAAATGTAGATTCTGATCCAGTAGGTCTGGAGTGTGGCCCAGGAGTCTGCATTTGTCTACCTATGAAATTGATGCCGAACATTTGGAGCAAGGCTTTATATAATACACTCCTTTACAGTTTACCAGTTGCCTGGCTCCTTTGTCTCCTTTGATGAACTTACCAGTTTTGAAGCACTGGCACCCCATGTCACAAATATAGCTGCAGGCTCAGAGTGGCTTGCCTCGAACCCCTGGCTAGTAAGTGGCAGAGCAGTGTTCTGACCCCAGTCTCCTGGTTTCTAGTTTGGCACCACTGCCATTTACTCACAGCCCCAGACAGCTCTTTGTATTTTACCTCCCATGTCTTGTGAGGTCATTTGTCTCAAATTTAAAGTCCAGAGTTAATTTCATCCTTTTCAAACTTTCAAGCTGATAACCTGGTCTCACTTCTCATGCTGTGTAGCAGCTGGGGAAGAAAAGATTTTCAAAAGCAGTCTAGAAAGGGCTTGCCGTGGTTTTGTCTGGAGTGATTACTCCTGCTAGGAAACCAATCATGCTTGGAAACATTGCTTGGAGCAGTTAAACCAACAGGATTTCCATCACGGCTTAGAGGTCTGTGGAGGTGAGGGGGTGGGCAGGGCAGGTAGCCAGCAGAGCCTGAACCTCAGGTTCACAGACTTGGCAACAGACTGCTGTTTTCTGTGCCTAATAATAATAAAAGACTGTAGAGCCAGCCAGCCACGGGTTTCTGTGGAAATAAAGATATATTTAATTTGGGGGAGTTCCTGTCCTGGCGCAGCGCAAACAAATCCGATTAGGAGCCATGAGGTTGCAGGTTCGATCCCTGGCCTCACTCAGTGGGTTAAGGATCCAGTGTTGCCATGAGCTGTGGTGTAGGTCACAGATGCAGCTTGGATCTGGCGTTGCTGTGGCTCTGGCATAGGCTGGCGGCAACAGGTCCAATTAGACCCCTAGCCTGGGAACCTCTATATGCCACAGATGTGGCCCTAAAAAGACAAAAGACAAAAAAAAAGATATATTTAATTTGTGAATACCTATTACCTGCTAGACACTCAGCCAGGTACTTTGCAAACATCCCCCTCTAATCCTTATAGTAAAGCTGTGAGGTAAGTTACACTGCCCGCTTTTCACAGGTTAGGAAACTGAGGCTCATCAAGGTTAAAAAGCTTGGGTCCTGTAGCCCAACAGAACACCAGGACTAAGTGTGTCTGATGTGTGGGCTCTCATTACCACACCACACTACCTCTGAAATTGAAAATGAAGTTTAAAGGGCAAGGAGACTAAACCTACTCTAATTCTGGCAGCTTCTGACTCAGGGAGTCAGGGCCCTTGCCCTCTCCCATGGCTATTCCTTTGAAACATCTGTTTGGGGGTTTTGTCAGGCTGACATCCTTTTCTCCTTTTTTATTAAAAAACTTTTGGAGTTCCCATTGTGACTCTGTGGGTAAAGAATCTAACTAGTATCCATGAGGGTATGGGTTTGATCTCTGGCTTTGCTCAGTGGGTTAAGGATCTGGCATTGCAGCAAGCTGTGATGTAGGCCACAGATGTAGCTCAGATCTGGGGTTGCTGTGGCTGTGGTGTAGGCTGGAGGCTGCAGCTCTGATTCGATCCCTAGCCTGGGAACTTCCATATGCTACAGGTATGGTCCTAAAAAGCCAAAAAAAAAAAAATTTTTTTTACTAAAAGTTAAAAGAATAGTATAATGAACCTCTGTAACCTTCACACAGACTCACCAATAGTTAACTTTTGTCACATTTCTGTGCATATGTGTGAGAATATTATATATTTTTTTTCTGAGCCATCTGAAACTATAAAAATGCTACCCTTAAAAACTAGGAAAAAAGACTTTCTTTTATTCACATTAGAGCTATGATAAGGAATTTTAACAATGACAAAACTACTGTGTAATAAATGACTTCTATTCAAATTTCACCAACTGTCTCAATAATGTCCTTTATGGCAATTTTTTTTCCCCTGATCCAGGGTTCAATCAAGATGGTGGAGTGCATTTGCCTGCCATGCCCTTCTGGTCTCCTTTAATCTGGAACTGCTCCTCAGTCAAGCTGCTTTTGACCCAGCACTTTCACAAGGCATTGGGAAGGCTGTCACCTGAGTTTGGGAGATGCTGAGTGCACCCCACTGAACCAGTGGGTACCACACTGGCCTCTCCTTCATCTGTCAAATTTGCCACCTGCTCTGCCGACTCTCTCAGAAACACAGCTAGGTAGGGCGGGCTGGGAACCACAGTATTTACAGGAGCTGAAGCCCACTTTTTTTTTTTTTTTGGTCTTTTGTCTTTTTAGGGCCGCACCTGTGGCATATGGAGGTTCTCCGGCTAGGGGTCCAATCAGAGCTATAGCTGCCAGCCCACACCAGAGCCACAGCAATGCCAGATCTGAGCCGCATCTGCAACCTACACCACAGTTCATGGCAATGCTGGATCCTTAACCCACTGAGCGAGCCCAGGGATCAAACCTGCAACTGCATGGTTCCTAGTCGGATTCATTTCTGCTGTGCCACAACAGGAACTCCAGAAGCCCACTTTCAATGCAAGCTTTGAGCCTCCTTGCCCCTGCACCTGAGTGAGCCAGATGGCTTTAAAGGAGCACTTCCTCTTAGCACCTCTTGATTTCTGAGGAATTTAGAGATGGAGTAATGCTCTAAACAAATACCCACCATTGCCTACCACCCATTTAAGAAAAATAGGGATGGGTTCCTAATTTACCCTCCCTGGTTTTTCTGGAATTCTTTCTGGTGGAGATTAAGAAGCCCCCAAATCTGGGGCTACATGATTGGTTTGTGGCTTATGACCTGACAACATTCTTTAGAACAGTAAGACAGTCAATTAAGAGTATCTGTCAGATTAGCCTTTGGCTCAAAGTTCCCCTGCCATGATCTTTGCCATGAGGGCTGCAAACATCACTTTAGTAACTGCATCATCATCAGTCTAGATTTTTTGGATTCTGGAATTTTAAAAAAGGATCTTTAGTCTTCTTAACCATCCAGGCTGCTTTATATATTCTAAGAAAACGTGATGTAGGATGAAAAAAAAGTTTTCCCTCATATTGCCTTCACCAGCATGCAAGAAGTAGTAATCTACTTCTGAAGTTGATTTTACTTGCCAGAGTTCATACATAAAAACACAGGATGGTCACGTAAATTTGAATTTTGGATAAACTTTATCTGATATTCAAATAGTGTGCAGAATACGCTCTTATAAAAAGTCATTTGATGTTTATCTGAAATTTTAATTTAAATGAGTGACCTGTATTTTCTCTGGCAACATGAAGTCTATGCCCTGTGGATCTCTCTCTCTCTTTTTTTTTTTTTTTTTTTAAGGGCCGCACCTGTGGCATATGAAAGTTCCCAGGTTAGGGGTCAAATTGGAGTTGTAGCTGCTGGCCTACACCACAGCCATAGCAATGCCATATCCAAATCACATCTTCAACCTACACTGCATCTCATGGCAATGAGGACCCTTTAACCCACTGAGTGAGGCCAGGGATCAAACCCTCATCCTCATGTATACTAGTTAGGTTCTTAACCCACTGAGCCACAACAGGAACTCCCGTCGATCACCTTTTAAGTTTGCTGGAGACCGCTTCACTACTGAGATTCAAAATAAGACAGAAGACTCAATCATCACACCATGGCCATGGCTAGCAAATGGACAACTGCATTGCCATACTAATGCTGGAATGAATTTTGATAAAGGAAACAACTAAGTAAATACTGAAGGTAAGCACACACAGCTTTCATGGTGCAGATTCACATCCTTTAATGGTAATTGCAAAAGATAAAACCCTCTGAAAATCAAAAGTATTTTTATTTAACTCGCTTGGCAGCAACATTCAACCTACAAGATACTATTTATCATCCTCATTTATCTTTCTTAGGGTGAACTTTCATACTTCCTGCTACAGAAATATTTATTCGTTTGATCATGGAGTACTGCTCCAGACCCCCTAGGGGTATCATATAATATATGATAAATATTGTATTTTCTATTAATACGAAAAGTTCTGAATCATATATCTGACTTCAAATGTTTCAAAAAAAGAACTGTAGCAGATTTAAAAATTAATAGCCAGGGAGTTCCCGCTGTGGCGCAGTGGTTAAAGAATCCAACTAGGAACCATGAGGTTGCGGGTTCGATCCCTGCCCTTGCTCAGTGGGTTAACGATCCGGCGTTGCCGTGAGCTGTGGTGTAGGTTGCAGACGCGGCTTGGATCCCGCGTTGCTGTGGCTCTGGCGTAGGCCGGTGGCTACAGCTCCGATTCGACTCCTGGCCTGGGAACCTCCATATGCCGCGGGTGCGGCCCAAGAAATAGCAACAACAACAACGACAAAAAAAAAAAAAAATTAATAGCCAGGAAAGACTTTAAAACTGTGTTGTCCAACATGGTAGCCATTAGCTATGTGGCTACATTGAACACTTGAAATGTGTCTAGTCTGAATGAAGAGAGAGGTACTGTTGGTAAAAATACACATTGGGTTTCAAAAACTTAGCAGGGAAAAAGAACATAAAATATATGACCACATGCTAAAATAATGTTATTTTGGATATATTAGGTCATATAAAATATACTATGAAAATTAATTTTATCGTTTCTTTTATTCTATTTTAATGTAGCTATTAGAAAACTTAGAATTACTTATGTGGCTCCTGTTATATTTCTAGTGGAAAGCAGTGCTTTAGAGAATATCTAAATGTAAAATTCTTTTTTACAGGTGGTGAAACCAAATGAGAAAGTGACTTAGGTCATGTGGGCTGTTGGTTGCTGAGTCCAAGCTAAACCTTTGGTCTTCTTACTCCTGCTCTTTCCATTTCCCCTTCAAGAGACCTAATTCCAGAATGAAAATCCTCAAAGGATGAGCCTCTCAGTGGTCTGTAGGCTCTATATTTGGCACTGGAATTCTCAGGCCAATTTTAGAGCCTGAGGGTTGGTGATTCTTGCTGATGGAAGTAAGAAAAATCAAACATCAACTTGTAACCAAGGGTTTCAGGCATAACAGACTTAGAGAAGCAAATGAGAAAGACTGGTAGTTCACTAATTCCATTTGATGCGACAGTTCTCAGCAGGTTCAGAAAAGGAGAGGCTGTGAGTGCCCTGCCAGAGGGGTGGTGGAATTTCACTCAGACTCAGATCAGATCCAAGTTCCTTCTTCAACTCCACTAAAGATCAGTCCAGGGTGGAAAATCACACCCAGAAGGAAGGGTAGCAGATGTGTCTTATTCTCTGGTTGACAAATGTTACAAACAAAGGTCCACTATCCCCAGAAAGGTCACCTTCTAGACACTAGGTGCTCAGTAATAAGATGCTAGCTGCATTTAGTGGGCATGGAATCGTTATTCAGCAATCAGTACAACCCTTGACAGTGGGAAAGGGCTTCTTGGCCACCAGCACATGCTCTATTTGGCTGAACTGAGGGAGAAACAAATCTCCAAGGGGAGCGGAACAGGAAATGTGGGGTATAAAACAAAGCCAGCAGCTAAGTGAAGGTAGATGCAGGCCCCCTCCCGACCTGTTCCAGCCAGGTCTGGGAGCCCTTAGAGGCTGCATTCCCAGGCATGTGCATCAGCAGGGCCTGGCCTCCCACAGCAGTCTAGAAGGAAAGGCTCAAAGCCAAGAGAAAGGGGGAAGGAAGCCCATGGGATGTGGCCTTGACAGGTTTCTGTAGGGCTTGATAGATCACAAAAAGCTAAATGAAAAGTTAGCAGCATCCACCCCAATATCCTGGAACACCCAGAGCAACTTAAGAAGGGCCCCATGGCTAGGGAGCTGCTGCAATCTGTAGGCACTGAGGCCCCTGCTGTGCGAGTAATTTTAGCTGTTTGAAGGCATCATCAGCTGTGTTTGCTCATTTACACGAACTAGCTGGATGTCTGGGAAGCACTGGGGTGGAGAGAACTTGGCCTAGGAATCACACAAGGCTGAGGTGGAATTTTATTTAACTGTGAAAAAGTTACTTAATATTTTGTCATTAGTAAAACAGATAAGAAAATATGCCCCAGAGGGTTCTGCCAGGTGTGAGTGAATTAAAGCTCTTGAAGAGTAACTATTCGGAATATCTATTGGACTTGTTATTTACACTTGAGTCGAAGTCTTTTCTCACAGGGTGGAAGCGAGCTGTCCATCTTCCTCTCCTCTCTTCCTCTCCCTCCTACCTTCATCCCTCCCCTCCCCTGCACAACAGCACACAGAGGCTTGACAATCCACTATCTGCCACAAACAGAGGAACAGAGCATCCTGAAATGGAGCGTTTCGCCATGTAACTGAGTAAATGAGTCAGAAGCCACTTAGAAAACTTGTAAAACACAGTGTATAATTTACAGCTTGACGAGTATTTTAAACCTGATGCCCTTCTAACGCTCAGCCAGGACACACTCTTTAGCTGTCGCAAAAGTGACTCTTCATAGCTCAGGAAAGAGATCTGCCGACAGTGAGTATCCACTGCCACCTCTGTCCTGCTCCCAGCACTTCTAATGTGGGAACAAGAAAGAAAGAAAAGTGCTAGAAGCTGATTCAGTGTTTGGTGGGCTCTCATTAGGAAACATTAGCTATAATTTTCAAGTGATGGATAAAATCCAAAGCTTCTGATGAATGATAAAAGAGTCTAATAGCCTGGATAGCACCCTGCCCACTAGATAGAAAAGAAGACATGTATTCTTCATTCCATTAGGCAGGCACTCTAATCCATAAGAAAATATATACACATTTAACTTCTACTTTTACGTCTCTTTTGAGACAGAGTTATTTAACCTGGGGTTCACTGATGGGCTTAAAGGTGCTTATAATCCATTAAAATTAAGTGCAAAGTTCATGTGTATGTGAAGGTTTCCATGAAGAGGATGTTCTTAATCAGTTCTCAGAGGGGTTGGTGCCCCACTATACAGAGCCAGTTTCCTCTGTGCTGTGACTGGGCCCTTTTCGCTCTAAGCATAGTCATTTTAATCACGTGGTTCTCAACATACTGCTGACATCTGGGGCTGGTCAAGTCTCCACTGGACTCATTTCAAGATGTTTAGCATCCCTGGTACCTGACCATTAAGTGCCAGTATCACTCCTTGTCATTGTGACACACCAAAATGATCATACACATTTTCATTTTTTTTTAATTTAATTTAATTTTTTTTGTCTTTTTTTTTTTTTTTTTTTTTTTTTTTTTGCTATTTCTTTGGGCCACTCCCGCAGCATTTGGAGGTTCCCAGGCTAGGGGTCAAATTGGAGCTGTAGCGCCCAGCCTACGCCAGAGCCACAGCAACACGGGATCCAAGCTGCGTCTTCAACCTACACCACAGCTCACGGCAACACCGGATCATTAACCCACTGAGCAAGGGCAGGGACCGAACCCACAACCTCATGGTTCCTAGTCGGATTCGTTAACCATTACGCCACGACGGGAACTCCCATACACATTTTTAAATCCCCCTTAGAGGGCAGTTCCTCCCTGGTTAAAAAAATTAAGTTTGCCTCCCCCACTTTTCGTTCTTTATCAGGAAAATGAGGGAGGTGGGTGAGATGACCTTCCAGCTCTATGATCCAGAGACACCTCACACATATCACCCCTTCTTTGAGTGTCACACTTGTTCCTAGTCACTCTATATGCTAACAGATATGTATTCCTTGGAGGGACCTGAAAGGTACCTAAAAACGTGCAGAACCCTGGCCTGGTCTCAGACATGGCCCTCCTGGGCAGTCCTTGTGGCTTCCCTAGGCTGATGTCCATCGACTGTAAACAAGATGAAGTGATTTGAGGGTCAGTTCAGCTCTGAAGGTGGACGATTCTATGCAGTAATGAGAATTGAGTCTATGGGATTTTCTGTACCTCAAGGAAGTTGCCAGAAGTCTCCTTTCAGATATTATAACAAATCCTTTTTGGGGAGAAAAGTATATAGTACTCCTACAAGGCTGAGATAGACACAAAAGACCCAGCATGCCCCTTCACAGCCCTAAGTGTTAGACCATATAAATTAGATGTCTAGTAAAGAAAGAAAAGATAGAAAAAGTCCCAGGGAAGGGGATATCCTAGGATTGGGCTTGTTGGTGAGAATCTAGGAATCTGACGGCCTTCAGGGAAATTGTGAGGCACCAAGTTCAGATGGCAACTCCTCTCAGAGGCCCGCTTTAGCTCCTGAAGCAGCTAAGAGCCCATAAGCTAATATCAGTGCATTCTTATTATGGCGCATTAATTTTGTCAATAGCTGTTGACTATTTGCTCGGCTGCTTATATTTTTACCAAGCATCTGTCTTTGAAGACAGCTTTGCCTCTGTGGAACATACTTAGTACAGAGCCTGACATACAGTAGGGATTCAGACGAACAAAACGGGGTGCAGAAAAAAGGCTGGCCTGTGTGCTAGAAGGAAGAATTAATAAAAACATGCTGGATTAGCTTCTAGGTGGGCCTAGCTCATAAGGGTGAGCTATGAATACAGCCTTCCAGCTTCATCTTCTCTCTCTCCCAGGGGAGCCAGGGTAGCACCTGGTGTGTTAATCATCCTGTCCCTGCAAATGAGACACTTCGTGAACTCATGCACCAGCTAGGCAGTCCTGGTGAAGCCAAAGAAAGCATACTATTAATTCCTGCATGCAAGCTCTCTCTAGTGAACAGCATCTGATGGGCAGAAAGATCTACGTTTTTTTCCCTAGAGATTTAACATCATGTAGGAAATTATTTCCAAGCAATCACTTCTGAACTGCTGAATCTGAATATTCCCATTGAAAGATGACAGCCCTGTAATAAGGAAGTCTGTGAGCCCTGTGAGAGAGGTTTTGAACATAGTATTCACTGGGTAAAAAGTTAATATTTTCTAATGACAATATGATGTGGTTGGTTCAGCTCCCGAGACAACATTCCTCTGCAGGACTATAAGCCCTGCCTATTTCCTGGTCCTCTTCGTTTTTCCTAGTTCTTCCCCTTCTACTGTGGAACTCTTGACCCTTCCCTCAGTTGGTGACCTCAATCTTGCTTTTTTCTACAAGTCTCTTTTTTGGCTCCTTGGTGATGGTGAGGATGGTATGAGGTAGGAGAAAGGGCAAGCAAGACTGCCCAGATGTTGGTGTATGGATTTGGGGTCCAGAGCTGGGCTGTGTGATCAGCTGAAGTAATCAGGAGTGGTAAGAACCAAAGAGTCATAGTAGGTAGAGCCCTGCAGTAGTTCAAAGGTCTGAGCAGTGCTTGTTGGAGGAAATGGCTGGGAAGGGGCTTCTGCTCCTCAATGACTCCATCACCAGTCTGTCTGCGCAGGCTGCACCAAAAAGGCTTGGGGCAGAGGTTATGAGTCTTTCTGACAGCTGTATACTGACTCAGGGAGGCTGGAGAATTGTGTGTGCTTATGTGAGGGCCATGTTCAAGCAGGGAGAAATTCCTAGCAGCAGAAATTGAATAATAGGACCAAGAAATGAAAGGCTTCAGCCACATGTGACTACAAGGTCTTCTTGAGAGCAGATGTCCATGACACCTGGTTATATCTGGGCAGGCCTCAGAAAGTCCCTTCTTATGGACTAGGACTAGTAGTGTCCATTCCCCAACCCACCTCCACCAGCCAGAAATGGCAGGGGGTGGTGAAAAGGACACAGGCTTGAGAGGAAAACCTGGGTTTGAGTTTTAAATCTGCCTCTGTAAACTAGCTGTGTGACCTACACTAGCTATGTAGCTGTTGTGACCAAGTCAAACTATACAGGGGGTTAGAGATAAGAGTTTGAATCTCACCTCTAAACAAAAGTGCTACAAGGTTCAAGGTCCTTCAGGATCT
Organism: Phacochoerus africanus; assembly: GCF_016906955.1. Classification (NCBI taxonomy): domain Eukaryota; kingdom Metazoa; phylum Chordata; class Mammalia; order Artiodactyla; family Suidae; genus Phacochoerus; species Phacochoerus africanus. The sequence goes on along the minus strand of NC_062544.1, from coordinate 154,694,922 downwards.
TAAATTTATTCAAATAATATTTATTGAGTGCCTATTACATAACCAGGTACCTTCTAGGTGCTTGGGATACAGTAAAAACACAAAAGACTAAAATCCTTGTCCTGTGCAACTTACATTCTAGTGGAGAGATCTTGACAATAAAGGTAAGTACATTATATTGTAGTTTAGAAGGCGATCAGCATTATGGGATGGAATAGGACAGATTAGGTTAAGGAAGTAGGAAAGCTGAAGTCAGGGGTAGGGGAGAGGGTGAGTTGCAAATACTCTAATAGATGATTATCTGGAATCTCAAAAATGGCTTCCTAAGTAAACCTGAGGAATAGAGACATGATGTCTGTTGAAGTGACATAATCAGAAAGAGAAAATGAGGTTTATCTTGTATAAGATGTGGGAATGACCTCAATCTGCAGCTCTTTCCTCTACTCTAGCTCATTTCCATAGGAGAAGGTAGATCTTATTTTCAATACTCACTAAGGGTTTGGGTTAGGAGTACTGTTATGGAAGTCCCACAGCTCAGCAGGGGTGGAGCGCTACTGAAAACACCCTATACACAACTAGGGATTCTTGGAAATCCCACAGGAGGAGGTTACCAGTGACAGGCAGCTTAGAGATTTACTACCCAAGGCTCTGGATTTATCTGGGAGCCTCAGATTTACTGCTCAGTGACCTGCCTGGTCACTCTAAATGGCAACAGATAACTTCATATCATTGTGAGAAGCCAATTAAAAATGACTCAGTAAATGATCACTACTTCATTGGACACTCCTTCCTCCATGAATAGAATACTCTTATTGTGCCAATGATTGGTTATAATTGGCTTGGTGGTTTGTTAGATTGATTTACTTATTTTTATATATTCATTCCCTCTTTCTTTGCATTACTGGCTAACATCTTTTGAATTCTGAGATCCAGAACTAATTCACTTATACAATTTTCCAAATTGAAAAGATCGGAGTAGAGTAAGAAAGGAAAAAAGCAAAGATTGACACCTGGCACATGGTGACAGCTGGTGCTTGCCAGCGGGCAGACATCACAGGATGCGCTTGAACTTAACAAACGCAAAAACCTCTGGGTGGTGGCTCCCATTGACCATAATGCAAGTAATGGATTTCCTGGCAGACATTTACTGTGTGAGGCCCAGGAGTTAACTGGCTCCAAAAGCTGATCCCAGAAAAGACAATGCTTGGAAAGGTCACCTGGAAATTAGGACATTTTCCAGAATGTGCATTATCTTGTAGCTTTCCAAATCACTGTTTATCATATTATCCCATTCTTCATGGCCTCTTTTCTGAAAATGCAGGTATCTGTTCTTCAGACGGAGACAAAACAAATACACCAGCTAGAAAATAATGTGAAGCTTTACAACAGGTAAGTATTCAGTAGGTTTCCTGTACTGGCACCATTTATATGACTATGATTCATAATAAAAGAGAAGTCTTCCTGTTATTAGATTATATCACATCATTAGCAACACCATAAAACTCCATAGCTCTTTAGACTCATTCTGTATATTCAGGTAAAAATGTCTACAGTATACTTTCTAGCTTTGAATTGGATTAGGAGTCAATCTTCTGTCATCCTTCTTCCTCAGCATTCACATTCCTAATTACTTCAACTGCATCCTCTGTAACAGTACTTCTCAAACTTTTAGGTCCATGTGAACCAGATTCTATTATTATGTCTAGGGTGATGCCTGGGATCCTGAATTTCTGCAAGCTCTCAGATGATGCCAGTGCTGCCTGGCATTGTGCTCCATGGACCACATTTTGAGTAGCAAAGATCTACATTGCACTGATCTGGGCCTGCATCATCTCACTGAACTTTTGTGACAGCTCAGTGGTCCTACTGTCCTAAACTCTTTCTCCATACTGTCCAAGAGGCCTTTCTAAAACATAAACCTGATGCCACTCTTCTCTTCTTACTGCTCCCTTCAGTGACTCCACGCTGCCCATGGGTGAGTTCTCAGCTCTTTAATGATGGACCTTGGGCTCCCTCATGATTAGACCTCACACCTTGCCAGCTTATTCTCCCACTCTGTATCTTAATCTTGATGTCCTTGTGTGGTAGCAAGCTTCCAAGATCTCCTCAATGATCTCCATCCCATGCTCTTGTGTAGTCCCCTCCCATCTTCCACAGGGCTAACTTGTATAATCACCAGAATTTTGTGTGACTTCTAAGTTTAGGTCATAAAAGATACTTTTGCTTTTGCTTTGCTTTCTCTTGGATCATTTAATCTTGGAGAATCCAACTGTCAGGTCATATGAACAAGCCAGCAGGCATGTCAAGAAATGGTAAGGAACTGAGGCCTCCTGCCAACAGCTACATGAGTGAACATTTTCAGAAGCAGGTCCTCCACCTGCAGTAAAGCCTTCAGATATCTGCAGCACCAGCTGATGCCTTGACTGCAACCAAATAAGAGACCCTGAGCTAGGACTCTTCAGGCTAAGCCACTGTCAATTCCAGGAACCATAGGAACTGTTAGTTAATAAGTATTTATTTCTTCCAGCCACTAAGTTTTAGGATAATGTGTTGTGCAGCTATAGATGCTGATGCCTCTTCTGGGAAAACCTCTCATGTGTATAAATTCTGTTCATCCTTTGAGACCCAGATTTCCAGATATTTCCTCTAGGAAGCCCTCACTGACTTCTCCCCTCAAGATGTGGCCAGATGCTTCTTCTTTGGGCAGCCATGATGCCCTGGGTGTGCCTATAACTCTATATTGATTACAATGTCTAGTCATTATCTATATGTCTGATAGTCCCACTAGACTATGAGCTCCTTAGAGGCAGGGGGCTATATCATTTTGATATCCTGAGTGCCAATCATAGTACCCGGAACAGAGCAGGCATTTATATATGTTGGAATGAGCAAATGAATGAAGTCAACTTCCCTGGAATCATGACCTTATAGCAACTAAATCCCTTTAACTTGGAAGTTCTATAAGCACCTGCCACTACTTGCTTGACCTGCCATCTCACATGGGCCAGTTATGACTCAATACCTTGACTGCTGAATTTCCAGTTTTTTATCACACCACTTATTTACTGAGTTTCTTCAGTGGCTCTTAACCAGAAGAACACATGGGAATCACCTGTGGGGATTTGAAAGAATACACACACACACACACACACACACATACATACATATATGCTCTAGTACCCACCCCAGAGATTCTGACTCACTAGTTGTGGGTGAGGACCAGACATGCACATTTTAAAAGTCTCCATAGATGACTTTTCATATGCAAGTTGATATTCATTGATTTACTGATGTTTAATTTATGTCCAAAAAAGAATAGGGTTATAAGAACATGTGATTACTAAAACAAAACAATAATAGCCCCCCCAAACTCTTAAATATAGGGAAGTATAATAATAAGAACATTGATGGGTCTTGGTAAGTGATGATTATTATATCAGAAAACCTTGGCTAGAGAAACTACTCCAAGTGAACAAAAATATTTTAGTACTTCCTTGGAATCAAGACAAAGATATGTGAATGGATTATATAACTTTCACCATTTGAAATAAATAGCATAGAAGTTTTCCAGTAAAAACAACTTTTGGTCTAGTATTGAACTATAAGAGGAATTATCTCAAAAGTATTTATGTAAGAAGCATTGAATAATACAATGAATGATGTCTCTGATACTTAAAAAAATGCAGGAAACTTTTCAATACAGTTACTTTCAACAAAAGCTAAAAGGCTAATGTTAAATTCTAGGGTGGTGAAGGTATTTCTAGTGGAGAGCCAAATAATAAAATATGTAGCTTCCTTGACATCTGGCTTGATACAAGAAAATTATAGAACCTGGAGGAGGAAACTATGAATATTCCATTCATTATAAACAATCTCACTTGGGTTTTTTTTTGCAGGAGCTCAACAGTGGCCATCTCTTCATTCCTGAGTCTGAACTTGGGATATTCTCCCAATGCAGCTCAGCTTGCCAAGCATGGAAAGAAGGCGGAGACAGAAAGCCTGGAGGGGAAGTTTCTACTGTGGCTCAGCAGCAGCAAGCCTGACTAGTACCCATGAGGATGTAGGTTTGATCCCTGACCTCACTCAGTGGTTAAGGATCCGGATTGCTGAGAGCCATGGTGTAGGTCGCAGATGCAGCTTGGATCCCACATTGCTGTGGCTGTAGAGTAGACCCCTAGCTTGGGAATTTCCATATGCCATGGGTGTGGCCCTAAAAAGCCAAAAAACAAAAGTGTGGAGGAATGTAATGAATGCTAACTACATTAGTTCACAAAGGTTCCTGCCCACAGGGCTCAGAATACTTGCACTACAGTGTCAGCAAGTGATGTAAGGGTGGGTATATGTTATCTGCAAGTGCTAGTGCTGTGAGCACTGCACTGTAGCGCAAGATACAGTGATCACATCCAACCCGAAGCATTTGTTTTGTTGGACAATTTTTTTTTTTAATCTTTTTAGGGCTGCGGCATATGGAAATTCCTAGGGTAGGGTTGACTCGGAGCTGTGGCTGCCAGCCTACACCACAGCCACAGCAATGTGGGATCCAAGCTGCATCTGTGACCTACACCACAACTCTGATCAACGCCGGACCCTTAATGCACTGAGCGAGGCCAGGGATAGAACCTGTGTCCTCATGGGTACTAGTTGGGTTCATTACTGCTGAGTCACAACAGAAACTCCAAGGACAAATTCAATGAATTATTTGAAAGCTTCAAGTTACAACATCAAACCTCAAAAGCATACAGAATATTAGAGGAAAGAAGCAGCAGCTGTCTGGAAGGAGTAAGTTGAAAGAACACATAATCAAAGGATCCTGCCTTGTCCCTCTGGCTAGGATGATTTCTAGTGGATCCATGCCAAACTGGTCCGTTAGGGGCACTCAATCTTTGATTAAGGGTCAACTGGTCAGTGAGGTATCAGTCACCACCAAACTCCTGGCTCTCCTGGTCAAACACAAAGGGCAACTTTGGGGGTCATAGAAAAGCCTGAGGACTATAGGTGCAGAATGGAAAGGACTGAGACCCTAAAATGATACTCCATGCCACAAATATTTCAGAAAACTTCCAAAGGTTATAGGGTTCAGCTATGCTTTCAAGTTCTGACTCACATGTGAATAGACATTCTACCAGTGCTATGCAATAGAAATTGGTGAAATTGATGGAACTATTCTATGTGTGCACTGTCCGGTATGATGTACCCCTAGTTACATGTTGCTACTGAGAAACACCATATTTCAACTGATTACAAATAGTTTACATTTTGATCGCCACATGTGTTTAGGTGGTTATCACAGGACTAGACAATTCTATAGAGTATGGGGCAAACTGCTTCTCCTCTGGAACTACTAATTGAGGCTCTGACTTCATCTGCTAGGAAGGAGTGTCTGCAAGAAAGCTGTATGTTCCATGGGACACCTGGTCACACACCCTGAGAGCTGTGGCAGCAGTCTCAAATCAACAGGCCTCCCAAGCCAGGAGTATCAACTTCAAGGGGAGAACAACAACTCCTAAGTCATTCTTGGTCTCTGGATGCCATTAAAAATCCACCTGTCAAAAGAGCTCTAGGAAATGAGATGGAAACATGAGAGTACTTAAAAGTACTATCGGATGTCTAAATATCAAAAGCAACAGTAATGTAACTAGACTTCAGTAGGCCCTGTAGTTAAGTGCATTTCTGTTGTAAATAATGTGACTTGGTCTTCTCAACCTGCATTCCAGCTTCCTCCTAGTTGGAGAGGCTGAAGAGTTTAAAGCCATGTTTCCCAGACTCCTATGTGTGGCCATGTTCTGGATGAGTACTATGTGCTGTGAGACTGGGAAGGCAGAAGCAAGTGAGAGGCCACGGTCCTACTTCTTATGGCTGCTGGCAGATCAGCTGCTGCTCAGAAGGAAAAGCAGTGAGGCAGCTTTACTTGGTGGCCCAACATGCCGGAGCTTCGAGATGAGAGTGGTAGTTGCTGTGGTGGTTCCTACACTCTGTACTGCTGCTACAGCACTGTGCTTGGACCTGACAGCTCCTGACTCCTACTGCCCCAGCTTTCCAAGAGCTTACTAAGCACATAATCCCTAAATGCTCGATTTCCGCTTCCTGCACTCGTTTCCTATGTTATCTCCTTTAGTCCCCTCAGCCACCCTGTTTCACCATGGCCTGTTTCACAGATAATCAAGTTCAGTTCTGTTTGGGGTAAGAGCTTTGCATATTCGTGGTCTCATCTTTTTCTCCAAACAAATCCAAACAGATCTAGACATATATCATAAACTGTTTCAACTGCCCAAAACCCAAATAAAAACAGAATGTCATTAATTCTTAAAATTTGTGCTTAGAGCATGCACTTAGAACATCAGTCCTTCTTTTTGTGATAAAACTGTACCCAAAGCAGAAAGGAATAGAATGTAATAATGATTTGCAGAAGACGATGCTATCTTTGCTAGAAAATGGTGTTTTTACTTGTGGACGTAAATTCGATCCCAAGTTAGCTGTGTTCTTGCTGAGAAAGTCATAGTTCCAAGTTCAAAGAATGAATCTCTAACCACAGACAAGCAGCTACAATGAGGTTCTTCTCAAGGTTCTCAAGAGCAAACTAGACAAGAGAATGTGGATAGCTGAAGTGACCTATCACTACTGGGAGAACAACCTAAAGGACAGCCTTCTTTTGGTGAATAATACTGTAATTTACTTCCCTAAAGTCGAGTATCTAAACTCCAAGCATTTTTACCTCCAGATTCCTAATATTCTCTATTTCACCAATTATCTCTTTGTAGGATGGGCTGTCGACCACTTCACGGACATAACAAACAACTGCTTTGTGATAGTTTTTTTCAGGTTTGAGGAGGAGAAAACTGCTGGCTGTGACCTGGGCAGCAGGTCTCCCCCCTCACCCTCCAGCAGGGGCTACGTGGTCTGCAGGACAGGATGATGGACTGACCTCTTCAACTTGCTCAGATGCTGCCTGCAAGCTTTGACCACACAGTTTGTGGATTATCTGTGTTCTTCTCCAGCTTCTGTTGCTAACTTTGGGCCATTTGATTGCTTAAAAGTCCATCCTTCTAGAGGCTGGAATTCGTGATAGAATTACAACTCAAACCAGTGGATCTGACTTTTTAGTATCATTAGAGTTTCTAAGTATTATCACTGAAAGCTTCTTTTCGCCCTTCTGATGAGTCAAACAGTAAAGATGTAGTGTTCAAGGAATCAGGGAAGGTCAAATTTTAGGAATTAATGACTTTCTATTTTTATTTGGGTTTTTCTTTTTCAACACAAAAAATACTACATGGAATTGGACATTTTAAAATTTCAGTGAAAGAAATTATTACGCAGAGATGCTTTGAGGGAGGTAAACACAAGATTATAAGCTACTCATTTAAACCAATAAATCAGCTGTTACTATCAGTGAGTATTCTTTAATATTTGTCTCTTAATAACATGATGTCATGAGCTCATCTATGACACTTTTAGATCCATGAAGAAATTTTACTATTATAAGTCAGATTTTCAAAGCACTGAAAAGACTCACTTACTTTAAATGCAATTAGGATAAAATTGTGACGTCGTAAACAGGGCCATATAGAGCATACCAGAAGGACCTACACAGCTTTCAAAGGTAGCAAACACCCAAGAAATAACTTAGCTTCAGATGACATAAATATTGCTTGCTATTTACTTGGTTATGCAGAAAATAGAATTCAGCTAATTTCTCCCTTGTCATTCCAATTCATTCTAATTTCCCACCATGGTATTTTTATTATTTTTATCCAAGAAACTACAAGCATTTCCAGTTTACCACTATCTGGAGTTCTTTAACCTCTATGCCCTCTTCCTCACCTGGATTATTCTGAATAGGTCAGGATCTTTGCAAAAGAATAAAGCAATTGGATTGTAAGATTTTATAAACCATCACCTATGGTGTACAGCAGCAGAGAATTTCTAAAAACATAGAAAGCTTGTTTAAGTATTCCAAATAGAGGATCTCATTCTCATCCCATTAGCAGACTATTCAGGACAAAATTTTGCTTTATAATCATAAACCAAGAGTCTAGTCTCAAGAGAGTTGGAGAAAAGATGCTTCATAATAAAAGGATTTTCTTTGGAAATTTTGTTAACATTTCTGCTGAACAACCCTTTTGTGTGAAAGGGGTTTGATTACTAGACTGCAAGTCCTTTGAAGGCAGCAACCATATCTCTTGCTGGTTGCATGACACAGTGGGTACTTACTAAATAGCCAATGAACTGAATTTTCAGAATCCACAAGTATTACAACACTCTTATCTCTAATTATAGTCAATAACCTCGGGGACAGAGCTCCCTGCTTTCTCCAGACCTCTGTCTGGATTGGTGGGCTCAAAGACACCTCAAGGCATGAAGATGAAAGCTCAGTGCTATCTCTCTTTCTCCCACTTTTGTTTCAACAATATTTCTATGTTACTATGGTAACGCCTGGTATCAGGATGCTCTGTAAATGTAAGTGGGGAGGAAGAGGAGATCATGAGTGATGAAGTTCATAGAAAAATCTGCCCAGAGGGCAACCTCTTTGGCAATCTGCAAAGCCTGTGCATGTCCCATTTTATAATAAACACACTTAAATAATACATGACACTATATAAAACAGATACAATATGTTGAAATGGAGATCCACTGAGCCCAGGAAAACTGCATTAAGTATGAGATTATAAGTAAGTGAATATTAAGACATTTGAAAAAATACCAGAGGGAATTCAGTCCATAGATAAGACACTTTCTCATTTCGACTCATAAAGGTTGAAATGTGTGGAATCCCAAACATGAGCACTTGAGGATGATATGTTGAGTGGAGGCTGGATATTAATCTGGGACCTGATCTGAATGGTGAGTACACTGGTTACTGCAGTTAAAAGGACAGGGATAAACTAAAGAAACAAAGACACCTGTCAGTGATACTTGTCCCCTGCCATGTGTAAGTTTAAGGCTGCATGTGATCAAAGCTAGAATCTGAGACGGGAACAAAAAGGCATGTGGTGACTGACACTTGAACCACAAGATTTTTCCATGCCATTTTTAGACTGTGCTGATTGTAGCTTAGAGCTGAGAATGTATCTGCCTGCCCAAAGTAGGCACTAGAACATCTTAGGAAACCTATCCTGCAGATAATCCCATGTGAGGACATATGAAGAAAGCTGCTGTGGCTTCTTAATTTATGACTTCATTAAAATGTTTGGGCTTCAAACCTCCATCAGTGTTTATTGGAATTAACAGCTTTTTAAAAGGAAATATTCAGTGATAAATTAATGCTGCCTGGATCTTATGAGGGTAAAAGAGAGCACTCTAGGCACCCTTTGTACTCCTCCAGGAAAAGAGTCACAGTTGCTGCCACTGGATCTAGTAAGTCTCAGGGATGAGTAAATGAGAAGAGGTCGGTGAGAGAATGAGAAGAACAATCAATGCTTTGCAGGCAGGAAGAGCACAGATGCCCGCACTCTTTCAGAAATGCCTTAGGGAAAAGGCCTAAATTGTTCCTGCTTAGAAAGGCCACAACCAGTTCAGAAATCAAAGGGCTGCTCTGTCTACTAAAGACATTGACTGACTTGGTATCCATAGAGATCTCAATTTAAAGATATAACTTTTAGGTGGGCTGTTTTTGAAGATTCCTACAAGGACACAGGAGTAAGCTTCCTAGCTAGCTCTAGCTTATTTATAGCACTTAGCTATATCTATACATATCAGATATTAAATATTTGATGAATAAATGAATGAAACAGCTACCACTTCCAAAGAGAGCCCCAATTCTTTCCTTGTGGTTTCTCATTGTCTGTTTGTTCAAGCTATCCCAGGATCTAGAGATAATGCAGGCACTGACATCAGCCCCAAGCTCAGCAAAGGCTTACTTATCCTTTTCTTTATAAACTCAAGTGTGGACAAGCAGCTCAAACAATAAATGGGGGTTTAACCCGAACTTCTTGCCCCTGTTCACCCTTGTACACCTTACCTTATTCCACTGGTCCTCTCATGCACTGCACTCCAGCCATCTTGCTGTTCCTCAACAATTATGAGCATGTCCCCACTTCAGGGCCTTTGCCCCTTTTGTCCTTCCCTATCTGGGAGGTTTGTGCTTTTTATTCCCCCTTGGCAGAGCAGGCTGCTTCTTTTCAATAAGATTTGAGTCTAATGTTACCTACTCTGAGATGCCTTTCTTGACCACTTAATCAAACTAGCTCCCTAGTCACCCATTATCACAAAAACTTGATTAGATCTCTGCAGGCTAGGGTTCTCTTTCTAATGTTTTAAAAATTTCCTTTTGTCTGGGTTGTCCAGCTGTACACTCCACGAAGGCAGAGATCTTACTCATCTTATTCACTATCAAGAATGAGGCCCAGCACACAGAAGCCTAAAACTCTTAGTAAAAACAAAAAGTAAGCCATAGTCACAAGTGAGTAGCTCTGTGAGTAAGAAACTACCTTACTGAATACAGGTTCCTGAACCAAGTAAGGTGCTAATAAAGACCCTCAATACCTCGCTTCTGGCACACCTGAGTTGGTGAGCTGCTATAGTTACTTCCACATCTGATAAAAGTCTCACTTACCCCTTGAACCCACAAAAACAGTTCTTGGTACCCTTGATGCTGGGCTTTGTCTCCACAAGGCACTCAACTATCTGGACCCTGGAGAGTCTGTTGTGGGCATCTTCCTACTCTGTGCCAATTCAGGAACTGCCTCCTGGACCACTGGACAGTTCAGAGGACTGATCTGCCAGACCTATTTTCCTGAGGCCTATCCTATTTATAGAATCACTGTACTTTCTAGGTATTGAAAAATTTTTTTTGCCCTGTGCAAGTTGTCCTTACCACAGGCCACTTGGTACTGCATTAGGACTCAAAGATTTACCCTTTCTCTTCCTGTTGCAAAACCTATTGTTTCTTTTTGATAATCCAGTATTTCTCCTGTTAACGTGCAATAGCTAAAGGAAGGCTTGAAGTCAGAATCCAGGGATTAAAATCCTACTATGAAAAGAATGCTTTTTACAATCTGTGTGCCATGACACCACCAAGAAGCTATTCCATACTGGTTGATAATCTGCTGGAAGCACCAGCTTTTCCAACACAAAAGAGAGGTCAAAGGGGGGTGAGGGAGATGGGGTGGGTGAGAGGAAGTAATGTGGGCATCAGGCACCGTGTATCTCTAACAGGAACTGCCATTTCCACATATGCTACCTCACTGGACAGTGGAGAATGAGTTATGCTTTTTCCCAGTTAATAAGTGAGGAGACAAACTAAAGTCCTCTAGCTGGTAAAGCCAGGGTTAGAAAGCTCATGATCTTCTCCTATGGCCTCACATAGCTCAGATTATTGATATTTCCAGTCCAATTTATGAAATTTAGGAGTCTGAAGTAGAAAAAAAACGGAAAGGAACTTTCATGTGGTTCTCACTGGCAGCTCCAGACCTTACAGGCTCTTGGCTGGGCATCAGCCTCACCAGGTACCACCTAGACTTCTGTCTGAATGAGATTATGCTCTTTTTTCTCTCAGAGTTTCTTATCCAACCTTAAACCACAGTCATCAAGCCCAAAGCCTTTACTAGAGAGCTACATGAATCATGAACAGCTTCTATGATTTATTTGGTGTCTATTGGTACCAGGTATTGTGTGTGGAACTGATTGGTGATAAGTAATCTCCCTTAATTCTCACAACCTCCTGGTTGGGATATAACCCAGTAGGTTATATTATTCCTTCGAGACAGATTAGAAACCTGAGGCACCTAGTGAATGACAGGACCAAGGGTCCAATCCAAGCTTTTCAAAGCTCAAATGGCAAACTCTTGTCATTATTTTGTATATATTTTATAATATGAGCTCATAATCAGCTCAAATTAAACTAAAATAATGCTGACAAATCTTGGATCTTTGGCAATGAAGCAGTGATATTATGAGGTCAGGTCTGACCACTGCATATTTCTGGACATGAACAATGCTGAAACCAATGCAAATGTATTGCTTTTCTAAGGATTATTAATAATACATTTGTAACTACTCAGAGACTGGTTATAAACTTTCAGAGACTGAATGAGAATGTAATCTGTCCATAGCAGCAGAGACGAATTACTTTGATAAATTCTTTATGATGGTGCCTCATCTCCTGCAACTCTTGGATTGGTTAAGAGTCTACAGTTAATCCTTCCACAACTCCCACAAGCACCTCATTACTCATCAGACTGTGACATCCTGGGTTGTAAAAGAAGTACTGTTATATAACAGGCACTGTGCAGCAGCCTCAGGTCATGAATATTAAGAGACAGCTTCAAATGAGTTGGTATCAATAAAGACCTCCAGCCAACCTCCAGGCCAGTCCTGTCCCTGGAGGCATCCTGAAAGCAGGATGGACACCTGCAAGCACTGTGCCCTTCGCAGCTTTCATGGACACCAGCCCTCCCACTAAGGCGTGACTTTACAATTATGTTGATAGGCATCAGATTGACCCAGAAATGTTCCTTTTTCATATTATCCTTTTCTGACTTTTACATTAAACATAATCTCTTCTTTTTTTTTTTTGTCTTTTTGTTATTTCTTTGGGCCGCTCCCGCAGCATATGGAGGTTCCCAGGCTAGGGGTTGAATCGGAGCTGTAGCCACCGGCCTACGCCAGAGCCACAGCAACGCGGGATCCGAGCCGCGTCTGCAACCTACACCACAGCTCACGGCAACGCCGGATCGTTAACCCACTGAGCAAGGGCAGGGACCGAACCCGCAACCTCATGGTTCCTAGTCGGATTCGTTAACCACAGCGCCACGATGGGAACTCCTCATACGGTAATCTCTTAAAGTGAGCTGTGAAGCCCTGAACTGGTTAGTTTGTTCCACTGACATTTACCGTGCTTACTAATATTTCTGTGTATTTCTACCTTGTCCTAGTTATTCAGCCTTCTCTATGTCCATTTTTTATTGCCCTCCTTTGGACTGTATTTTTTTCTTATTCCGAAAGTTTTTCTTTTGCTCTCCTTCTTTGGAAGTTATTTCTATTTTTCAGTGTTTCCTTTAAAATTATGCTATGCCTAATTACCTTGACAATGTCTAAAGTATGACATTGTCAGAGTATTCACATCCTGGAAAATATTATGAGCCTTTGAATATTTCTTCTTCTCACTGTCTCTATTCTCTCCATATTGAACCCCCAATTATACCTATTAGGCCTTCTCAAACTATCTTCCATGTCTTGATCACTTTCATACTTTGTACCTTCTTATTTCTACATCACATTCCAGGTACTCTGTGTTCCAGTACATTAATTATTTTGTAAAGATATTTAATCTGCTATTTAAGCCATCCACTGAGTTTCAAATTCCAATGATTACATATTCTGTAATTCTATAAGTTCTAGCATGTTCTTTTCAAAAATTTAACTGGTCAATTTTAATGTTTTATTATCCCCTGATCACCTTATCCCATTTCCATCTCTTATTTGTTCAAATATTTTTACTATGACAGATTATTTTTTATAAAATGGTTGTGACAATATTTCTAGTATCAAATTCCCTCTCAGAATCTTGCCAACCCTCAATAAAAGGTGAAGTCTATTTTCCTTTCCTGCAAGCCTTGCCAGGCCTTTGTGATTTCCTTGATAAACAGAAGGCCATGCAAGTCACCTGTCAGGCCTCTGAGGCTAGGTTGAAAATGAGACACAGCTTCTGACTGTCTCTCTTTGCAAATGCTCTGGGAACCAGCTCCTGGGTTGTCAGGAAGCCAAGGCCATGAGCTGAGGCCACATTTTGGAAGTTCTGGCTGATAACTCCAGCTAAGGTCTCAATCACAGCCAGTATGAACACTAAATATATGAGTGAAGGAGTTGTCAGAGTATTCCAGCAGCCAGTGGCTGACCTCTCCAGACTTCCAGCCAGTCAGCTGTGGATCCAGATTACATGGGGCTGACACAAATCATTCCCCCTAAACCCTGGGTTCCTGCCCCACAGACTCTATAAGTATAACAAATGTTGTTTGATACCACTAAGTTCTGGAGGAATTTATTACATATTGACAGATTATGAGAATATCAGTTCATTCCTATTTGGTATCTGATATCTCTCCTCTCTCTCCTGCTGACACCCTACTATCACAGCTCATTTCCTTATATATTTGGTAACTTTCCATTGAGAACTCGTATTTCGCTGAAGTTAATCTATAGGTATCCTGAGGCCCTTTGGTTGAGGATGCTTTTCTACCAAGACAATTTCCATTTGCTCTGGCTGGCTCCCAGGGAAGGTGCTATCACTGGGACCATTTTTATTTACATTTCCTCTCAAAGTTACCTATATTGAACATGTAATATAGATTCAAAATTCCTACCACAAGAAAGCAGGTTGGACATCTCAAAGGCTGGACTTCTCAAAGGAGGCTACTGTGAGTATTATTTTTCTTCACTAGCAGCCATAGAGTGACTGATAACTTTATTCACTGGCTGCCTTTGTTGCAGGTAGATATTTCCTAGGCACAGGTATTCAACCTACAAGTATTTAATAAATATATTTTATATGTTCCTTTATAGGAATATGGCTTGTGTTTCTCTACACGACGTGTTTAGGACCCCCAGCAGTGCTGCAGCCAGGTTTACAATTTAGTTCTTAAAATTACCTCTCCAATTACCTATTCCTCATACCTATTAGAAATAACTAGAAGCTCTGTGAAATTAGGCCAATTATATTTTTTCTTTTATTTTCTTTAAAACTCACGGTGACGACAAAAGCCCAATATGCACAGGAGATGCTCAGAACACTTTTTTTGTTGATGTTTATTTCCCCCCCAGCTTTTCTGAGGTATAATTGACAAAAATTGCATGTATCTGAAGTGTATACTGTGATATTTTGATATATTGTGAAATAACCACCATGGTCAAGCTAATTAACCTATTCATCACCTCAAATAGTTTGTTTGTTTGTTTGTTTTTTTTTTTTGGTGGCGAGAACATTTAAGATCTATTTTCTTAGCAAATTTCAAATATAAAAGACACATTTTTTTTTTTTGTCTTTTTGCTATTTCTTGGGCCGCTCCCGCAGCATATGGAGGTTCCCAAGCTAGGGGTCCAGTCAGAGCTTCAGCCACTGGCCTATGCCAGAGATACAGCAACACTGGATCCGAGCAGCGTCTGCAACCTACACCACAGCTCACGGCAACACCGGATCGTTAACCCACTGAGCAAGGGCAGGGACTGAACCCGGAACCTCATGGTTCCTAGTCGGATTCGTTAACCACTGTGCCACAACGGGAACTCCTACAAGACACATTTTTAAAGATAACTATTAGCCAGTTAAGGGGAAGCTTGGTAAACAATGAAAACAGGTGAAAGTAAATTGACCACTGGCAAAAGAAATCTTCCTACAGATTTAGAATTGAGAAAGCCTAGAAGGGTGGCATGTACTTCAGTTTTCCATGTCAGTCTTATCATACCTAAAGAGTTAGATAGTTTGGTACATGTTTAATAAGCAGTAACACTTGGAACAGACTAATTGAAAAGACCACGTGCGTGCCCCTACTTAGGTTCTTCTTTGGTGAGCTTTTCCCATGCAACCTGACTCCAGTGTGGAGATCCAATGACATGCAGGATCTTTTTCCTTGTTTTAGGGCAAAAGCATCCATCCATTTTTAAATTCTAGAGTTAGAGAATATTAAGAGTAGGAACAACCTTGTAGAACACGATGTTCTTTTTTAAAAGTTCTTTTTATAGGTGGATAAACTGAGACTCCCTAGAAATGGGTAAACTGAGGCTCAGAAAGATGAAATAACTGACTATAAAAGCGATATTAGAGCGGTATTAGTAACATAGTTATTGTTAGAATCCAGCTGTTCTGACTTGCAGACCAATGTTTCTGTCACAGAACAGTTCTCGTTTTATGTGACATTTGTGGGTAAAACAGAAATCCTTGCAATGGGTTGCTTTACATCCTGTTTCTTTGAACACTGTACACTGTACACAGGAGTGGATGTCAGGGAGCTCCGAGGGTAAGCCTCCCATTTCACAGATGAGTGACCAGAGGCTCAGAGAGGTCTCCCCATCCACTCATTTAAATCTCAAAATGTCCTAGTTCCTTGACCTTTCAATCTTCCATTCCTCTATCTTTATTGTATTCTCAACTCTAGTCCTCTTGATTTTACTTACTTCTTCACAGAAACACGAAACACTTGCTTATGAAACAAGACTTCCTCATACATAGTTTCAAGAAAAACTTGATCAGAACTTATATCAGAAAAATCTAAAAGGAAAGTTATCTACTAGGTCCTGATGTGAACTTCAAGTTAAAGCATCATAAACTGCACCTAAAACACTATTTTTCCCTTACTATTTCATTGCTAAAATTTTCCTTTGGTCCTTCACGGAACAACCACACAATTCCATGAGGACACTATTAATGCAGTCCGCATATGAATGGTGCCCCTACCACTGTGCACTCCACAGCCTGAATAACCTTAGATAATGGCCCTTTTCCATTCATCTCACACACCCAGACTTTTTCAGCTCTTTTAATACATTCTTTTGAAATGAATGTTTTACTTTCCTTTCATCCGTCTCCATCTGTGAACGGCAGTATTTACTCCCATGAGTCTATCAAAACTTGAAATTAATGTGGTTCTGGTCACTCACTCATTTATTTCAAGGGCACTCACATTAACAGATGATGACAGTGATGGTAACAGAACTCTGTAATAGAAAACTATTAATGAATCAATGCTGCAAGAGTTACATAGCAACAGTGATTAGAACTGGTTATTTCTAAAAACCATGCCTACTGCCTTTATTTTACTCTATCCTACAGGCTGTCAGAAGAATTGAATGCTTAACAGGCTTCCTGTTTCATTAGTTATCTTTCCAACTACAGTTTTAAGTGAGGAGCCAAGAACACAGAGATGACTAGCTGACTATCCAAGATTCACATTTCCCTCCCAGGAAACTTATATTTATTCCTGAGAAGTGGCTGCACATCTGTACACAACCCTTCCCA
The DNA here is from genome assembly GCF_016906955.1 of Phacochoerus africanus. Classification (NCBI taxonomy): domain Eukaryota; kingdom Metazoa; phylum Chordata; class Mammalia; order Artiodactyla; family Suidae; genus Phacochoerus; species Phacochoerus africanus. The sequence continues at coordinate 154,677,998 of NC_062544.1, read as the reverse complement.
GTCCCCTTGTATCTACATGGGGTCATACGGCTAAACTGAACTAATGGGATGGGAGTAGAAATTCATATGTATCACTTCTTGGCAGAAGACGGTACGTATCCAATATCTAGTTCCCTTCTGTGATGGTCTTGGAGGGCAACACTGAAGACAGTGGGATTGTAAGATGGAAGAAACCTGGGTTCCTGAACAAATCTTGGAGGAAAGCCACCCAATCAGAAATATCTACTTGGGAACTTGGGGTGAATGAGAAACAAACCTTTGTTATGTTAAACCATTGTGATCTTGGGGTTATTTGTTATAGCAGATGACCTATACTGATTAAAACAATGAACATCTGTTGGTGGGTTGTATGAGATTCTTTTAATGAGAAGAGACTGTCTTTATACATTATAACCTCAGTAGTGCCTTCATAGCAAATGCTTAAGGAATGTCCAAGAAAATTTGTTTTGAAAAAGGTTAATTTTCAGATGTCTTTCTCAGGGAGTGTAAGATTTTAAAGATTTTATTTGCTTGTTTTTAAGGGACACATCCAGGATCTAGTACAGTGCCGGGCATAATTTTGTCATGAATCTCTTTCAGCACCTGTTTGCGGCACAGAATAGCTGGCTATGAACTGACTGAGATCCTAGAGAAGCTGACCAACCCACCAGAAATGCCAGCATGACTGTACACATCACACTAGACCTCAAATGAAGTAAAGTAAACAAAATCTAAGGCATTCTTGTTGCAATGATACATTATATGATTTTAGGCAAGTGGTTCGATGCCAAAGAATTCTGCTTTGAGAGAAGAGAGAAAAAAGAGGAAAAACAGAAGACAAATCAAATCAGAATTCAGAGAACTAGGAAAATTTTAAAGCTACCCCACCTCTACAGTTGGAGATCACAATGATGTACTGATATCCCAAGAAGGCATTATTTTTGAACCTTAAAAATACATATTTTAAAAATACATGTAACTCCTATCTTACACTGTATATAAAAATCAACTCAAAATAAATTAAAGATTTGAACCTAAGGCATGAAACCTTAAAATTACTAGAAGAAAACATGGGTAAAAATCTCCTTGATATCAGCCTTGGCAGTGATTTTTTTTAAAATTTGAAACAAAAGCAACGGCAACAAAAGCAAAAATAAACAAGTAGGACTATATCAAACCAAAGCTAAACCAAACCAAATCAAAGCTTCTGCATGGTAACATAAATCACAACAAAATGAAAAAGCAGCCTACCGAATGGGAGCAAATATTTACAAATTATACATCTGATAAGGGGTTAATATTCAAAATATATAAAGAATTCAAATAACTCAATACCAAAAAACACACAAAACAAAAACCATAGACAGCAATAACAACAAACAATCTGATTAAAACATAGGCAGAGGAACTGAATAGACATTTCTCTAAAGAAGAAATACAAATGGCCGAAAGGAACATGAAAAAATGTTCAACATCACCAATCACCAGAAAAATTGCAAATCAGAACCGCAATGAGATATCACCTCATACTAATTGGAATGGCTATCATCAAAAAGACAAGAAATAATAAGTACTGGCAAGGATATAGAAAAGAGGGAACCCTTGGGCATTGAAGAAAGATGTTTTGTCATTTGTGATAATATGGATGGAAGTTGAGGATACTAAATTAAGTGAAAAAAGTTAGACAGAGAAAGATAAATATTGTGTTATCTCACTTACATTTGGCATCCAAAAATGCTGAAATTGTAAAAACAGAGATTAGAATAATGGGTACCAGGGGTATGGGGTAAAGAGCTTAAACTTCCAGTATCTGAGAAACTAAGTACAGCATGGTGATTATAGTTACTAATATTGTGTTAAATACTTGAAAGTTGCTAAGACAATAACTAGACCTTAAATATTATCATAAAAAAGAAATGGTAATTGTATGATGTAATGCAGGTGTTAATTAACACTATGGTAGTAATCATTTTGCAATATGTTAAGTGTTTCAGATCACCAGGTTGTACACTTTAAACATACAGTTATATGTCAATTATATCTCAATAAAGCTGGAAAAATACATGTAACCACTTGTTATACATAAGATAAAATTTCCTTTTCTTATGAAAAAGTTTTCTACTGTACACATGACAATCTATTCTGCTTCTACTCTATTGTCCAAAAAATTTAAAAGCTCTTTATTCCCTAATGTGAAGAAAATTAATTGCAACAAAATTAATTTAAAAAGGGATGGTATTTCCTATAGCTGAGCTCCTAGTCTGATAAACACACCTCTGAAATATCATCAGTTTTGGGATAAAGATGATCAGGGTTATCCTAGTGGCATCTAAGTAGCCATGGCAACAACAAAGACATTAAGTGGTTAATGTCACTACTGTAGGAGTCACTGATGAACTTGAAAACTCATCACTAAGATTTGGCTGCTTCCTTGATTATGTCTTATTGGCATAAATAATTTAGTACAATGAGCAGATCCATACTGTTTGACTTTTGGACTCAGCAAATTCACTCCAACAGTCCAGTTCTTCAGTTAGTAGACAGACTTAGTAGCTAAACAACAGGATTTTGCAAGGTATTTGCAAGTCAGTGGGATTTTCAGAGTACTATGCGCTAGGCTTTTGGGAACTTTTACTCTATTAAGAAAATTATATTAAATAGCAAATAAAATATAATGACTTAAAACTGTTCATACCATTATGACTCTAAGTACAGTATTAGGGGTTGCTTAAAAAAATTTCTCCATCCTCTCAACTCTAATTTTCCCTCCCCCATTTTTCTTCCTCTTTCTCATCTCTTTCTCTAGCCTTCCACAAGCCTGATCTCATTTCCTCATATCTTCATAATAACTGTGGACTCAACTATGACCACTTTTGTAATTTCTTATACTCCACTATTTGCATTTCTTCATTCTTTATAACTTTGGGATTCTAAGCTTCTTCAAAATATTTTTATCACTTCCCTTCTCCTCACCGGACAATATCATCCTTCCTCTGGGGAAACAAGGCAGAACAGATTATTTCACTGGTCACATGGCCATATCTTGAAATACTGTAAATCCTGAAGGAAAACGAGCTATGTTGGATGGGTCTGGCAGTAAGGCATGGTAGCCCCTCAGCAATGAACTGTTGATGATGTGAAAGAAGAGCCAAGACCAGGCAGGGGGAGAAGCTAGAGAAAACCCAGCCGCTCCAGACAATGTTGCTGTTGACAACTGGGGAAGTCCAACAGGATGTGTCATATCCTACCTTAAGCTGGACAGGCCACGAGTTCTTAAACCTGTGGAGTTTAGGAACACCCAAAGACTCCAGGCCAAGTCAGCTTCCCTGTCACAGTCCTGGGGACCAGTCTGTCTGGACAGGCTCTCAGTGCTGAGGACTTATGGAAAACAATCCAGTTCCCTAGGGAAAGATGCTGAGGGAGCCCAGTGAGCGAGAAGACAGCAGGTGAGAGACTCAGGACAGCAGCAGGGCAGGTTGGGGGGTGATGGCTATGGCTGCTGTAGGATGCAGGCAGTGGCAGTAAATCGTCAGTTTATATCTCTGATGCTCAGGGAATTCCGGTTTTTCCTCTACAACTCTCTCAAACCTTTTCTATAATTAACCATAGTGTGAGAGAAACCATTTTAAGGGCTAACATTCCCGGCCCTTGGCTGCTCTGATGCAGCCCAATAGTTTGCCACATTTATTTACTTGTCACTCTCCAATGCGCAGTGGGGTTGTCCTATTACAATTTCTTCCTTTTGTCACATCAGCTTGAACAAGGCTTAAGTGCCATGACCAGAACATCAGACTCAACACAAATTGTTGATGTTTCACTTGGTGCTGTGAGGGGGATGTCATGTCACAGTTATCCATGCTTCTTTCCGGTCTTTTCCACCTCTACCGTTTCAGGTCCAGCTGGTGCCCAGAATAAACAATGGATGAGGAGGAGGACCTGCAGCACCCTGAAACACCCCTCATCATCCGGAAGCCCCATCAGCAACCACACAAGGCAGCAGCTTTCAATCAGCTTCAGGGATGGGGGCAGTGTCCTTTGAAGGCTACATGAAGACAAATCTAATTCAAGAAACAATTAAGCGGATGTATACTGGAGCCAGATTTCTTTTCCCATCCCTTTTCACAGTTGCTATAATAATCTAAGACTTCTAAAAATACAGCCATAAGGATGGCATAACCAGAGCTTGCTAACTAAGAAATAATGAGGCTAAATGAATTCCAGCTTCATCGGCTTATAAAAGGAATGGCCCACTGTCTCAACAGCTTGCAACGTTTCTTTTCCCAAATATTACCCAGCCAACATCTGACTTGGGAGCCAGTACCTCTAGTCTGCTACTGTTTGTTTTATTTCTTTAAACAGATCAGAGGTGGTGGGGTGGGGATGACAAAAAGACCAACTATCAAAGCTGCTAAAACAGATGTGGCATATTGCAAGGGAAAGGCTGGAGGAGTTCACTGACTGAAGTTTTAAAACTCCAAGAAGAAACACACAATCAGATAGCACAGCTGTCCTCAATGGGTTGTACAGTATTCCCAGTACAAAGACAGTGATTTAGATAAAATATGAGAGGCTGTGGGAAAAGATATTGAACTTGGAGTAAGAAGACCTGTGTCCAAATTCCTTGCAGGATCTTAGGCACAGCACTTGGCTTCTTTGGTTTCCATTTTCTTCCTGGTAACATGGTGTTAAAAATGATGCCCAACTATAGGGTTGTCAGGATGATGAAAACACTTTCTGAAGTATAAACAATTTGTTTTCAGTAGGCTCAGGATTGTAGTGCTGGTTTTAGGGACTAATCACTGCCTTCCTCCAAGCTGGGACTCCATGAAGACATACACACATAGAAGAGTCAGAAGTTGAATCAAAATGTCATCTTTATCACTAGTTGGACATAAGAACATTGCTTGATCTGTGGGTTTTTGTTTGTTTGTTTGATTTTGCATTTTAGGGATGCATCCTGCAGCATATGGAGGTTCCCAGGCTAGGAGTCGAATTGGAGTTGCAGCTGCCAGGCTACATCACAGCCACAGCAACATGGGATCCAAGCCATATCTGTGACCTATACCATAGGTCGCAACAACACAAGATCCTTAACCCATTGAGCAAGGCCAGGGATCAAACCCATACTCTCATGGATACTAGCCGAATTCATTACTGCTGAGTCACAATGGGAAGTCCACGTGGTTCTTGTTATATCCTAAAAGAACTATTTTCTTTTTATCTTCTGTACCTGTCTTGATTATACTACAAGCTCCTGTAGAGTAGAGATTATGCCTTATATCTCTCTGTATCCCCAGAACCACACATATAGCAGATACTCTGCTTGACAAGGGGTCATGATGACATCTGTACTATGGTTCTCTATGTAAAGCCTCTCTCTCCACCAGTGTGGAGCTGCAGTAGGTTTTTTTTTTTTTATGAAAGTGAATTGAAGGATAATGAGAACAGAAGAGTACCAAATGATCTACCCAGGGGGTAGAGAGGGATTTAAAGTAGGCAAGTCTTATAGACATTCCTATCATGGCTCAGCAGTAGCAAACCTGACTAGTATCCATGAGGATTCGGGTTTGATCCCTGGCCTTGCTCAGTAGGTTAAGGATCTGGCCTTGCCGTGAGCTGTGGTGGAGGTCACAGACACGGCTCAGATCTAGAGTTGTTGTGGCTGTGGCTAGGCTGGCAGCTGTAGCTCCGATTTGACCCCTAGCCTGGGAACTTCCATATCCTGCAGGTGCAGCCTCAAAAATACAAAATAAAGAAATAAATAAATATTTTTAAAAAAATAAGTAGCCCTAAAAATTCCATTCTTGATAATTCACTCATTTGGGAAGAGCTCTACCTGCAAGTTGTTTGTTTTTAAGAATTTATGTGAGGCAGTTCTCCCCATGACAAACTTTAACTTTTGTCTGCACATCAGGCACTTGGCTATCTGGGCATCTGTGCTCTGGATATCTCAATTAGAGCTACTCTGAGAAGCAGAGAAGAAGTGTCACTTGGTAATTAACTTAGAGGCATGACAGAAGCCTGTGATATCCAATGTTTCAGAGTATAACACTGATGCTTGTTCTTCTCCCAAGGGATGTAAGAGCTCCATTAAAGTCTCCAGCGGAGTTGCTGGTGAAATCAGCTCACAGCATGACACCCAGGCCTTCCAGCAAGTACAGGGAAACTGTGAGAACTAAAACTTCTGCCCTTGGCATCAAGCTACCCGGTAACTGAGGGAGACACAGTGCTGCCAGGCCAGGATTCAAGCAGAGGTCAGGACACTTCTTAGTTCAGGGTCTTGCAGAGGATATGAGGAAGAAGCCTTGCTGGGCAGAGAAATTCTCCGTGTTTCCAAGGCACCTAATTACAGCCACCCCAGCAAGGCTGCTCCAGTGTCAGACCCTCTGCTCTATGTGATTCTGTGTTTTCTAACCCTGAGAGGCTAAAAGAGTCTGATGCCACTCATTTGAGATAGGCTCACATGGGTGTTTTGTGTTCAACCCTGGACTACACGTTCTCTGTAGGCAGCATGAGAATCCCCTGACTTTGCTCTTCTTCTGAAACAAATCAGAATAAAACAACCTTACTTAAAAGGATTTACCAACTCCTACATTTTAACATGATGGCTCAGAGATTTTTGGGCTAGAGGCACAAGGCCCTGGTGTTTTGCCTTCACGGCTCCACACACCAGGCTCTGTACCACAGGACTAAGGTAGGACAGGAGGGCAGAGGAACTTCAAAACCACAGTAGATGGCCCTGATATAGACTGGTGCAGCCATGAGTCATGGGTGGCACTGAGCCCTTGAAATGCTGCTAGTGTGACTGAGGAACTGAATTTTAAAATTTTACTTATTCTTAACTAAACTTCAAAACTGCTAACAAATTCAATTGTTAGAAAATTTTAAGTATGTGAATCTAATTGTTCAACTATAAGTTTCATCAAATCTAAATGCCAATCAGGTATTTCTGATAAAAATTCAGTGTCCAAATTGAAACAGGCGATAAGTGTCAATTATACGTGGAGTTTCAAAGACTTGGTATGAAAGAAAGCAAAATATCTAAGAATTTTAAAAATATTGATTGCATGTTGAAATAATAATATCCTGTTTTATTTTATTTTTGGCCACATCCATGGCACATGGAAGTTCCCAGGCCAGGGATCAAACCTGTGCTACAGCAGTGACCTATGCTGCTAGAGTGATAATGCCGGATCCTACACCACAAGGGAACTCCTTATGTATACTGGATTAAATAAAATGTTACTAAAATTAATTTCACCTGTTTCTTTCCACTGTTTGTTACGTGACTACTAGAAAATGTAAACTGTGGCTTGCATCCTCTAATTAGATAGTGCTGATATAGGCCATAATTCCACCCTTCTCTCCATGGAGTCTCACCTGACAATATGAACCACCCAAGAAACCTGTCCATTGTTCCTTGGCCCAGTTCATTCTGTTTTAATGCCATTATTGTTGGGGGTCTTCCATGAGTCAGGCACTGTTCAATGCTGGGGATATAGCATGTTGGCTTGTAGATTACATTCCACAGGCAATATAAAATAAAGAGCAAAGAAAAACATCAGAGAGCTCCATGTGCTATGCAGAATTTAATGTGCTGGAAAGAGGCTGGGGGGTGAGAAAGCTGCTGGGAGAAGGTCAGGGGGCCACACCTGAGCAGCAGGGAGCCAGTCACGACAGGTTGTTGGAATAAGTGAGGAAGGAAGAGAAAATCAGTGTGACTGGAGCCCAGGGCAAGGTGAAGGTGGTGGAAGGAAAGCCTAGAGTGAGTGTTGCGCCTGCTCTGTGGACCCATGCTTGAGCCTCTGCCCTCACATCAACCAGGCTTGCATCTTGCACAAGTTACTTTATCCTCTCAGTTGGCATCAGTTTCTTCATCTGTTAAGTGGGGTGTCAATTACTAAGGGATCGTCCATTCATCTCTGGAAGTGCATGGTTTTAGGACTCTTCCATATATTCTAGGGA